>NW_021703782.1:103753659-103776706 GCF_005190385.1 Monodon monoceros
AATTCTTGTAAGTCTTTGTTAAACCTTTTTTTTTTTTTTTTTTTTTTCTTTTTGCAGTACGCGGGCCTCTCATTGTTGTGGCCTCTCCCGTTGCGGAGCACAGGCTCCGGACGCGCAGGTTCAGCGGCCATGGCTCGTGGGCCCCCATGCTCCGCGGCATGTGGGGTCTTCCCGGATTGGGGCACGAACCCATATCCCCTGCATCGGCAGGCGGACTCTCAACCACTGCGCCACCAGGGAAGCCCTGTTAAACCTTTCTTGCATCTTCTCGATCTTTGCCTCCATTCTTTTTCTGAGGTCCTGTATCATCTTCACTATCATTATTCTGAATTCTTTTTCTGGAAGTTTGCCTATCTCCACTTCATTTAGTTGTTTTTTGGGGGTTTTATCTTGTTCCTTCATTTGGTACATAGCCCTCTGCCTTTTCATCTTTTCTTTCTTTGAATGTGGTTTTTGTTCCACAGGCTGCAGGATTGTAGTTCTTGTTTCTGCTGTCTGCCCTCTGGTGGATGAAGCTATCTAAGAGGCTTGTGCAAGTTTCCTGATGGAAGGACCTGGTGGGTAGAGCTCAGTAAAACTTTAATCCACTTGTCTGCTGATGGGTGGGGCTGGGTTCCCTCCTTGTTGGTTGTTTGGCCTGAGGCGACCCCACACTGGAGCCTACCTGGCTCTTTGGTGGGGCTAATGGCGGACTCTGGGAGGGCTCACGCCCAGGAGTACCTCTCAAAACTTCTGCTGCCAGCGTCCTTGTCCTCATGGTGAGCCACAGCCACCCCTCGCCTCTGCAGGAGACCCTCCGACACTAGCAGGTAGGTCTGGTTCAGTCTCCTATGGGGTCACTGCTCCTTCCCCTGGGTCCCAATTCACACACTACTTTGTGTGTGTCTTCCAAGAGTGGAGTCTCTGTTTCCCCCATTCCTGTCGAAGTCCTGCAGTCAAATCCTGCTAGCTTTCAAAGTCTGATTCTCTAGGAATTCCTCCTCCCGTTTCCAAACCACGACATTGGGAAGCCTGACGTGGGGCTCAGAACCTTAATTCCAGTGGGTGGACTTCTGTGGTATATGTGTTCTCCAGTTTGTGAGCCACCCACCCAGCAGTTATGGGATTTGATTTTATTATGATTGCCTCCCTCCTGCTGTCTCACTGTGGCTTCTCCTTTGTCTTTGGATGTGGGGTATCTTTTTTGGTTAGTTCCAGTGTCTTCCTGTTGATGATTGTTCAACAGTTAGTTGTGATTCCAGTGCTCTTGCAAGAGGGAGTGAGCACACATCCTTCTACTCTGCCATCTTGAACCCTGTTCATTTGTTTGAAAGGAAAAATATAGGATTTTGAAGAAAAGCATATTTAGAAGACCCCAACCCAGTTTAGAGACTCAGAGAAAGCTTAGTTTCTACTACTCCCTAACAAGAACTTTCTGTCCTAGTTAGACTGGTCTATTTTCTTTCTTCAGGAACACTTGATTAATCTCTGCCTCATGGTGTTTTTTTTTTTTTTTTTTAACTACAAAAACGTTCTCATACTATTTTTTGTACTGTACTTCAAGGTAGGTCATGTTTCAAAGCTTCCCTTATCTGGATGCTATTTACCTCCTTTAGGATACCTGATACCTCCCTTATCTGAATCAAAAAACTTATTTTTTGTATCACTCACTTGCCTTTTATTTATGTGCCACTTATTGTGACTACATTATATGTAAATTTGGTAGTGTTATTTTACTCTTTATATCTTCATGTCTGTCTTTCTAGTGAGATTATAAACAGCTTGAGGATATGTCATGTCATACATATTTCTCTGGCCCCCAGAGACTCGTACACAGGTCCCAGGTGATTGGCATATAGAAGGGTTTTAATAAAGATTTGTTGAATGAATGCATATTGCCTTTATAAGCTAAATAATCAGGGTGCTGTCATAATCAAACTTTCTGCGTTTGACCATGAAAGATCCTTTTTTCATCATAAAGTAAGGTTTCTCTGATTCCCACCCCATCTCCCATCCTTTTGGGTAAGTATATTCGTTGTTTCAATTTCAGCTATATATGACTTTCCAGTACTTCTTCTAGGACTTGCAGGATTGTAAATCATCATATAAGTGCAGCCAATAAAATCTCTCCTTTTCTCATTCTCTTTACTAAAGTTTTCTATCTTCTATATCTCCCCCACTTTAAAAGTGGAATCTTCTTTTATTCCCATATTTCACTTTTACATTACATGCTCCATAACATTTGCAGTACCTGGTGTTGTCTTAACATTTCTGCCACAGAGTCCTAGTTGTGGCCTTTGCTACATTACATTTGGTCTTTTGTATCATCGAGAATAACAACCATTGAACACCTATTATGTGCAGGGAATGGCACTGGGCACTGGGGCAGTTTGTCTTGTCAGATTCATCCTCAATTTGACTATCCATGAAAATTGCTCTTCATTGTTTGTCTTCTTCCCATCCCCACCAATACTTTGGTTAATAAATTGTCTTGTTTAGAGGTCATCATCATACACAATTGCAGCTTTAGATTCCATTCAGTGGTGATGGTTGTTTCTTGGTAGTGGAATGAGAGAAAAACACAAGGGAAAGTGGACAACCGTACTAACTCCTTACTGATTTTGCCACCATTATGGCAGATTGTTTGTGATTTGTGGAAATGGACTCTCTTTTATCAATGGTTGACTATCAGTTCTTTTTTCTGGCTAGAAGTCATTAGTTAACGCAGCTCAAGGATTTGTCTGAGAAGAGAAGCACATCAGTTAGAATGCTAATTCACTCAACTGGCAGCAAGCACAGTGAAATGACAGCTTGGAGGGGGGTAAGAGGAGTGTCTGAAAATGGCAGCAGATTGGTATTTCGAAAGGGGAAGGAAATTTCATAATGATGAATAAGAAAGATGACATTTGGTGCTCACATTTAGCTTGCATTGGATGTCCATATAAGGGTCAGTATGCATAACCTCTCTTGATTAGGCCTCCGGCTGCCCAGCAGCTGACTGGGTGTATACCCTTCGGACTGTAACCAAAAGGAAGGCCTAGATAATTAGGCCAAGTTGAACTGCAGGAGGTAGCCAGCTTCTCTGCTGCCTTTTGTATATTCATGACCCAGCTTGATTGATGGAAGGACAGTGTTTGGTGACACTGTCATTTGCAAGTTGAAAGGTAGACTACAGGCTGGAGCCAAGATCAGATGTGCTTTAAAGAGTCCTACAATAAACTCATTTGGATTCTGATGATGTTCACATATGCATTTCTTTGTTTCTTACTGTTTCTCATAGACATCTGTTAATTTGTAGAAATTAGCTTGGTTGTTTTCAGTTAAAACCTCACACTAAGTTATAGGATAGTTTTGTTTAAAGAGTTGTACAAAGTTGCTAGTGATATAATGTGTGATGTGGGTCTTAGATGTTTTCATGTGATATTTTCACTCATTTCTTATATAGGAATTTAAAATATATTTCTTGAACTGATGTACATCACCAGAAGGAAGCAACTTTTTTTTTCCAAGAAAAAAGTTAAATGAATTTTCTCATATTTCACATATTTCAAAAATCTTTAGCACCATTGTCAAAAAGTTTTCCCGAGAATATTGTTTTTGTAAAGGTATTCTATTCTTCATCAGAAGGTATGTGAATATCTAAGGTTCACTTGCAATATTATGATTCATGCAAAAGGTCTTTTATTCATTCGCATGTCTTTTCTGTTTACTCAAAGAGTTGATTAATTTCAGACTTGTGGCAAATGAGTTGAAAATACTAAGCAAAGTTAAAATCCTAAAACAGAAACAAGTGTTTCACCTAAGGAACATCTTCAAAATGTTGAACCTAAGTTATCATAAATTATTAGAAGAATGAATACCATATTCCGTTGATTAAAAAAGATAAGAAAAGAAAGGGAAGGAAGGATGTTTGTGAAGGATTTTTGATGTACCTGTTTCATATATATTAAGCCACTACTTAAATCTATCTTTTAAGAAACACCACACAGATGTGAACACTAGTTATTATAATTAATTTTATTTTTCAATACTTTCATTATTACACTGCTGCTTTTGGAAGATAGAGTTGTTCTGTCATCGCTAAATGATCATCAGCCTGAAAATGATTTGAATACTTTCTCTGAAAAGTCCTTATATGTATATTTTGGATGTGTTACCTAACTTCTGTTAGTTACCATAACTTCAGATAACATAAATAGAGGTTCTTTGTAAGCTGTAAAGTGCTGTATAAATGTAAGTAGTAGTAGTAGCTGTTGTTGTTGTCATTATCATTATTAACAACAAATCCCAGGTAGTTGTAACAGATATAATGGTTGTACCAGATGAAGTGGTCCTTCCATTACATTTTTGTCAACTAAATGTGACTGATCAGGTATGAAACTTTTTGTAAAAGCAAAATAGCAAAGAAAGACTTTACCAGCCCTTTCAGTTATTTTCCATATTAATTATCTGACTTTGCTCCTCCCTACCAGATGCTAGAAAAGACAGTGTCTCAACCTGACAGTACTGCTTTTGTAAAGAAGGTTCTGGAGGGTGTTGAAAACACACTCTGATCACTACAAAAATCATGCATACTCCTTTTAAAGTCATTTTAGGCTTAACTGACATTTGACGTAAGCATCTGAAATGTATTATCTGTCTGTATAGTATTCAGAAACTCTTGGCTGTAATTGGTGGTAATTATTTCTAAATCAAACAGTTATCGTTTAGCAGAATAAGTATTAATATATCCAAAATGTTAGTGAAAAATGTCACTTTTCTCACTTGAATCACATCTCAGGGTTTTCAAATGCTGGATTTTCTTTTGGACTTTTCTTATTAGAAATTAAAAGCAAGGTGTATGTTTTTGTGAAATAAGATAGAAATAAAAACTTACTGAATAGAAACAGGGCAGAAATTTTCAAAGAGAGCTGTGCCTTCTTGAACCAAATTTAAATGTATTGTATATTTTTCTGCTACAGAGCAATATTCTTAATGTGTTAGTTACTGATCTCGTTAAGTCTTTTCAAAAACTAAAGGTATCACTTTGTCAGGATACTCTGGGTCCTTCCAGTGATAAAATAAACTTGACACTTGTTCTATGAAGGCATCTTCTCCCTGCTTATCAGCTCTTCAATTTATGGCTGTGTTTTGAAATTTGTGCCTGTGACTCCCATCTTTGTATTTACTCCAATTAACACATAAACCCTAATTAGCCAGATCAAGGGACTTGGGAGTCCATAAATGGAAAGTGACATGGCAGAGCTTGGCAGCTGGCATCAAGGCAAGGTGACAAAAACAAGGAAGTATCAATTAGATGACAATGATGGTAAAGCTATGTGTTGGGATGGTAGATTTTAACAGCTCTTTGTGTCACTGACTGCTGACTCTAGGACAGGGGTGTAGGAATCAGTTAGGAAAATGACAGCTAAGTTAAATTATTGAGCTTTAGGTAAATTTAAAACACAATGATAATAAAACCTGAACAGCATTTAAATTCAATTTTGTATCATTACCACTGGCAGTAAATTACACATTTCTACCAAAATCACTTTTTGTGAATTTCCCTGTAGAATGATTTAGTTTCCAAATTTTCAAATTATGTTTAGTGTAGAGCAGTTCTTATTTGAGTAGTAATGCAAGAGTCCAGAATTATAAATTCTTAGGAGACTAAATCTCCTAACCAAAAATTTTTGAGGGGACAGGTGGTCCAAATGGGTGGATTTGGGAGTGGAATATCCATGATCACCATTAAATATTACCTAAGTTCCAGACTGAAGTTTTGGATTACATATATAATTCAACAGGGATAAAAGTTAGGACTTTGTAAACATTATTCCAGTTTTAGAAATCTAATATTACAGAAAAAGACTTGTGTCTTAGTTGAGGAGTGTTATCAGGCTTTGTGCATCTCTCATTAGTTTTGAGAAGTTAAATATACAAGAACTAGGCTGCTTTATTTAGTTTTGTGGTTTCAGGCACCTGGTTTCTAATATTGCTCCACTCTTCAAGTGGGTGGCTGGGTATTTGGAAAGAAGGTTCTGGAGGGTATTGGTAACACACTCTGTGATCACTACAGAAATCATGCATACCCTTTAAATCTGTTAGAACCAAAGGATGATGGGGTTTATTTTTTTCTCTTAAGAATTGGTCAAAATTGTGATTTGAATATATGTCACCAATTAGATATTAGAAAGTGGAGTGTATATATGTAGTTTTTTTCATTTTGGATAGCCAGTGTCTCTGTAAGCTTTCCTGGTACTTTGCTTGAATGTAGATATGGTCTGTAGTTATTTAAGTAGTTGATTTTAAACTTAGACTTTAAAACTGTGAAATTATTTTAGTTACCGCGTACCCCTGTTACAAGTACTGCAGAAAATGGGGGAAAGAGCTCTTATTTGAAAAGTTGCTGTTCTAGAGGACTGTTTGAGGCATTAGAAATCTGCCAGAAGGTCCATTAACATAAATGTTTAACTCAGACACACAAACATGTACCGAAATGAAAATGTTTCATGCATTAATTTGCTGCAGAAGGAACTAACATAACAATTAGAACAACATTCTGCCTACTTAGACTTAAATTTCCTAGGGCAGTTATAATACATAGCGTTGATATAGTTTAAGTTTTTTTTTTTTTTAACACATACAATAGTTTATTCTGTTGTTAAAATGATTTCTTCTGTTTTAAAGCATTCAAACACAGTAAACCGTAGATTACTGGAAAGAAGTGTTAGGAGTATAATTTCTAGACTAAGATTTGGAATTTTCCTCATCAGCTCAGGGTCTATTACAAATACTTGGAAAAAAACAATTTCTTTTTCTAGCTTTGCAAAGGAATGATGTTTATATTTTGTAATCGTGAAAATACCAGGTGCTGTCATGAAAAACAGGGAACCCAACTAATACAAGAGCAATCTACATGAGGCTATTTTGTTTGCTTGCCATTTTCAATCATTTTTGTCTGTGGTACTTTTGTGGCAGAGCTGGTAACCTACCTTATATGGAACACTCTACAGGGACTAAATATGTGCTATAGCTTTTTTACACCAATGAAAGAAATTGTGACTTTTGAAATGGCTTCTGTTCCAACTGTGTAGCCAATTCATTGACTTTTTAGCACGCTGATCCCAGTTGCATGGTCATATGTTGTAAACCACATGGAACTATTTCAAACTGTGATGGGGGAAAGTAGCAACTGCAAACATTCCTCCTTGAAGCAAGTGGTTGTCCTAAACTGAGCACTGTAGAATAAAAATGGAAACATAAAAATAGCAGTTGGAAAGATAAAACAGCATTTATAGTACTAATAAAACCGTTGTGGCTTCCACAGGAAAACATGCTTTGTAACCTAACGCTTACCTGAAAGGACTGTCGAGTTTCTGAGAGTTATAGCTGTTTTTGTAAGAGAAGCACAGAGATTTGCTTGAGGGCTGAGTGATAGATTCGCCTGCCTGAAGCATCCCAGTGTGTTTATACATGGCTTGTATGGCAGCTTTCATAAGACATTTACCCCATGATTTGCGATGAGCTTATGTGTGAATAATTAATGGCAATTAATCCTTAATTACAGTAATTAGGCAAGTCACAGGAAATTAAGCTGCAGCTGGAGAAGACCATGCCTGGGAAGAGAGGATTGGGGGCTGCGTGAATGTGCCATTTACTGACAGCATTACTAGGATGCGCAGCATTCAGCAGCTTTGGCATTTCTATTGGCAGCCTTGGGTAGGACAAGAGTGCTCTGCATTAGAAGCAATCTATAGTTGTCTACAAGAGTTTTAAGTTCAAGTGCCAAAATGTTGTGTTGCATATGGTGATTATCTAAGTTTATTGGTTGCTATAACTCAAATGAGTATAATTGTTTTTGGCTTGATAAGAGTGACATTAGAAACAGGAGCTTTTATGCATTCATAGGTTCTATTGGCTTGAAACATGATGCAACTTTTAGAAACAATTCATCCAGGTCTGCAATTATGAAATAGATAATGTAATTGTCTAGAAATTAACTGAGAAAATTTCAATCAGGAACAACAGCAGAACATACAGTATCTTGGTTGAGAAGTTAATTACTTTATTATTAGTTGCTTTGCCCAGTTAAGCATTGTAGTACACAGTGTGCAGTAAATATCTATTGAATTGAATACATACTCCAAATGTTAAAAAAGCTGAGATTATAAAAACTTTAAATTATTCATATTAAATGTTAACAGAGTTAATGCTTAAGAATCTACAAGGGGAATCTTAAAAACAAGCAAAGCAGCCATTCGATAGAGAGCAGCATGCCCTACAAATCCTTGGTGAGAGCTGTTCATGGTTCCCCATTTTGGAAAATATGACTTCTTCCATTATCTATGTGGAATTTTAAAATAACATGGCCATTATATATCTAAATTAAGAAGCATGTAGAGAAGTTAAGTTCCAGTATATTTTTCACAATTAAATACAGATTTGAGCATGAGAAAAGCATCTTCGTCTGCCCAGTGAATGCTAATGCTTATCATTCATTTTTCTCTGTGAACTTCAGGGCACAATAGAAGTTTGGCCAACATATTCAGCTTAGGTCTGATATTAAACTTATCTAACTTATTCATTTGTTACAGTCATTTATACAGCTACTTTAATACCTGGGTACTCCTTGATGGCAACACAACTATTAGGAAAAGGATGCACTTGTCAGATAGTCTAAAGTAGATAAAAATACATACATGGTATTTTTTTAAAAGTCTATATAATTTAGTTGGAAACATTTGTAAAGGCTCCTCTGTCTTTTATACTAACAGAGAAACTTAGGGTTTTTTTCCTATATAATTTGTGATCAGAAATATTTGGTGCAATAGGCTGTTTTGGTTTTTAAATGTTAAATATGCAAAGCTTCATCTTTCAAGAATTCCTTTTCTAAGACCAAACTGATGGAGAGTGAAGTTATGTGAACATACATAGATTATTGCCTTCTGTACTTCTGGTTCACTTCAAAGAGAAAGTAAGTCACAATATCCTAATAATGGTCTTGATTTTACAAATGATTTTTCCCCTTGAAGTAAGCAACACATTCATTTTAATATGTAGAATCGGTTTGCTAGCAGGGCGACAGTTTAAAAAGGCTTCCAACTGTGACACAAGTGCAACCATATTGCTTCCTATTACTCGCTAAGGTAGTTGTTTAGAAGAGAGAATGTTCTCCCTGGAAATGTTTAAAGTGCTGTAATTTTATTTAGGATAATGAGGATTTATAACCATTTTGCCATATGAAAACCTGCCTTTAGACAGAGTGAAATAGGTTGTTTTGGTTTTTGAATGTTCTTAACTCTAGGGGTGTGTGTTTGTGTGTGTGTGTGTGTGTGTGTGTGTGTGTGTGTGTGTCTTACAGCAGTAAGGAAGTGTTTACATTGGGGATTATGCTGGTTTATTCTATATGTTGGCCTGTGTTACATATTAAAGTACTAAGTGATACAATTTAAGTTTGGCCCATATAAATGTTTATATTTCTTTGTGCATGGGATTTCTCCCTATTGAAACATAAGAATAAATAAAAAGTCTTTGTTCTTGTTTCTGCAAATAATTTTAACAGTGACTGCTAGGTATCCCTAGGACCCTGAGTCTTTACAACTTTGCCCATGTAAGTTGCATTAGAGGAAGTTGTTTTGAGTGATGGTCGGGTAGATAGTGCACAGGGAGATAGCCTTGATAGTGCAAAGAGGGTATGTTTTTAACGGTAAGCATGACATTTATGTAGTGTGTGTTAACATTAAAAATTTAAATATAAATTTGACTTATATTACTAATACTGTATTCTATAGCACTGTCTCAAAACCCACTGTGGAATAGTTTATTTAGGCCTCTGCCTCTGATATGGGAGGGGGAAGAAAGGAACAGAACAGTTAGAGATTTTTATCAGGTTTTTTTATCTCTTCACTGAAAATCTTAGCTCTCAAAACATTTCTAATTTTCCTCATTTGAAGGTTCAAACAGTTTCAAATTACTGCCCATGGATTGTTCTTGACATCCCAAATGGTAAATTTGAGCTGTGGAAATGCTGGAATGTATTTTTGTGCTTTTCCTGAACAAGGGAATTCAACGGGTAAATTACAGTCATTTACTGGGAGTGTAATTTACTGAGAGCCTTTAGGCAAATGCAGGAGAAAGGACAGCAGCAGAATGGAAAAAAACAGCATAAAAACTGTTTTGTGTATTTTTTCCCTTTTCTCATTAAGCATTTATTCACATAAGAGTTTTATGAATTAATGGATAGCCCTACAATTAAGACGGATAACCTTTATTCATTTTCACCACTGATAGATCAAGTATTTGAAACAGTGATTTCCATGTGAAGATTACAACCTGACCACATTTCTGAAATTATACTAGTTTATTTTGCATTTAAATCCATGTTTGTTTCATTGAGAATTAAAAAGGGGTCTGTTGCTCTGTCTTCAGGATGATTACATATTTCACTAATTCAGATTTCCATCATACCAGCAGTTCAAACAATAAAAGTTTTAAATTTTCTTAGTGGACAAATTAGTGAAAAGACTTTTCATACTTTGGTCTTGAAAAGTACTATTCTACTATTGTCACATACCACAGATAAATCTTATTTTAAAAAGAAAAAGACCTAGACCATTTTGGTTGTGTGCATAGTTTTAAGCCAACACAAGACAACACAGTCATTTTATTAAAGGTTAAAGAGAAATTTTATGAAATTGTCAACTAATTCTTTGTCATATAAATATATAAACATTTGTGGTAATTCTTATAAACAGTTCTGACCAATTCCTTTCATGAAAAGCAGTGTGCTCTGTAGTAATTGCTAAGCAAACAGAAAGCTGTGTTGCAAAGTGGTTTTGTATAGCATATTGTAATTTGACACTTAAGTTGTGCCCTGCATTACCCTGTGTCATAATTGATGGCTAAAGAAAAGCACATGCTATGCTAATCATTTGTTAGAATAGCTTGTTAAATTGTGGTTGCCAATTTAAATAAACTACGGAATACTTGTCTGTATTTTAAGGTTTTGTAGCCTACAGTTTTAAACAGTCATTTTGAGGCTGTTTTTTAACTTTCTGTGGCACATGCACAGTTCTGCCTTTGCACACAAGGTCAGCATGTTTGCCAATTTAATAGTATATTATCAAGAACAAAATCAATGAGCTGAAGGTTTCACATAGTATCTCAAGGGACTTTTCTGTTTATATTTCACTGTACTGAACCTAAATTTGGTGTCCTTTTAAAAACATCAGGATTGATATTTTAATACATGATATTTTAAGTTCTTAAAAGTAAAAGGTTCTAGAATTAGAAGGCTAATTTAGTTATTAGTAGAAAGTAAGGGTGAATTTCTATTTATCAAGTACAGTGACTGGACATAAAGCAGCTTATGTTAATATAGAAGTTATTAACTACAGAATGCCAGTAAGAATTTTAGCACAGTACAGTGAGATTCAGGAGATAAGATTACTGTGTATGATCAGTTTGTGAGTTCTCATTTTTTTAATGTAGGAACTTAAATTTGTTTTGAGTCAGTTATATCAGATAAAGAGAGGAACCCAAACTTGGCTAATGTTGACTTACAATTGAGAGTAATAGACCTCTATCATCTCTAGTAAAAGAACTGAAGCATATGAAGGAATATGTGCATTTAGACATATAAGAAATGTTACTTCTGTGGAGAAAAATGATTTAATGTGCAGAGAAGGGTTATTCATTTTTAAGAGATTAAAAATGACTTGAATATAATACCTTTAATTTGTAATAATGGTCTGACGGCTGCTTCCTGTCTAATGTAAACCTTTTGATCGGCATGTCCATTTTGATCTCTTCTGTCCTGTATTGTATTGAATGGATAAAGGTATTATTTTCAGTTATTGTTATGTCATATCCTTAATTAAGCCAGTAAAGACATGCAGGTGGATTTAGTTCTCAACCACTTAATAGACAAATATGTATAAGGTTATTCTGTGGCCTACAATTGACCCCTTTGTGTGGAGGAATTCCCTGAAAACATTCAGGATTAAGTCACTCTGTTATATGAGAGGAGAGGTGGCACACATGCCTTACAGAAACAGATACTCTCACTTATGGCATTATTTGGGAAGCCTAAGATTTGATAGTCCAATTTTGTTGTTGTTCCTTAACAACACCAAACACAGATGCAAGTTGAAATTTACAATATCCTCATTCTTACTGGATTTTGGGGGTTGGTTTTCTAGTGTATTTTATTTCCAATCCTAAATTGTGTAGGAATTAAATATTAGGAAAGTTTTAGATTTGATTGCTTACTATTATAAAAGCACATAGAGCCTTAATGCACCTAATAATTTGTTCATAAATTTATAATACTCTGGTTCTTTAAGTCTAACTGAATTTAAGTAACTAAATGTATACATTTAAGATGTAAATTCTTAATTTTTAAAATAATATTTTTAGTAGGCCAATATACTGGTCTAGAAGGTATAGCAGGATTTCCTGCTAATTTAGGTCAGGCAACGTAAGACTTGCAAAGTCACATTCTCTCCTCTTTTGGAAAAGAGAGTATATCCAACATGGAATATTCTGGATAATTATGAATATAAGTAAAAAATACTTTAAAAGATATATGTTTTGGTGTAAAATGTGCTTTGCAAGTTTACTCGTTTTTTTGACTTTTAAGTTTTCTTTCTCATAGCAGGTTATGGAAAGAAAAACAGTCAATGACCACAGAGTACAATAAAATGTCCTTAACACAGTTTGACTGGAGGTAGAGTAGCAGTAATATAAATCAGGCACCTTATTGAAGGGCTCTTGAGCATCCCCAGAGATATCAGCCTTATTTTCAGTTAAGTTGTGGGGTCGTCGGAATAGCTCACTGACCCGTGGAGAGGTGTCTCTTGGTCCAGGTCTCTTACTGCCTGGTTGTGGGGTGTCGAAGGGAGTCTGCACACTCATGGAGTAGTGCGCGTTTACACACGCACGGCCCAAGCCAAGGCTCGCTTGGCTGTGCTTACACGCAGCAGCCTCACTCTTTTCAACTCCCGAGTTTTGCATAAATTGGTGTTAGGAACCTAGTTCCTAAAGAATCTAGAGAGATAAATAATGGATGTGTGGCAGCTCAGTTTAAGACCGAATTTTCTTTCCTTAGTAGTTTTTGTTCTCAATCACCTTGATGAAACAATCTTGAAGCCGCTTCACTTTCAGTGGCATTTGGAATGAGTCCCTGACAGGCTGATTTTCCACCCCTGTTGTGATGCTGCTTTCTCTAGTTAATATTCCTGTGTAAGTGTCGCACAAAAGTAAACCCAAAGAGCCCGCACATGACATGGAGGCTGCTCCATTTACATTAATTATGCAGTCAGGGCGGTGAGAATTCGCTGTCAGCCGGAGGGGCGGGGGCGCGCCCCTGCGGGGAGCAGGGAGACGGCCGGGCCGCGGGGCCTTCCGGCGCGGCCGCAGTAGGGGAAGCCGGGATCGCTCCGGCCGGCGGGCCGCTGCTCGGCGTTCGGAGAACAATGGGCGCATCCCGGGAGCCGCGGGGTACAGCGGCGCGGCCGCCCGGAGCCGCTCCTGCCCACGGCGGTCCCGGCTGCGCCCCACCGAGGTGGCCGCCTGGGCGGGCTGCAGCCAAGGAGGCCAGGTCTTCTTCCCCGGCTGCCCGCAGCCGGCCTTGTGCCCTGAGGTCAGCAGCCCGGGACTTAGCCCTGCTCCTGAGCTCGAGAGTCAGTGCCTTTCAAATCCAAACCTGAAACTTGGTTTGAGGCCTGGAGACCGTAGTGGCTGGATTTCCTTGATTTCAAGTATCTGGGCTGCTGCCTACTCAGGTATCTCAGAGGAGGACGGCAAAATCACCGTATGAACAAATTTCGAACCAGCAGCAAAACAAGGACACCCTAGGAAAATGGTGGATAAGAAAAAAATTAACTCTCTAACCCCTCACCATAAATAAGAAACATCATTCGGGAGGTTTCCCGCCGTAATTGGCTCTGAAACATCCTAACTTAATGGCTGTTTTTCAATGGGAGACTGAATTCCGTAGGGAATTCCATAGGGAATTTAATTGTGCAAACATTTGTTGAGTACCTACTATGTCCTAGGTGATGGGAAATTATTACCTCTTTATTGCTGTATGGAAAAAATTCCAGAACTTTTAGATTATTGCCCTTTCCAGGATTTAAATATGGAAACCGTAGAAAAATTGCTGTTCTTCTCACCACTCTCTGTCCCTTCCCCCCCTCCCCCAATCCATTTCCCTAGTGACTTGGCTTTAGTCAGGAAGCATTGGGGATGGTAGGGAGGATGAATGTGCTTTTTCTATTGTTTTTGCACTTTTTTTAAAGAGTATCAGTAAAGATTATTGTACAGAATTTCTGCAGTGTTGTTTATGCACCTCATTGTGTGGACTTAAGAATTGTATGCTTTCAAGGAATGACTAGCCAAATATCCATGCCTGTAGAACAGCAGAACACTGAGATTGGAAAACACTAAAAAAAGGATGATTTGAAAAGCCTAGTCCCATTTTTAGATTTACAAAAACAATTCCATGGTCATATTTTGTAGTTTTCTTTAAAATAAAGGATTGCATGTGCAGAATTTCATGAGTAAATCGTGTCACATTCAGCCAGGAGCAACCACACTGAAAATTTTTCCAAAAGGAACTAGGCCATCCTTTCAAGGCCATGTGTAGTTGCCAGCCATGATGATATTTAGCTCTATTGCAGCCAAAGTCATAATTTCTGAAAAAATCAATATAGTACCTTTATCACTTTATTTCTTTAAATAAATAGATAAGAAGTATTACTTTAAAAATGTTTAATGCTCTCTTCTGACATTTGTTCAGAAGAGACACTTGCACTTGTTCCAAAAATGAACTATTTTTGAAAACAAAGGTCATTTCTCCCTTGGCCTACAAGGAAAAAGTTGATCCCTCTATATCGTACATATTTTTAAAGTCACTTCTAATTGCTTAAAACAGTACCGTGGATGATTTTTTCTCTTCTTAAGTGGAAATGTATAAAGATGCAGTTTTCTAACATGAATGTTGAATCATATGAAATTGCTGGTATCTGACCATTTTTGACAGTAAATTGTCAATTTCATGTGGTTCAATCAAATAGGAAGTATTGATAACATATAAGTGAAATGAAAAAGCAGAAAAGAAAGCACTTAGATACAATCACTGTGTATAAATGTATGCATGTATAAAAGATTGCAATTTGATGTTTTACAAATAGAATCAAATGTTCATGGAGTTCTTTTTTTCCCCCATTAAATTGTTTGAATTCACAATGGAACAAAAAAAGCTTGTTTTCTTTAAAGCTTCGGGAAAGAAAATTTCTGTTCTTTAAAAACAGCAAAATTGAAAACATATACCAAACTTAGTGATCTATGGGCCCTTGGAATTTTAACTGTGTGTATCTTTGTATTATTATCTGTATATGTTCTAAATATAAACGTCCAAAATTTTGATTTTTGACCCTGTTTCCATTCCACTTGAGTTAAGGTACTACTATTATATGCATTTCATCTTTAATTTTACCTGAATCTAATGGGAGCTTCCAAAATTAGACCTAGAAATCCAATCAGCATTTTAATTGGAACTGTATTTACCAGTATGGCTCAACTTTTTTTTCATCCACTCAGAACAATTTGTATCATAAAATCATTTACATAATGGTTTGCTTTTGATGCTATCATCTGTGAGATTTTTACCTCTGAGATAAATTTCCACAAATAAGTTAATTTTTAAAATCAGAATGCAAAAGTGATAAATTATGAATACACTTATTTTAAAAATATTTAAATAAGATACACAAAAAATCATATTCTTAGTATCATTAGCTTTGACATCACTGTATGGTGCCAGATTATAATATGAAGCTTATAATACTATTTCACATTTTTATCCACTAAATAAAAACCTGCCCTGTGTTTTATTACAAAGTAGGTGGCCTGAAGGAAAAATATATGTATTCTTTCCTTTTGGTATAAAATATGCATTTGGGCTTCTCATTTCATCCCCAATCTGTGTTATTCCTTAAAAATGCAGAACTGCCTGAAGTCCTCTTTAATATTTAATTCAACAACTTTTTAATCTGTCATTATGCTGTGATGAAGTAAGCATCAAGTGTCGCTGAAAAAGATTAAATTATACTTGGAAATAGGAATTGAAATGATTTAGGGTTGGAGGCTGAATATTTGCTTTGCACAAGTAATAATAATAGTAGCTTGGGTGAAGAAGGGCTTGGTTTGGCTTTAATGTCTTTGCCTTGCTGTGCTCCCCTGTGGCTCCCCCTGATTTACGCTGGCATTACTGAGCTTTATTTTATTTAAATGGAGGTAGAAAGTGGAAATTACTACACTACAATACATTAATTATGCCATGCTCTTTCTTTGTACTGATTTCCCTTTTTTCTGTAAACATCATAAACAATGATGCAACCTACCCAATATGGATAGCATCTGTAAGCAATCCTGTAGTTCTTGTTAACAAGCTTATCTTAGAAAGGAAAGGCAGTAATAATTAATATCCATCTATGGAATAGTGAAAAGCAAAGGAACATTTATGCTTTCCCTTTCATAGGGGATGATGTCCTGCATAAGAATTAGCTGTGATAGTATGTGTTAGTATTTTAACCACTGCATTTTACTTCTTGCTTTTAAAATCTAGACTTTAATCTGTGGACTATTTTGTTCATAGCGACAAAGGGACAAACTTTTAGACTTCTAAGTGACTCAAGAATGTTCAACAGGTGACACATACTAACCTTTTTGGAGTACTTGGTCTCCACATATGTTTAGATCTCTGTCATCTGGAAATCTGTTCCGTGGTCTCTGGCTACATGGGCATATTTTTAATGTAGCTCTGCCTACACGAGGCCAAAGCAATCAGTTAATTTAGGGGAGAAAACTAACTGAGAAATTATTTGATCAAGTGCACAGAAAGACCCTGTGTGGTTGTTTGAAAGAATGATACATTTCATTGTATTTACTGTTATCCATGTGTATTGGTGGCTTATATGTGTACTCTGGCTCATCATTTGTAATGAATGTCTTGAAAACATACCTTCACTTGTCATGATTTGGCACGATGATGGTCCTTCTCAAACTAAGCCTGGATATAGACTAAAATTTTGATGCACAGCACACCTGTTGGAATATTATCAGAGCTGTATTCACTTCTAGGAATTTGGTGTATCTGTAATTCAGATTTTTACTTCCCTGGCATCATGTCCTATCATGCGACAACAGAAAAAAGAAAAGACCGTCCTTCCTTTTTTTTGAAACATTCTAAGTGAGAATGTAAACGTATTGCAGTAAATTCAGTATTATCTATTATCTCTGCAGAATTTAAAAAAATAATACTGGCAAAAATTGTTTTTTCTTTTCTTTTTTTTTTTTTTTTTTGGCTGCATTGGGTCTTCGTTGCTGTGCATGGGCTTTCTCTAGTTGTGGCGAGCGGGGGCTGCTCTTTGCTGCGGTGCGCAGGCTTCTCTTGTTGCAGAGCATGGGCTCTAGGCATGTGGGCTTAAGTATTTGCGGTGCGTGGGCTCAGTAGTTGTGGCTCGCACGCTCTAGAGCGCAGGCTCAGTAGTTGTGGTGCACGGGCTTAGCTGCTCCACAGCATTTGGGATCTCCTGGACCAGGGCTCGAACCTGTGTCCCCTGAATTGGTAGGTGGATTCTTAACCATTGTGCCACCAGGGAAGTCCCTTGGCAAAGTGTTTTTAAGATTACAAAGTTTTAGGTACCCTTTTATTTGTTACCCTTTCATTCTTCTATCACTATGGCTGCATAAGTTGCACTAAGACTAAAACACCTGGAAAAAGTACCAAAGGCATTTTGAAAAGGATATATTAATTTTTTTCAGAAACGGTTTTTTGTTGGTAGCTTGAGTTGATTTTATGCCCTGCCTAATTGAATTCCCTCAGTATTTAGCTCCCCACTTTATCAGTGAATACCTGAGGTATGGAGGGTGGAACAATTGTGTGAGTATCATTACACCCCTTTCATTATCATGAGATATTTGAAATTAATGTTCTGTTGTTTTTGATAGTAAATTACCTCTTACAGTTCATAAATACATATGTAGAGGATTAGGTTCACAGATTATTTACGATTTAGTGTTTTGATCTAGAACAACATTTTAAAATAGTTTTTTAACAATTGATTAATGTTTGCCTACATAATGCTGTTCATATTAAGATATGCATTTGTCAACATGTGCGTTTTTTGCTCTAGCACAAGACTAGTTGCCTTTCTGAAACCTAGTATGCTTGTAGGGTAAAGTAAATGCATGTCTTTGTAGAAGAATAAATAAAAAGAGCAACCTGAGTCAATAAGCAGGTTCAATTCATGCCTATAGCCATGGCGGACAGCTCATTTTGTAGATGTGGGTGTTTTGTTTACATTTATAATGCAGCTTTATTTAATGCTGACAGATATAGCTTGTGGCAAATGATAGTCAGAATGTATGAGCAGTCATAATGCTTCTGTCTTCTCATAGTGTGCTGCTGAAAATAAGCAGTTCACCTCTGTTTTTATTGAGGAAAGGATATGAGACAGCTATAGCTTCGTGAGGCTATTTATTGAGTTGTTTTACTAGCTGTGAACATGCCGCTTTATAGCAGTTGTGAAAATGGACTTTGCTAGTGTGTGGGAAAGGAAATAACATTGCAGTATACAAGGGTAGTAAAAAATCTCTATAAATAATTTTTCAGACTGAGGAATATTCTCATTTAAACAGGCAGAATGGGTTGTGATTTTGGCTAGGTGTCAGTTTCCCCAAAAAAGTCACTAGGTTGGAATTAATCATATAACTTCGAGGAAAATTTTGATTCTCTAAAATTTAATTAGGTTAGAGCTTAGGAAAAGTTGCTTACATACCTACCGGGATTTAGCACAGCATTGTGGTGACCTTTGGGGCTTAAGGATCTATGTTAACCATCTTAGGGGTAAAAATTATAAAATTACAGTAGGCTGCATGTATGTGTGATAAGACATACCTGTACCTGTAAGCTAACAATATGTTAATACTATGTTATTTAAGAATGTACGCCTGATACAGGGAAACCTATATTCATATATTGTTTATAATGTAATAGAGAATTCAGATGTGTAAGTAGCACACAAATGATGGAAAATTCTTTAAATATTTGTATTTTGACTCTAAAGATTTATTATTCAAAATAACTAGGGGAAAGTGACAAAGTAACCACAGAATTTGAATTTGCATTATTTCTTTCATCCCTGGGAAATTATAGGCACTCACTACACCTGGAGCTTTTTACTCTCCAACTGTTTTGGTTTTTACACTAGTTTCTTTTTTCCTCCACTAAATCTGCCCAGCTCTGCTAAAGCTTTTTGATGTACAGTTATTTGTTGGCTACTGTAATTGTGATGGATATAATACTTTTTATTCTTAAACATAAAACAGAGCATACATATTTGAAATTTTTATTACTTTCCTATTTTTATTCAAATGTTCATCATACAGTAGTGAGAAGGTACACAAATAATATTTTCATGCATGCAAAATAATTTAGAAAGCAGTGTGAATCTCAGCAGGTGTTTCTTCCATGTCTGTGCTCAAATTTCTAGGGAACACTGAATATTAAATTGAAATAACCTCCCTTGATATTATGCAGCTAAAGTTCAGTTTAATTCTCAGATAAGGTTTTCTTGGACACATATTTTCTTCTCAAGTAAATAAAAATCAGACTATTTAGATTTTAATACTTGCTACTTTACAAAGTAAATCAAAATGTTGCAAAGTACTTTCTTTTCCTTAGTGCTTTTATTAAGGCATTTGTGTTACCACTAAATATATGGATTATAGGGATGTGTAAAAATGTTCTTATTTCCTTCTCCACTGGCTGATGAAATGGGTTAATCTCTCTATAGAGCTATTTCCTTAATTCACCACCTGTTTTCAAATCCCTAGTAACTGACAAGGTAAGCGAAGAGGTTCCTCTGTGTGTGCCTGGTATACCTATTTCACAGAGAGAGAAACCTAGAATTAAAAAATTAAAAGTCTTGTATTTTTTTTTTTAAGGAAAGTTGTTGCATGTTACTAAAAAGCTGCCATATTTAAATTATCATTCAGCAACCCAATTATCTCACCAACCAGGCATCCTTTCAATGGAAGTTTTCAACTCAAAAGGGCATACATCTATATAAAGTACAATTTATTACCTTTTTAAATGCCCATTTCGTTCCCAGCATATTTTAAGAATATGATAGACTAATGCAAATTTTATATGTTTTTGATTTAGAAACAAAGGAATTGATTTTATACTTAGAAAAGCAAATGTGGGCTTGGCTATTATGATTAGAATGTCTCAACTGTATATAAGTAATCATTTATTGTTTAAATACTGAAGAGGCTGTAGCAAAATGCTGTCAAGAGCCATCACACTCATTAACCTGCAAGCTAATTAGCTTCCTCCTGCCTGATTGCTGACAAGTTCTTCAATCTGAACCCATTGCTGTTGTGTCAGCAGAGAAGCACAGAGTGAGGTAGAGGAGGTCTCCATTAGATGTTTGTGAACAAAGTCTCTGCATTAAAGGTTTGTTTTTTACACTCTTAACAAATGTTAAAGAATTCATATCCCCAGCTATAATTAAATTGGCAACTCTTAATTACTGTAATTAGTATATTAACTGTTTCCTTTCCTGTTCATTTATAATTGATTTCAAGAGATTACATTGTAATTTAATGTGATTTTTAAAATTTAATAATTGTTTAAAAGGTTTCAGTAGTTAAATGTACATCTAAATGCTATTGAATATTTGAAATAATATGCATAAAATCACTTAAATGCAGTGTCCTGTCAAAACCAGTACCTATGGGCTTTATATTCATATGTCCTTTTTTCCTGTGCAAACATGACATTCATTCCCCGTTAGACTTTTTCGCCCCTGGTAGGCTAACATTTCTTAACTAGGTTGCAAATTATTATTGGAATGATAGAACATTTTGCAAATGCATCTTAAAATATGAATTCATTAATTCGTGGAGGACTAATTCATTTAGCATAGCTTCTTGAGGGCAAAAAACATTCATAAGTTATTTTGCTTATTATATCATCCAATCAAACTCAAGACTTTATGGAGAGTACCAGAAAAAATAGAGTACGTTTTGGAATGGTAAGTGATCTAAGTATGAATTGATGAAGTCCTTTCTAGATTTTCAGAATTATCACTGTTACTGCTTTCTGGCAAATGTTACTTACAATTTTGGTTTAAAATATTTGAATCATCTTCAGCAAATTAGTTAGAGGCCTAAACCATTCTGAAATGCCATATATACCAGCAAAATGTATTCACATGTCTAAAGACCACATACTGAGATTTACTGTACTTCTAGTTTATGTAGGGAAAACTGCTATTTGAGATATCTGATTTAAAAGTACTGGATGGAAGTAAGAAACAGCATCAAAGTTTATGGGAGGGGCTTCCCTGGTGGTGCAGTGGTTGAGAGTCCGCCTGCCAATGCAGGGGACGCGGGTTCGTGCCCCGGCCCGGGAGGATCCCGCGTGCCGCGGAGCGGCTGGGCCTGTGGGCCGTGGCTGCTGAGCCTGCGCGTCCGGAGCCTGTGCTCCGCGGCGGGAGAGGCCACAGCAGTGAGAGGCCCGCGTGCCGCAAAAAAAAAAGTTTATGGGAGCTTTCCGTACAAGTACGTATTTATTCTGTATTGGACATGGGCACAATTATCATTTGCATAGCATCCTGTAAAGACCTTAAACTACGTGATTATATATTTACCACTAGTTGGCTTTAACAAGCCCTAATTCAAGATTGGCTGTTTTAAATAAAATTGAAAATATATGTATTTTATTTAATCATTGTTACAATAATTAAAATATTAATGTGACTTATTTAAATTATCATTCACTTACCGACAGCATTCCTTTTATGAAGAACTACCCAATGCACTACAGAAATGCACCCTACTTTAATGAGTACAGCTTTTTAAATACAGTGGTTTTTATGTAAGAATTGTAACTTGAGCCTCAAGTCAACTGTGTGAAGGAATAGATGCTGAGGTTCCTTCTTGCACTACAGTTCTGTGGACTGGTAGTCTCTTGGCTAGGAAGGAGATTTGAGGTCCTGAGGCAGTGTTTTGCATTTTTAGAATAAAATTTATCAGTTGGGAGCTACCGTTCTCACCAATACGGACAGCCTCCCAGTATGGACACCCTCAACAGTATGGACACCCTCCCACTACCCATTCCCTGCCTCTACTTCCATTTCTCTAGCATAGCCTGATTCTGAGAGAAGAGCAAGATTTTCTCCCAGGAACTTTTATAATCTCCTTTAGAATGTGATGCAAGTTAAATTTCAGAGAATTTAGTGTAATAATGATTCAAATTTGCTTTACAGAGGAAATAAAATGAGTTCAACGGCCTTTTGAATTTTAGGGCTCATTTCAGAATCTTTGGACCACTTGTTATAGTCTATAATCATACTATCAGAGAGCCCTAACTAAATGCTGAACCTGTTGAGGGAAGGGAATCTATAGAACGTTTAGCTGACTCCTCTCATTTCATAGATAGGGAGGCAACTTGCCCAAGGCCAACAACCAAATAGTATAGCACATACAAGATGAGGATCCACATCCTTGGGCTTCTAGTCTAGTGCTCAAGCTTCATAAATGTGAGTTGTAGTGGATTGATTTAGTACTTCTTCTGGGTGTCTAAGATTATTTGTATCATAGTTATTTTATATTGAATGTTAAAGTTGTTTAAAGTATATGAGTACAATTTTATTGTTTAAAGTAAATGCCCAAATTCATGTAAAACGGTCTTTTAAAATAATACACAAGTACTAAAATAGAAATGGCTGAATTCAGGACTGATTTGGTACCAAAAACAAACAAAAAAACCCCACCCCAGTTTGACATCAAGGGGGTATTTTTCTCCAGTAAGTTATTTAATAAAAGAAACTTCTGTGGTATGGAAAGGTATGTTGCTAAAGTGCTGGTTTCAATAAGTACCTCTAAAGAAGCTAAATTGTTTTCCAAAAAACGTATGCGATGACAACCCTTTATATCATATGCCTAGTTTATTTTTTCCCTTATTGTGTATATCACAGTCTTTTTTTTTTTTTTTTTTTTTTTTTTTTTT
>NW_021703782.1:103776806-103786806 GCF_005190385.1 Monodon monoceros
TTTTTGCGGTACGCAGGCCTCTCGCTGTTGTGGCCTCTCCCGTTGCGGAGCACAGGCTCCGGACGCGCAGGCTCAGCGGCCATGGCTCACGGGCCCAGCCGCTCCACGGCATGTGGGATCTTCCCGGACCGCGGCACGAACCCGTGTCCCATGCATCGGCAGGCGGACTCTCAACCACTGCACCACCAGGGAAGCCCTATATCACAGTCTTTAGAGAGAGAGAGGGAGAGCTGGCGGGGGTGGGGGGGTGGGGGGTGGAATGGCGGAAAGTCTGTGTGTGTGTGTGATATTGCCAGAGTGTACATGAAGAGAGGGGAGCAGAGCACAAATCACAGAGCTTCAAAATACCATTGGCAGTGTCTTACAGCTTTTTGGTCACCTGGTGACCATCTCAGTGCCTCACTGCCAGAATGTAGTACTAGACTCTCCACTTCGCAGTTTCTACAAAGTTAGGATTAGAACAAGGAGACTTTAAAAAAGGTAATGTGCCCAAACACTTCATATGAAAATAAATTATTTGATTTTTTGATATACTTTAAATGACAAATGTAATATTTTTCTATTAAATATATCTATATATGTGCTTGTCTAGAAGTAATTGAGGGCATTGTCTTCTGTAAAACGGTGGTGGTATTGGTTTGGCACCTCTGTGTATGTAACTGTTAAAGAGTAAAGCCCCCAAAAGTATTTTCTTGATATTAGCTTTCATTTATAAACCAGAATAATTCTGAATGCTTCTAGTAATGGGAGATAACCCAAGGCAAATTTAATTTTAGATTGGGCTTTTGCTTGATGTATTATTCATAGTATTGTATCATCAGTTAAGCATATCCCTGACAATAAACTTAAAACTTAACTTTAATAGTAATATCCACCCTAATATGGGTGAGTCAGATAGTGACCTGACATGATTTATTTTGCCTCCTTATTGTAGATAATTTTTTAATAATGGTGGGATGGAGTTATTTGCTGTTTTTCTCACCCCCCCCTTTTTTTTTAACACTTCACCATTTTTGCTGCATGACCTGGTTTTGCATTTTTCTGATTCTCTGTTCATCTAATTAGTATGTTCTAAAAAGACGTGGACCACTTATTGTACAGAGATGTAGCCTGTGGGTCTTTAATAAGGAGCTTTCAGTGGTACATTTGCATCTTTTGCTTGGGGTCTGAATAGTGAATTACCTTTAAGATCATTAGAAGCACTGTTGTATTGTTAAAATCAAGCCACAATATTCTAATGACAGTTTAAAACTTCAGGCTTCCTATATAACCCAGGTGACCCCAGCATAATTGTATGTAGTGCAGAAGACCCCAGGATAAACTGACGATGGTTCAGCTCACCCACAGTGTAGCCTTTATATGCAGGTAGCTTTATACCCAAACAAACCAGATAGAGATGTAGTAAAAACAAATGTCTTATTCTAGTTATGTACACTCAAGTGTGTGTGTGTGTGTGTGTGTGTGTGTGTGTATATACATATATATATATAATGATATATTTTAATATCATAATACTAGTCCCCCAAGTATGACTTGATACTTTTTAAAAAGAGACACAGCTCCTAAGCAATATGCAGAATATGGAATGTATTTTATCAGATAACTGATCTTTTAGAAATGTAATTCCTAGAAAACTAAATGCTTAAAAGTGGAGTGTTTTGTCAGGTTCTTACCATAGACCAAGAACTAAATAGGGAGATACTTTGTTGTTCAAGGATTAAATTATAATTTATTCTTTCTCTAACCAAATATTAAGAGAGCTATTATTAGATACCAGGTGAGAGTCCTTAAATTTTTTCTAAAAGGCAGCTTAAAATATTTTTTAAAACTTATGTATTTTTGTTAGTTTTTTTGGTCATTTTTATAGAATTGTAGAATTTTAAAGCTAGGAGAAAATTTAATTTAACACCTTTTTTGGTTGTTAATATTTTCACTAGTTCTCTGATCTCAAATTGATGTGCTGTTTACCTGCTACCACCAATGCCAGGGAGCTCAAAGGTAGCTGGTAACAAAACTGACTTAAATAAAGAAAAAGATAGTGATAAATTTCATGTTCTTAAATAAATGCTTTTACTTAGAGGGTATTTATAAATTCATTACCTGCCATTTAATCTTATCTGAGCTTCTCGACTGCATATGAAAACTAAATGAATATAGATATTTTGTACAACTAAATTTAGTAGATAACATATGTTAATTGATTTAAAATTTAGCAATTGTACTTCAAAACTGCATTTCTGAAATAGCTGTTTCTTAATGGAATCTGAAGTTACTTAGTTGTGATCAATAATTTCTACTGAACAAGCTGTATATGAGTTTTAGCACAGTGCTGTGCGTATAATGGGTAGTTAGTAGAAGTTTGTAGAATGAAAGCATGAATGAATGAAAGAGTATAAAGGAAAAGACTATATATCTGGTACATAATGGGGCGCCTATGTACCAATAGTTAGTTGAGCCAATTAACCAGCTAGTTATGTTTTCCAGAGGGTCTTACTTCCAATAACAGTTTCAAAATTTTATAAATAATAACCGGGCAGTAATTAACTCGAGTTCACCTGGTAGACTGTCTATAATGTGTTTATTTTGTTTATCTCATCCTTTCGCACTCTTTTCTTGTTACCAATTTACTACTCAGAGTTCTCCAGATCAACTGTGAAAAGTGGCTACCTGATCTGACAGGATCCTTGTTTAGTCCATGACATCTGATGTTGTCTTTCCTTTGCCCTTCTTTTAATTGTGTCACCTTCATTGTTAGAGAAACCCAAATCTTCCATTTCTTGAAGAAGCTGCTTTATTTCTATGTTTTAGATCTATTTTGGAAATAAAACAGAACTTGTATTTTTTAAAATAAATTATTTCTTATATGGAGAGAGGTTAATGGTGAGGCAAATGATTATGCAAAGATGTTCACTACGAAGACCTAAACTGAAAAATAAAATCAGAGTAAAATTTTAGTTAAAACTGGATCTAGCTTGCATGCATATTCAAAAATATCATATAAAGTTTAACATATTTATGATCAGAGCATTGACCAATGATGTTCTGTTCAGTAGTTTTGCAGGATTTTCTCTTCTAAGAAGAATTTGTTGTATTCACATTTTTGTTTCCTTTGGGATCCCAGACAATGACTCTGTAGTCTGATTCATTAATATTGGTTGTCTTCAGCAGAGAGTATCCAGATTTGACCTGCCAAGTATTAAATTTTTAATGTGTTACTAGTTCTTTCACAGAGTAAGGCTTGTCTTTGTTCTTTGTATTTTTGTACCAGTACAGCTTGAATCAGAGACTTAATTTCTAGTATCACTAAATATGCCTCATTTTCAAAATACATATATAACACACATATGCAACTACAAAAATGTTTATTGATGAAACATACTTCAATATGAATAGCTGCCTTTTAAAATATTTGAAATTATGCATTTCCAAATTTATTTTGAAAAGTGCTAGGGGGTGCTACGTGCTATGTACAATAAGTTAATTATTATGCTATTAACATTGATGATGTTGAATGTGTATTAGTTAATGTGTTAATGACGTGTTAATTACTGTACATGTTGTGAAGAACCTTCAGGCTTGTTCTATGATGCAACATGTCAACTTGAACCAGACCAAGTAATCTGCGACGCGGACTGTAACTCTTAAAAATAACACTTGTAAACATAAATTATAAATTAAATTATGCTTTTTATTATCCTTTTTCTTTCTGGTAGAATGAATAAGTAATTCTTCTGCTATCTGCACCTGTTAGAACCTAATACTGTCAGACTCTGTTTTCCCCAAGAGGATTGGAAGAGATTTTTTTATGCAATAACTTCCGCTTTGTTTACTCTCTGGCATCTAGTGTATATTTTATATAGATTCATGTGTTTTGTACCCTGAAAGATCCTTCTTTTTTTGTTTACCAGATTAATTTATAATGGAAGACACTCAGTCTTTGTGCAAGCAGGTAAAAAGGGGCCTTGTTCGATTACCACCACTAGTTAATATTAAACTAATCTATTGATATATGTACTTGTGATTCAGTCTATGGCCCTTCAAGCTTGTTGGCCAAATAGTTGAAACCTCAGGAGATCAGTCATAAAAAACTGAATGCCACTTTCTTTTTCTATTTAAAAGGGCCTAGAATTTGCTGCTATTTGAAAACATGGAATAATACATTTGGTTTTTGCATAAATACTGCTTGAAAATGTCAAATATTCAAATTTCATTACTTCAACTTTTAAATTAATTGTTGCTCACTTCTTATTTGTCAACATTTTTGGAAAATATACCTGATGATAATCTTTAAGAGACTAATTTGGAGAAATATAATAAAATTGTAGAAATATAATAAAATTTACATTATTCATAAAATATTATTTATTTTTATCCCTCCAAAACCATTTGTCTCATATGAAACAAACCACATTTGTAAAGAATAACCGACAAATGAACTAAGAGTCTTGTAGTGAGGATGTTTTTTAAATGACCCAGAGCCAACTCTTAAAAATACAAAAATAGGGCTTCCCTGGTGGCGCAGTGGTTGGGGGTCCGCCTGCCGATTCAGGGGACGCGGGTTCGTGCCCCGGTCTGGGGGGATCCCGCGTGCCGCGGAGCAGCTGGGCCCGTGGGCCGTGGCCGCTGGGCCTGTGCATCCGGAGCCTGTGCTCCGCAGCGGGAGAGGCCACGGCAGTGAGAGGCCCGCGTACCGCAAAAAAAATAAATAAATAAATAAAATAAAATAAAGATGAATGTTCCTTTTAGGCAGTTACTCTATCTTTTAAGTTCTGTTAATATAATATGTACAAAAGGTGGTGAAGAGTTCAGGCTGTAAAGCTAGACTGTCCAGGGTCAAATTCTGGCCCTTTCACTGTCTAGCTGTGTGACTGTGAGCATGGCCTCAGTTTCATGATAATAAAAGTGGGCATAATAATAGTACTTACTTCTTAGGGTTGTTAAGATGATTAAATGAGTTAATACAAGTAGAGCACTTTGAGCCAGCTCTGGCACATAGGAAACACTCAATAAATGTGAGGTCTTATTAACCTACCTTTAATATTCTACTGAAAATTATTTGGAAGCATTTAATTGCCACAAGCTCTCTGAATTCCCCGGGACCCATTATGAATGTGAGTTTTTGGTTTTCAGTCATTATAGTCTCGTACCCTATCACAGAGAAACATCTTATTTTTAATGATGATTTTATTACTCCAGTGTTGTGTACATCCACCTGGAGTCATCCCAGGTTTTTTCGTTCATCTAATCTTGTTTGATTTCCTATAGCACAGCTCTTGTTGAGATTTGTATTGGCATAGAAGGGTATTCTGACCAGGACTTTGGTCTCCCTTGCAAATATTTGTGTCTCTCTTGTTTACAGCCCTGATGTCCTCTTGTAATACCCATGCAAAGGGGATTCTAATAAATCTTGTGCTCAGCATTACACATTGTTTGTTTTAGCTGCCTTCCACTTCATGCTTCCTCCTTTAAGAGCGAGCCATTACGAAAGGTTAGATTCACAGTTAGCAGGCTTTAGCTCTCCCTTTTGAATCAGTGAGGTTGCCGTTTTATTGCTCTCCGACTTACACTTCAGTGATGAGAGTAAACTAGCATCAGATTAAAGGTCAGCAAATCCCATCAAAGAGAGGAATATTAGGGGCAGAGATAGTTGGAGAGGCAGCACACCACTGGGTATTGACAGGGTGATTCCAGGGTATCAGTCAGCAGAATTATAGCTGCCCAGAGAGTCAGTACAGCTTTAATGAGCCTGTGTGAAGAGGAAGAGGGTGGATTTATGTAGTTCCTCATAATTTTCTGTAGAGACTGTTATTGCAGACATTCTGTGGAGTGTTCTGGTCTTTCATTTAATTCAAAGGTCCTGGCGCTTATCCATCCTCTAAATTCCTTTTTGTTAGCTCAAATCAAAGTTGACATTTCCATGGTTTACCACCTAAAACACCCAGTTCAAAATCAGGTTTCTTTTACCAATTTTGAAATCGGTATACTGTTAATAAAAATCTACAATCATATTTATATTAATGCATATGTATTTCCTCTTCAGAAAAGTGGGTTGAATAATGAACTTTGTTTTTCATAAGTAGGCAGTGGGGGAAAATGTACATTTACACATTGCCCCCTAAGCAACTGGGGGTAAAAACTGATTGTAATTATGATATGGTGCTTTTCCAATGGATCCTAATGTTCATTCTCCTTAAATTGGCTTTCCTAATTAATTGTTTATATGCCCATTTGCGTATGCCCCATCTCACTCTTTCTGCCCCCAATACCCCTAAACTGGAAAAAAACAATTTTAATCTCTGGAGGGGAAATGTTTTTAATTGTTCTAATGAGCAATGCTACATTTAATTGCTGTAATTTTCAGTCCACCTTGATTTTGATGTCTTTATAGTGAATGTGACACATTAATTTCTTATTAGAGGGGGATTAAATCTCTGTAGTATCAAAATCTAGAATATGCTCTGGGAAGTCAAGTGTTTATGAAAAATGTCTGGATATCTTTGCTATAGGTTGTTTGCTTAAAGAGTTGATATACAGATAGGTTTTTTTTTTTTAGCTAAGCTTTTATTTATAGGTCACTAGGAAATAGATGGTTTGTGAGAAAATTATCAATAAATTTGCACTATAATGTTTTGTTTTATTAGCCAAGCCAGCCACCTTTTTGTAATTTGTATTTAAGAATATTCCTTTTGGATTATTTATAAGTAAATGAATGCATTATTAACATAGAGGTCTTGTTTGTGTGATTTGCTGCTTGGAAAATGCTTTCAAGCTTCTCTGCCATTGTCCTCTGTATGCCATGTGGGTGGTCGTGCTTTTCAGACACTTCCATGATTTTTAATGGAATAGAGTGATGGATGTGATACGACCATGAGAAGCACAAATATCCTTTTCAATGTCCACCGTTGACTGAAACATCTATAGTATTTATAGCAAAATGTAAACTCCTTAAGAGAGATGCAATCAGATGACTATTGAGTGAAAATATAGAAGCCTTCTTCAGTCATTAGTTAGATGCTGTATTCATATTAAAGAGCAAGCACACTTAAAAGTAAAATCATGTGGAAAGTGTAGTAAAGTTCATGTTTCCTATAATCATGCCATGCTTCACGAAGCCCTTTCAATAAAACTGAGTCTGTGTCCTTTATAATAATACAAATAAAACTTTATGCTGTGCTGTTACATTGGAATGTACTGAGGATGTCAGTGACCTCCATGCTGTATTTACTAGTATGCTATTTTGAGCAATGCCTGTGCATCAGGATAATTTGGTATTACAAAAACAATAAAGTGGACATTCCTTTCTGCAGAAGGAAAAAGGGAACCCAGTGGATATTTGCTATTCATAATGAAGTCAACTGACTGTAATTTATATACTCACTTTTGAACATTTTAGAGAAAAGGGAAAGAAGATGGCTGCGGCAGAGGCAAAGGAAATGAATACAAAGATAAGCATGAGATTAATTATCTGATAGAGGCAGGGTTCTTACTGCCATGAGGTATATATGAATGACGTTTACTGATCACCTTAAAGTACACGACTAAGTATTGTATGTATTTTTTAAATTCAACAGGGGTCTATTATTTTCATTTGAAAAAAAATTATGAATGAAAAAAGGACCATTTTTCTGAAATGGTACACATTTTTCTCCACCGTGGTAGTTTCTGACCCAAATTTTTGTATCATATGTGGATTATATGTATTGTTTTTTAAAATACCACATATTTAATCTCTGAAATATTTGACTAAAGATTTCCAAAATACTAATTGAGAACATGCCTAACTTTGGTCTAATTTTAACAAAACACTGTGTAGCCAGTTACAACATGGTAATGAGTACATTCGCAGGAAGAAGAGAGTCCTTATTTCAGAACAAATAAACACCATTTACTTTCCATGTGGTCTTCTGCACATGGCCATCCTCTAGATTTCTGAGCTTATTTGAAGCATGTGGTCAGAGACCACTAATAATGAGCAGCTATCGTGAGTGTTTCATCATCAGTATATATCAAAGTGCTATTCTACTGCTGGAAGTGATATGAGAGTAAAAGTAACATAAAAGAGCAAAAGAAGAAAACAGATACTTAGGTCATAAACATTGAGAAAGCAAAAAGAAATAATACTACATATCATTAAAATATGTTGCAGTAATTGGCGGCACAATCTATGGCAAAGAAATTTTAGTATATAAAATGGAAGATTTAAAATAAAAAAGAAACCAACCCAATCAGATTTGACCATGTGTTGAACGTTATCAGAAATCAGATAAAAGTTGGGACTTCCCTGGTGGTCCAGTGGTTAAGACCCCACGCTTCCAATGCAGGGGGTGTGGGTTTGATCCCTGGTTGGGGAGCTAAGATCCCACATGCCATGTGGTATGGCCAAAAAACAAAAACAAAAGAAGGTAAAAGTTTTAATTGTAGGGCAGATTTGTTTCAGATTACATTTAAGATTGCAAAGCTTCCATTTTTTTTTATATTCATGGCATGCTCTTGGTAATGTTTCATTTTCACAGATGATACTAAAGAATTCTGCAACTAGTTCTTTGACTTTGGGGAATGCAGCATTTTAATAAAACAGATTTCAGTCTGTGATTTAAAGTGAATACCACTATTGTTGTCTAAAGTAATGATTATATGCCAGGTACTATTTTAGGCATTTTACATATTTTATAGCATTTAAACTTCACAATGATTGTTTGAGTTGGTGGTGTCTCTATTTATAGGGAATGAGGAGGACTCGCCTACAATATCATAGCTAACAAGCAATAGAATTAGAATTTGAATCCAGGCTATTCCGACTCCATATTCTCCAGTTTAGTATATTCTCCAGCAGTGCAGCTCATTTGTATTGTATTTGCAAAGTGAATTTAAAATCCAGTAGTATAACTTATCTCTCTAGATATTTGAGGTAGACTGGGACCCTGGACTTAGAGGAGGATAATCCTGTATTGGAATCATTGTTTTCACATTTACTAGCCATGTGATCTTGAGCAAGTCACTTACCCTTTTTGAAGTTTGGTTCATAGTATGTAGTATTGGTATGTAGTATATGCTTAATACGTATTGAAATTTGAATATAGAGAATTTTTAGCCTGAGCATTAGAATGATACCCAAGTACTAATAATAGCGTTTTGGATTATCACATTAACAACTGTAAAATAAGAAGTTAAAGGTACCTACGTAAGCAACAAAAGGTCGGAAAACATTTGCTTTTCGGCAGGAACATTTTGATTGTGAACTGGGTGTGGGAGGAACTTATCAAAGTCTGGAGGATTCGGTCTTCCAGAAAATAGAGTCGGGGAGGAAGCAGCTGTGTGGAGCGGCACACACGACGCCCTCCGTGTTAGAGGGAGCAGGCGCCACAGTGTAATGTTACCCCATTCACAGCGTGGCAGTGATCTTAACTGACAAGACAGGAAATGAAAATGCCATGGCCATCTCATTCTTTAGGGAAAAAAGGCAAGGGAACAGAATGTGGGAATGTGGGAAAAGGAAGGATTGCAGTAAGAGTTTGTGTAACAAATACTGAAAAGTCTTGGAAATGCACATAGTAGAAGAGGGCTAATTGGTTTCTACGCAAGTCCAAATGTGAACCTTTAGCATTTTCTAGTGAGGAGACCCAGGCATGTGGTAAATCTGAAAAAATCATTGGCACATTAGATCATTAGATCACTGGTAACCACACAGAATAGCTAGTCATAAAGACCTGTAGGTATTAAAGCCAGTGCTATTATAATTCTTTTCCTCCACTTAGGTTCTGAAACTCATTGCTTTTCTTTTATATAGCTTTCAAATTTAGCTGTCATATTTACCAGTCCTAAGAATCTCCTCAGCAGAGCATTTTGTGTGAACATCTATCCCTTTAGATAAAAAGAAAATGGCCGTTTCCTTTTTTCCCCCACTTGTAATAATTTCCTTTAAGAACAGAGCACAGGTAACCCTTTGTGCTAATATGCGTGAGAAACATGGCCTGTTTTTTTTTTTTCACTGTCTCATGCA
>NW_021703782.1:103791806-103926806 GCF_005190385.1 Monodon monoceros
ACATCTAACAAAGTGAAGTGAAGGGAAGAGAATCAAAGATGCTAAATTAAAAATACTAATGTAGCCAATATTTGGCAGTTTCTTCTAGATCTAGAAGAAATAGCAAATACACGTTTGTCTATCTTTAATTACCAGCAATGTGTTGATACCAATTTTATCTGATTTAAGAGAATTATCTAACTTTTTGGTACCCTAAATTAATTTATTGTCTTAGTATGTTGTGGTTTTCAAACTTTATTTATCTACCTCTGAATAAGCAACAGATATAATTTTAAATTATTGTGAGTTAGTTTTATTACCCAGTTGAAATTATTCTGAAGTATATTTTTAAATGAAAGTGACAGCTTTAAAGTGTTTTGAGGGAGGATATTAAAGTTGTTCATTTGAGTTAAGGCAACCAAGAGCTCTGTCATGCTGTGGGTATAATTCAGGGCATCTAGGAATGAAATCTGTTCTTAAAAAGAATTGATGGTTGTTTTAGGTTAGCATATAAAATCGCAGAGCTGGTGCTCAGTTGAGTACTTGGCAGCTTATAGATGTTACTGTCATGTTAAGTTACACTAGACGCAGAGTGTGCACCACTGTGGATAAACAACAACAGGCACAGACGCAAAAGGCAGACACCAAATGCAGACCTGCAAAATGCCAACTTCCTCCCCCTGCCTTCCCCAAGATGCCTTGTAACTAGTATGGGGAACCTGCTTTTAAACAGATTTACGGAGGTTAATTGGGCTGGGATATTTTAGATTATGTTACACATTAATGAAAATGCTGATTTTGAGCTGTCATGACTCCACCGCTTTTTATACCATGGTAATTACTTTAAAACTTTGTCTTCTGTGTTGTTGAAAACATCTTGGCAGAAAGCCTGTGACCTGATTAAACCTATGAATTGTCAGCTGTGATCTATAGTACTCAGATGAGGTTGCTGACTGGGCATCACTTAGGAAGTTCTTGTTTTAAAAGCAAAATTAGATTGAGACTACTGTGTCCAGCACTGTACTGCCATGTTGATGGTATGTTTTCAATACTGTATGTAGTGTCCTGGTTTTATAGTTTGCTGGCAGTTGCTTAACAAATTCATTTAATAATATATATTTTTAAAGCATAGCTAATTACCCTTATAATGTATGTATTTCTCTTCTCTCCCTGAAATTACATGATGGAAAAGCCCATCTAATCCTGTTTATATTCTAATTTTTGGACATAGCTTGTGAATTAATTATGGGATTTTAAATTCTGTTTTTCCAGCTGTATGGAGAAACAAAATAACTACCTTTTGATGAGTTTGTTTTATATCCTTGGAATTATTTTTTTTCTTTCTCAAAATCTTGAATTTTTTACCCCTTTCCATTTTTGCTTAAATCATCTAAAACTGGGAAGATTGGCTGTTAGAATATTCTGAGAATCCAGGGTTACTTTTTTCCAAGGATCCAATATGGGATATATTGAGAGAGGGTCATACTAGAAATTTCACAGAAGTAAGAATTTTCATACTTACTTATGCTTATTGATAAAATGTGAGCAATGAAATTCTCAGAATGAATTGTAGTGCACTGATGTTGTTTGATCATTTACTCAAATAAATAAAATACTCACACTGTTTGTCCTGTTTCTCGCTTCTTCTCTCTCTGTCTCTCTCTCTCTTCCTTGAAGGTCTCAGCATCAGAGGAGCCCAGGAGGAGGACCCTCCCGATCCCCAGCTAATGAGACTGGACAATATGCTTTTGGCAGAAGGGGTTTCAGGTCCTGAGAAAGGTGGGGGATCGGCGGCAGCAGCTGCAGCCGCGGCAGCCTCTGGAGGTTCTTCAGATAACTCTATTGAACACTCAGATTACAGAGCCAAATTGACCCAGATCAGACAAATCTATCACACAGAACTGGAGAAATATGAACAGGTCAGCAGCCGCCACTCTCATAGTCCTACACAAACCCTCTATTGCTCTTCTGACAGACTGCGCTAACTAATTCTGAGGGCTGTGAGGGGTAGGTGTTAACAGAAAGAGCAGAATAAATAAGGTCAATGCAAAAATCCAAGTGAATTGTTGGATTCATGAAATGAAGTCTCTTTGCAATTTTAGAGGTGAAGCTAAACCTGTTTTATCCCATCAATTTGTTTTACTCATTCCTCACATGTACATGCCCTTACTACCACACCTGCAGCCATCCTTCCCCTCTAACCTCACTGCTTGGTGCTCGTCAAAGCTCTATATCATTAACAGTTATGCACTGGCCTCATTCATAGCTATTATAACAACTTTTAAAGGGAAGCATTGCATAGTGAGCTCTGCCTGCTATGCGGTGAGCTACAGAATCCTCCTAGGAATTAATTCTTCAGGATTATGCCAGGCTAAAGGGAAGGAGCTAACTTCACAAAGTAAGCAGGTTCTGGCCTTTCTCTTTGAGGAGACCTCCCAAGATAATTACAGGTTTCCTGGGGCAGGGAACACTAGGCATTGTGTGCTAAATTCCTGATTAGAAAGAAAGTATGGATTAAAAATGCTATTCTCAGCAATTATATTAACTATACTTCTTTGAATCTAAGATATCTTTGATTTTAAGCCATATCATGGTGTTATGTACCACCACCAAGAAAAAATTAACTGCCCAATTGAAGTATAACATACCATTGATAGTGAAATGCTTCCAAACTTCAGAGATGTTAAAATGTGGGGAGAAATAAGTAAGTCTTAGATTCAGTGAGACAAGGTAAAATGTTGGTGGTTCATTTTAAACATATTTTAGTTGTTCGTTTAAAAACCTGCTTAGTTTGAGGAATTCTCACTGAAAGGTAATTTAAAAAAATTATTATGGAAATGTTTAAATGTGCCCAAAATAAAGAGAATATTAAGCTGAATGCTATGAAATTAACAAGTTTTTATGTCATAAACAGTTGTGTATTAGCATTTTTATAGAGTTCAACCTAAAATAAGGAACTGCCTAGATACTCATCATCCAGGTAAATAGTTATCAACATTCTGTCAATCTTATTTTGTCTATCTCCCCTTGCCCCCACTCTTTTTTTGGGGGGGGTGGGTAGAGTATTTTAAAATAAGTCCTAGGCATCATGTCATTTCACCCATAAATTCTTCACTATGTAGTCAGGCATTTATTAAAGTCCAAACACCTTAGTGTGATGCCCTGGTCAGTTTTGATATTGATTTTTCTTCTAAGTTCCCTATAAAGTTTCAGTTGTATATGTTATTATTTTCATTGCCTTCTCTAATATTCTGGATATGGTATTATTAAAAAAATGCTGGATTCTGTCCCAGAGGTGAGTGTGTTTTGAGGAATGGTAGAAAGATTTATGTAGCTTTATGTTAAAATACAATATAAATTAATATTATAAGACGTTATCTTTTTTCTGAGTAGGCTTTCTGGGATCTCATACTGTATCTCTAGTTTCATTCATAGGAATAATTTTTGGTAGAAGATATGCAAATAAGAATTTTGGAAAAGTGGTCTTATGTATATATATGAAAAAAATTGAGCTTTCTGAGTTGACATATGAATAATTGAGAGTAAACAAAATAAGTCATGGTTGAAAAGGTTGCCCTGAGCATAAACAGTAGAAAACAACTCTAATTTGTAGTATAACCCTAATTGCATAACTTTATGTTAAATACATCTGTACGTACTTACTAAATAAATACTATGAGTCACCTTGCATGGAAAGATCTATAGTATTAGGGGTCAAATGGCTCATCTTTTTAGCTGAGAAATTAAGGTGATTCCTTACTATCTTCTGCCATGTTTCTTCACACCAGCCTCCTTATTTTCTCCCTTTAGCCCTGTTGGAAGTTGGGTGAATCTGGCGTCAGTCATTTTCACCAAGGTTTTTGTTTTGTTTTGTTTGCTTTAAAAATACACATGTGCACACAAGTTCTTCATAGACTAATCTACAGTATGTATTTTTGTTTTAAATATCAAAGATTTAAAATGTAATCATGAATCTTATTTCTAGATATGTTCAGTAGCCTAATAAAAAACCACTGAATGTATATTTCCTTTCTCATTTTTAACACTTTCAGAAGGAAAAATATAGATAATATGAAATCTTTGCAGTATTACGGACAAATAAAGTATCATGACTAGTTGGCTGATTCAACAGAAATTTAGTTTACAATTTTTCTCCTGTAGGTTCTGAATTGTTTTAGAAAGAACACAGCAGCATTTAGTTCTCTTGAGCTGTCTTTGAAGCTGGCTTTTATTGCTCTTCTGTCTGTAGTTCCTAAGTTTGTTCAGATCAGTGAGTTGACATAAGATGGTCTTTTCTTTTCATATTTTTGGGATACAGGGCTTTATCTGAGATAGAACTTTCAGGGATATACTTTGGAGTTACTAGAAGGGCTACGAAGAACTGAGATGAAGGGGTGGCATTTCTAAACTAGATGGTGGCATTATAATTTACATTTTACAGATGAGAAAATGAGACTTAGGTGAAGTAATTTGTCCAGTGTCACACATCTAGTTAGTGTCAGAATCAGGTTTTGAAATCAGTTTCTGACAATATGCCTTCTTTTTCCATTGAATCATGCTGCTACTTATGTATGTTAAAGAATAAAATACAACCAAATTTTAAAGATCTTATTAGCTTCATTCAGCGATTCATGAATTGAACAGTATCTCATCTAGCACATAGAAAGGAGCTCCCAGGAGCTGTACAAAATGAAAGACTCTTACAGGCAGACAAGAGTGGGACGAGGAAGTGATACTAGCAAAAAAGAGGGTCCGTTGTGGCAAGGTCGCCTTCCCTTAGGTCCTGGCAGAGTCTGTCAGGCAGATGACCTCATGGGTGCTGGCCCAGTAGTTCCATATTGACTGGTTTAAGATTACATTCCTAGGAGACGCTGAAACTTGGGGCATAGCAAAAGTGACTCCCTTTTGGGTCTCTTACCTTGTTTTTAACAATTACAGTTTGCGAATAATTCAGATACGTTCTGATTTTTCTCTTATTTGCCCATGTTGGATTGCATTTGGGATAGGATCAGAGTAGAGATAGACAAATAAACAACTATTTTAATCACTTTACAGACATTATATTTTTCCTCCTAAAAGTACATGAACATGGGTACTTTGAGTGACAGAAAGCTTATTAGTAAATAGGAAGAACATATATGTTAAGGCAGAGGCTTTGTCAGAAAATTGTGTTGAGTCTTTTACTAAAAGAAATAAACAACATTGGAATTTTAGAGCTGTTCACTCCACTGTTTTGCAATGAAGCTGTAATGAAAATGTATCTGAAGCCTGTTTAGATTTAGATTGCCATAAAATTAACAAACACCACCACTGCAGTAAATTAAAGTACCTTATAAACGCAGCCACATTTACAAAGCTAAGCAGACTAGAGCTACAGTTAGAGCAAAATTAAATCCAAGCTGCAAGGCTCAGCTTTCTGTGTATGTTTTAGGAATGGTACTGTTTTTTAAAATCCTGTCCTTTTTTTTTTCTCCAGAAAATGTCCTTTGATCATGTGTTTACATTACATAGGCTCAGATGTAATGCTTCTTAATGAGAACCATCTAGCTTCACTTATAAATGCTTTTGAAATATTAGGCATAGAATATATATTAAAGTAAGATTCTTGAATATTACTATCACCTAAAAGGAAAACCAAAACTATTTTACTTTTGTTGATCCTGACGACCAAGAGGAATATGATAATTTTTCAAAGCTTGCAGCAACTGTGTTGTAATGCTTTTGTCTTGGTTGCACTGCCTTCCTCTTTAGCTGGGAGGAAGACCTGGTTGCTTGTCTTCTTGTTGATTAGCTACAAGTTTTTTGTTTTAAAAGGAGGAAAACAAATTTTTTTATTTTGTACACATGGGATCCCCATATAATTATAAGACCCAAAGGCAGCCAGACAATGGAGGCTTATATGGCATCCTGAACTATGGGATGGGACTAGCTACAAGTTTTGAAAAATGTTTTTACTGTATCTTTCAAATATGCTCTTACGATTAAAGGCCCGACTATTAGAATAGGTGAATTCCTAATGAACTTGAGCCAAGGGTCCTGGGAAGCCTGTTTTAAAGAATTGAGGGTCTTGTTTCCTCTACCTCTCTACCAAAGGGAAATGGATACATTGGTTTTTGCAAATGAAATTTGACTTAGAGATTTGTTCTCAGTTAAAAAAGAAAAGATATATATCATGCCTTATGCAGCTCTCTCACTTTGCTTGTACCAGAAGAAGTGCTTGTACACAAGCAATTCACTTCATAATTTATAGCTGCTATAACAGAGATGACATATTGAAAGCTATCTCCTATAATTATATTGAAATACATTTTTGCTGAAGGCAAAAGTGTTGTAAGGGTCCCAACCCTCCCCCAACCATCTGGGAACGTGCTTTCTGAGTTCGCAGATGTCTTTTGAATTCACCTCAAATCAGGTAAAGCACTGGAGCCATGCATGTACACTCAGTGTGCTCAAGACCAATTAGGTACTGTTTAGCTAATAGAGGACTTTCAGATTACAGGGGATTGCAGGGGGAATGGAGAATGAGTGTGCAACCTAAACCACTTAAAGGCATCATGGCCTTGTGCTTTTTGAGGCTCTCAACATTGTGTGTTTATATTTGCTGGCAAGATCTCCTTTGCTTGTAAAGAATTTTTTTTAATCAGGTTTTAAAATGCTGATGTTATTACATTAGAGATTGTGTAACCCACAAACTCCTAATCCCATTTTGCTATTTTCTTAATAGCAAAAAAAAAAAAAAAAAAAAAAAAAAATAGCAGGAAAGGTTAAAGGGTACTACCTGATGTAAACTTTATATTTATTTTTCCCAAACAAGACTTTGTCATTCATTGCTCCAAGAGAAGGGTTTTACTTCTTGTCAGCTTTCACGCTGCGTCTTTTCCTTGGCTGGAAGGAGTGTTTGAGTGTTCCCTTTTTTTCTCCAAGTTTCTAGTCTATTGGCTCTTTGTACCAAATGTATCTTTGACCACAAACTTGATTAATGAAATGAATTGTTTTATATTTGAATACTTTTCTTTTCAATTTCTTTGGAAGCAGTGTTTGTATTTATTCTGGCAATGGGAAGACACAACTATATTAGGTAATCAGAGTAGGGACTTACTTGCAGAATGACAAACACAATATGAATTTCATAAAATTGTCATTTCTATTTTCAACAATAACTGTCATTTATTAAGTGTTAATTGTGTTCCAGACTCTTCAAAGAACTTAACATGTATTATACAATATAATCCTTACAAAACCCTCATGAGATAGGTCCATAAACCACGTGATTACGTTGAGACTTGTTGAGGTACGATAGAATCTAAAAAAGAGTGGTTATATGTATATGTATAACTGATTCACTTTACTGTACAGCAGAAACTAATACAACATTGTAGACCAACTATACTCCGATTAAAAAAAAAGATAGATATTTCATCTTTGCAGCTGTTTCTTAGGCATATTGGTCTCATTCTAGTTGGCTTAGAAAGTATCTTTCAATGTTGACTCTCATCCTAAAACAAGAATAATTTGTTGATTTAATAAGCATTACATAAATACAAAATCTGTAATACTGGACTAGAGTTACTTGCAAGGTTATAAAGACATCTAGAAAACGGATGCTTGCAAATTAGAGAATCATCAGCTTTTAATAGAGGTTTATTCTTTGTTTGAAGAGTGGATTTTTAGCATAGAGAGTGTTACGATCTGTTGTCTGCAATCAGCTTCTCTAGATGGTTACAAAAGGCCAGTTCAGTTTTTAGATTTGATCATGAACCATTTTAAAACTTCCTCAAAAATAAGTGCTTGCTCACCGTCTGATTTTACATTTTTATGTTCAGTGATGTGAACTTACAGGCAAGAAAGGGGTTGAATCTTGAATTCACCACCGAAAAAAGCATCACCACAAAACAAACAAAACCCTGAAAACTAATCTTGAGTGTAAATCCAAATACATATAGATATCGAGGATATATAGTTTTACTAGCTAACAAATATCATTAACAACATTATAAAAAATCCAGATATTTCAAATCCTCCATTATATTACTTGGTTTGTATTTTTAAGGAGAAAGGAACAAATGGCAAGGAGAGAAAGGCTCATAATAAGAATTGGTTGAAAATATTTTTTATCAGATGAAGCATTCCGCACTTTATGTTGACTTTATGTTATTACAATGTATGTTTTAAACAAAACATACATCTTTGTTACATTGTAAACAGAAATTATCTAGGATGTAAAACAATGCATCCTAGATAATTTTCAACAGCTGGATTAAGAGAAAAAGAGGTTTTTGCCATTACTCGTTATTCAGAAAATTCAAGGAATCAAAACTCTTCTTTCCTAAATCTCCCAATTGACCAAGTTGTTTCTACATTTGTATTGTGGACATTGACCAGAAAATTCTTAACTGACAATTTTACTTGGAAAAATAATAAGGCAATGAAAATTTTTTCCAATGTCTGTTTTCATAATATAGTCTTGTAGGTATGACAGAGGATATGATAAATGTTTGAAGTGAGCATCTTACATTTTAAACAGCATTGATGCTAGTGTGTGGCCCTTCAAAACAGCTCTGCAATCATTTGATCATTCTTACTGCACTTATATGTTTAAAAAATGTATATCTTTTAAGGATCTGGAGATGAGGCAGTACTATGCTCTGCTCTGAAACTGGTACACATGATGCTGTAAATGAGGCTGTAATTTACTTTCAGTGGTATAAAGGAAAAAAATCACTTTGCCTAAAGTGTATGCATCTTTCTTAAGGGTGTACCCGGATTTTAATTATCTAAATGTAAATACTTAACGAATTTTACTTAGAGTAATGAGCTAAAGTGCACACTACATAAATGAGATGTTCTAATTAATCATGTATGAACTACTGGTTTAAAGAAAAGCTATGTGAATTCTGTGAATGTTGGGCTATTGCCAAATTGCTAATCAGCATTTGCATTCATAGATGACTTCACTTAATAAGTTGTGAGACATTCAGCAAATGTTTTAGGAAATTATGAGTTTTTAGATGCAGAAACTTTTTGCTTTTAACACTTTTTTTCACACAAGCCTGTGGCTGCTTCTTAGAAACGATAGGCAAACATTCATTCTGAAGAGATTAAAATATAGCCAGAGAAAAACTGAGAGCCAGAGGAAAGCTGAAACAAACAAAAAACAAAACAAAAAAACCCTCAGGTATCACACACAGGAGTCTTGAATTATCTATCAAGACATACACTCTGTCATAGATATATGTTACCATAATGTGTGAGCTAGGTTTGTAGGAATTAGCATTATTACATGTGCAAATTAGAAATACTCCAGTACAGCTAGTTCTGAAACATTTTGGTCTTAGGACTTGAATTCATTTTTTTTTTAAATTTATTTAATTTATTTATTTTTGGCTGCGTTGGGTCTTCGTTGCTGCACGCGGGCTTTCTCTAGTTGCGGAGAGCAGGGGCTACTCTTCATTGCGGTGCGCGGGCTTTCCACTGCAGTGGCTTCTCTTGTTGCAGAGCATGGACTCTAGGCACGCGGGCTTCAGTAGTTGTGGCTTGCGGGCTCTAGAGCACAGGCTCAGTAGTTGTGGTGCACGGGCTTAGTTGCTCCACGGCATGTGGGATCTTCCTGGACCAGGGCTTGAACCCATGTCCCCTGCATTGGCAGGCGGATTCTTAACCACTGCACCACCAGAGAAGCCCATGACTTGAATTCTTAAAAATTATTGGAGACCCCCCTAAGAGCTTTTGTTCAGTGCGTTGTATCTATCAGCATTTATTATAATAGAAGTTAAAACTGTGAAAAAATAAAAGTATGTATTTAAGAAACAATGATAAACTATTATCTATTCACTATAATATTTTTAAAAGTCTGTGTTTGCCAAAAAGCCCTCAACATTTAGTGAGAAGAGTGGCGCTGCTTTTACATTTTTGCAAAACTTTTTAATGTTGGGCTTAAAAGAAGTCACCTGGATTGTTATATGTGCTTCTACAGTCAGTCTCCTGTCTTGTGGTTGAAGTATATGAAGAACACCTGGCCTCACACAAAGATGTCATTGGAAAAGGGAGGAGTGTATTAATAGCCTTTCTGATAATTATGGATACTTTTCTCTGATATTATACCAAAACTTGACAAGTTGTATTGTCTTAAAGGTTAGTTATAATGAATCTGAAATCATATCAACTTTTTGTACTCCCTTCCTTTAAAATCCTTTAAAATTCCTTTAAAGGAATTCCTTAAAAAAAAAAAATCCTTTAAATTCCTTTAAACTTGGTCTAGGGTGCACTTTGAATGGATCTTCTACCTATGCATTTTTTTGTAACATAATGCTTTGATCATTTGGAAAATATTGTTTCACTGAGTTATGTACATCTTCTAATGTTAACACTTTACATTATATAATATCAAAATATCATATTTACTAATATCAACACCAAATTATTCAGAAAGTCTGCTAGGAAACTATCAAGCTCAAGGTAGTGGATGCAAGTTTTCCAAAATTATAATTTTCACTTGAAAAGTCAAATTTCATCATTGGCACAACTGTTGTCAGCTGTTTTCCTTGATGTGACAGGCTTGCTTGGTTCATTTTTGAGAAAATATCTGCAAAATACCCAAGTCTGAATAATTATAATTTGTTGATTTCGCTTTCAAATAAAAATGGTGTTCCCTGAAAAAGACAGCATCGGCTCACAACTTAAACTATCGCACGAGTGTTTTTTCTCAAGACAACCATCCTTTGATAAGCAATTGAAGTGCTTTTGGTGTGTTTCCCGTTTTATCACACAGAATATTAAAGTCGTAGTCAAGGATTGAGATGTAATAAAATGAATGATTTCTCTTGCTTCATCAAGGACATTCCTAAGTGAAACGGCCTTTTTTTTGTGGGTTTGTGTGAATGCATGGTGATGAAGAATAAAAAAGAAACATCAGAGATTACTAAGTGTACTGTTTCCCAAAGAGTTTTTCTTACTTAGTACATTGGTCCACAAGATGCTGTAGAGCTGTGCTGTCCAATACGGTTGCCACTAGTCATATGTAGCTATTGAGCCCTTGAAATCTAGCTAATCTGGACCGAGATGTGCTGTAAATGTAAATATATACTGGTTTTCAAAGTGTATGAAAAAAAGAATGTAACATATCTCATTAACAGTTATCTAAAGATCTTGATTATGTGTTGAAATGTTAATATTTTTCATATATTGGGTCAAATAAAATATATTATTAAAATTAATTTCACCTGATTCTTATTTTTTAATGTGGCTATTAGAAAAATTTTACATTTCATATGAGAAAAATAAAACACATTTGGAAAGTAATCAGTGCAGTAGAAAAAACATTAAATGACCCCCCATATTTTTTTTCATATGTGGCTCACAATGTATTTCTTTTAGACAGCACTGCTCTAGAGAAAAGAGGTTTTGTGACCAAATTTATTTGGGAAAAGTTGGATATACCATTCTCCTTTGAAGATTTATGATGCATATTGGCATACTGGAAGTACTGAGGAATCCTGCCCCCTCCCCCCTCAAAAAAAAAAAAAAAGCATTTAAAATTTTGGTTAGCCCCATATTTCCCAAACATACTGTATTAACATTTTTTGGAACTAGCTGTAAACGTGTCTATCAGAACTTGCTGATTCCAGTTTGCTGTTCTAGTTTACTTTCCTTCATTTTACTAATAAGAAAACTGAGGGCTAGTGTTTATTAAATTATGTAATTTGAAATTATATGAACATTCTTTAGGGAAAGTATTGTACAAGAAAAAAAGATCTGTACATATATTTCTTGACAGGGTGACCACCTATTTTCAGCTTGGCACAAAATAGTTTAAGTTGACAATATAGTGGGGAAAATCTTAAATTTACTTTTCTTTATTATGGTCTCCTTAAAGATGGAAAGAACTTCCAATTTTAGAGCTGCAAAGTTCCTTAATGTTTTACTGTGCCATAACCTAGGACAGTAATTCTTAGCCTTTTAAAATTATAGACTGGCTGAGAATCTGAAACGAAAACAAACAAAAACCCCACAGATTGTCTCCTCGGGAAAGACAGATGTGCACACAACTTGAATAAGATTTCAGGGAGTCATGGACATTCTAAACCTATCCATGGACTGCAGGTTAAAAATCCTTCACTTACAAAGGTTCAGGGATAATGTATTTACAGATATTAATCAACATTACTCTTGAATTGTAATACAATAGATGTAATAGATACATAGATGTAGATGTAATCCATAGATGTTTATTGGATGCCTACTGTGTGTGTTGCACAAATCTATACTCTGAAGAATCCCAGAGTCACCACTCACAAGGAACTTTAAAATTCTTAAGACTTAAACATATTTTAAAAAAACTTTGGTAAGCCAGACTCATTTTACCTCACCTTAGAAATATTTATATAAAAGCTCCATAAAAGCTTAAACTAACTGAAACAGCCAGTGTACTTAAAAGGTTAGTTCTGTAATGAGCAGTTAGAAAAACCATCATTTGCTGTATGTTCGGGATATCTGTAGGGAAGTGGACATTATTATATCTTCAGAATGCATCTTGCCATGATCAGTGATTGTTCTGTCTACTCACCCTACTAGCGGCATCTGTGCAGTAAGGTGCAGAATCTCCTGTCTTTTTTTTAAACAAAAATGCCAGAAGATGTTCTTTTTATCCAGAGATACAGACAGATGCTTTATTTCCCAAGGCAATACTGGATTTCTGTGTAGGCCCAGTTATGTGGTTTTATAGATCTAAATATAGGGGGGCTGAAAGAGACAGGGACTGAGGATTGTTAACTAAAAAGTTTGAGACCCAAATCTGATCCTTATTTTCCTGCTGCCCCTCCCCTGAGGAGCTGAGCTGCTTTACCCATGTTTTAGGAATGGCATATATCCACAAATAAGGCCCACACCACAGCTAAATTGTACTAGGACATTGGCATGGTATCAGAGGCCCTTTACATGCTAGTGCAAATCTGAATTCCCTCCTCTCCTTTACATATTCTCTGTGTCCCCGTGGACTTGCTATATACCATGATTTCCAGGATATTTTCTTGTGCCTGAAATTCCTCTTGATTTCCACCTTTATTCCACCTTTCAAAAATCTTACCCATCCTTTAAAGCCCTAATGTCACTTTTCCCATGAAGTGATCTCTGCTTCCAGATGAGAATACTTCCTCCTTGGAACTTAGGAAGCACTTACTCATATTTTCCTGTGATACTTTACATGGTCTGCCTTGTTTAAGAATTCGTTTTTTGTATATTTTATTGCACTGAAAGTCAGGTCCACATCTTGCTCATTTATGTGTCCTTAATCGCTCTTGGAGGAATTTGAACTTCATAGTGCTTCAGTAAACATTTGTGGAATAAATGTAAAACCCCAAAGAAAATAGGAGGTGCTTAGTATTAACAATTAACATATATTTGTACTTACATATAGCAGTTGGTAGAGAGCATCCTCCAGTGGGAAAACCTCATCTTGGAACAGGGACAAGGGTGGTGGGAAGGGCAGTTGAGTGCTGTGCTTCCCTTGCATGCCTGGCCATTCATAGTTTCAGAATTCTTGCGCCCCATCTAACTATCACTGCCATTTCACAAGTGTCTTAGTTTTCATTTTACCCTACCTACTGCATAATGCCATTGGCAACTGCAAATGAGGTAGAAATTCAGATGAGTTAATGTCTGGGTGTGATCATACAAAATACCAGATTCCTAAGGAGTGGTTTTTTTCCCCTTACAGGCATGTAATGAATTCACTACACACGTGATGAACCTTCTCCGAGAGCAGAGTAGAACACGTCCCATTTCCCCAAAAGAGATTGAAAGAATGGTGGGCATCATCCATCGAAAATTTAGTTCCATTCAGATGCAGCTCAAACAAAGCACTTGTGAAGCAGTTATGATTTTAAGATCAAGGTTCCTTGATGCCAGGTATGTGAGGCCGCAAATCTATTGCATGGCTTTTAAAAATTTTTCTTTTCACTCTTTGTGTATTATTTTCTGTAATCCTGGCCAATTGGTCTTAGATTCTTCTTTAATTTGGCTATAAGAGCTCTTCTCTACATTGGACAGGTAATTCACCTCATGGTGTCTGCACTGTCAAGCCTCTTCTTGTCTGGGGGTGGTAGTGCTATTAGCTGCCAATTTGGTGACTCAGGAAACAAATAGGATTAGTGCCACTACTAATGACTTAGTAATACATAGCCTTTCTTTCAGTTCTGATGCTAAAACGTATATTTAAGGATAATGTTCAGTATGTAACTTTGTTTTAATGCAGGTTTGTTTTCTAAGAACTTCCTGATGTTACGTTGCTTGTGCATATTAGAAAAAAAATACTTGGAGATACTGATATTCCTAAGAAGGAAGTGGTATTATAGTTACCACAAAACCCCAAACTCTGTTTTTCCAAATCAAGAAGAAAGCCTGTGAGTTTCCCCTCTCAGGATACATATTTCCCTTTTATCTGAAGCTGTCACCAAGTTTCACAGGAATTAGGTAATAAATTGTATATGGTGTGTTAGACCTACTAGGTGACGTAACAGAGGAACTGTCAAGTTCCTACTATATGCTGCCCCTGCAGAGATGCCTCTTGGGCATTGCTAAAGCTTGCAATCAATCTTCAACGGTGGAAAGGGGTTTCTATTTTGTTTTGTTTTCTCTCTCTTGGAATCTCACAGAGGTGATGATTATCGTCCAAATTTTACAATATTAAAGAAAATAAGTTAGCATCTCAACTGGAAAACAAGATGTGAGGAACAATCTTCATGCCAGAGCTCTTCCTTAGAGCCGAATAAGGAAACATATGCCACCTGATTATACTCCCGTTCTCCTGGTTAAGCCAAGCCCTGTATCGCCTTTGGTTCCTCCTCCTTCCGTACTGAATTAGTCATTAGAACTCACCAGTGCTTTGTTTTCAACATTTCTCGTTCTAGCTCTTTTTTTCCTTCCATACTTGCACTGCTCAGTTCACGTTCATCCTTTTGTACCTAGACTACCACAGTAACTTCCCACTATTCTCCCTGCTTCCAGTCTTACTCTTCTCCCACTCATCTTCCATGGCCCTCTTATGATGCCCTAATTGCTTTACTTAAAAACCATAGCAGCTTTTTTTTTTTTTTTTTTTGCGGTAAGCGGGCCTCTCACTGTTGCGGCCCCTCCCGTTGCGGGGCACAGGCTCCGGACGCGCAGGCTCAGCGGCCATGGCTCACGGGCCTAGCCGTTCTGCGGCATGTGGGATCCTCCCGGACCGGGGCACGATCCCGCGTCTCCTGCATCGGCAGGCGGACTCTCAACCACTGTGCCACCAGGGAACCCCATAGCAGCTTTTCAATGCTGGGTAACTCACATGCACACTACTTAACCTGGCATTTGAGGCCTTATGTGACCTGCCCCCGCCCAAATTACTTTTTTGTTGTTAAGATTTAAGTTTTATTTTATATTCTTCCTATTTAAAAAATACCAAGGTCACTGTGGAAACGTTGTAAAATGTATAGAATAGAAAGAAGGACGAGGGATAAAAGACAATCACTTTTTTACCACCCAATGGAAAAAAAAGTCACTGTGAACGTTTTAGCATATTTCTTTCTGGTTTGTGGTACTTTTTTTTTTTTTTTAAATGTTCTTTGTGATGGTACAATATGCATAATTTGGTTTGCTTTTTAAAAAATTTACCATGGGGCTTCCCTGGTGGCGCAGTGGTTGAGAGTCCGCCTAACGCTGCAGGGGACACGGGTTCATGTCCCGGTCCCGGAGGATCCCACATGCCGCGGAGCGGCTGGGCCCGTGAGCCATGGCCGCTGAGCCTGCGCGTCCGGAGCCTGTGCTCCGCAACGGGAGAGGCCACAACAGTGAGAGGCCCGCGAACTGCAAGAAAAAAAAAAAAATTTACCATGAATAGGTAAACATTTTTCATATAGTATAAACTCCTATTTTAAATGTTAATTGCTGAAGTCTACCAGATGGATATATGATAAATAATTAGCCATTTCTTCATTTTTGAGCATTTAGTTGTCCCTATTAATTTCCATGATAACTTCTTCCTTCCTTCCAATTCCTTTCTTCTTTCTTTCTACAAATATTTATTTGTGCTGAGGCTATAAAGGTAAACAAGATAGGTTAACATACTCGCCCCAATTGAGTTTACATTCTACTTGGGGAAACAGACAATAAACAAGTAAACAAATATGCTGTAGTATTCTGTTCAATAATGTAATGAAATGTGATAGAATGGTAAGTGCCATGAGGAAAAATAAAAGCAAGGTAAAGGGAGAGAAAATGATGGAGGGAAGGTACTATTTTAGACAGATTTTTATTGGAATTAGTCTTCCAGTGAAAGTCTTTATGCATTCAACCTTTTTGATCTTTAGAATTATTTCCTAAGGATTAATTCTCAGAAATGGTATTATTAGATCAAAATGTGAACATTTTTAGTGCTCTTAATATATCACTAAATCGTTCTTTCCTGTGTTTAATCCAAAATGCGATACCTCTTCGTCTCATCTGTCTCCTCTGACGAGAATTCTTTTCTTCTGCCTAACCACCTCTTCCACCACCACCCCTCAACCTCCACCTCCAGCCTTCCACAGCAAACCCTGTTCTCCCAACCATTTCCCCAACTTGGTCACCAGTAATGAATTGTCATCTGTGAGGGCGTGTAGCACGGAGCCTGGGACAGAGCTGGTGCTCATGTTGGTTGCATTAGTGAGACCTTGCTCAGCCTTTCAGGCCTGGCCTAAATGCTCCCTTTTTAGGAAGCCTACTTTAAGCACTCCACTGGACTCGTCCTTGCCGTCTCTTAAACACTGATACTATGTTTATACAATTTTCCAGACCGAAGTTCATGCAGACTGCCTTTATTGCAGTTTTTCAGGATTATTTCTTCTCTTCCCAAGTAAGTCACATTGTCATTGAAAGCAATGGCCAAGTCTTACACGTTTAGATTCCCCACAATTCCAGCAAGTGTCTTACACATAGTAGGCCGCAGAAAAATAATTTGTTGACTAACCAGGTGAATGAATATTTCCACTTACTACTTATAATAGCTCAAAGAGTTAAGGAAGTAGCATCAGAAAACAAAAAACATTTTAAAATTGTCAACGTTGAGCATTTTAATTAAAAGCATTACATAACAAAGATATTTAAAAGTACTTTCTTCAGAAAGGAATCTTTTCTAACACAATTGCTATCCTTATTTCTGCGGATACTTTCCCATTCTTATCAACATGCATGCTCTTTTTTTTTAAACATAACTGCATTCATAATGTATACACCTAAATGATTTATTTTTCTTCCAAGAAGAGAAAGTAAGTTAACAAGCCAGAGTGAGCAGAGCCAGGGTGAGAAGGTGGCAGAGCTTGGAGCAAAGCCCCTTCTCCCACAGAGACTGCCGTCAGTAATGTTGTGATGCTGATGGGACACAGCCCTGGGACTGATGCACCACTGCACACTGGCCTGAGGCATAGCCATTTAGAGTGTGGTGAACCCTGGGGGGAATGAAACTTAGGGGAAATGCTTAATGGGCATTTTCTACAGAATGTTTTTCTAAAAAATAAATGAAGTATTAGACCGAGTTCTCTCTTACGCCTTCAAGTGAATGCAAATACTGAGTTTTGCTTCCATCTATTCTTGTAGTGCCTCTTAGCAAGCCCTCTACACTGAGAAGGCATGGTTTTTCTGCTCTAGGCAAACATGCTCATTCAGATATATGATTCCCTTGCTCACTCTGGCTTTTTGTAAAGCCATACTCACATTTTCTTGGTAATTGGACAAGCCGAAGTATGTACCGGTGCAGAACAGTTAGGAATAAATTTGTGTAGGTCCCTCTACTCTTCTAGTAGAAGTGCCGTAGTTTGGATGCAGCCAGACTGTCTGGGGTAAGGTATTCTGTTCCGCCCATAAATTTGTTCTCTGAGGTTTTTTGATGTTTTCTAAAACCACTCCTAGGTAAAGTCGATAAATGAGCCAAACTTATTTCTGCTTTCCCAATATGTTTCTGCTCATTCCCCCTTTTGTAAGTCCTCATTTTCCAAAGAAATGCCCTTGTGTGATCTGCTCCACTGTACCCGGTCTTGCTGCTGGATTTCATGTTTTAGACTGAGTCACAAGCTCACATACTTACATGTAACGGAATTGAGGGGAGTGGCTGGATGAGGGGCAGTGAGGATTAGAGCAGACGGGGACATATCTGAGGGGACAGCCATCACTTAGCTTTAGCCTGTGGTTGCCTCCTGATGATGTGGGCCTGGTGTGGCTGATCTTCCAATTTTTCATAAGAAGCCAGAAACTTAGATTTTTATGAGCAGGTCATTATTGTGTTGTCTCAACAAACATTATCTGTGGGCCAGGTAATTATCTGTAAGTTTGACAGTTTCAGTATCTATTCTAGACCTTTTCCATCCTATTCATCCAGCTACCCACTCATCAGACTGTGCCTTTTCAAAGTGCCCCAGGTCAGGGCTTTGTTTTTCTTGTCAAGCAATGCCTGACTCCTGCAAAAATGCTGATTGCTATTCTTGGTGTACTTCTCTTTCATCTGTCTTCCCTCACCACCTCCCCCCATCCAGTTCATCATCAAATCCTGTTGATTTTAATTCCCAAATAGATCCTGAATCTATTCTTCATCCCTCAGGAAACAATGGTTTAACCTTCCAAAAAATTATTGAAATTAAGAAGTTTCAGGGCTCATAACTTGAGATGTTTTGATCAGACCGAGATTTCTTGCTCCCTTGACTCTCCCTGAATGTTGAAACATAGATCACATACTTAACCTGCCACGTTAGTGACATCATTTTAACTAGAAGAATCTCATAGGGTATACACACTTACAACTGCCTACTGACGCTGTCTTTCCTGAGTATAGGATATCACAATTAAGATCATTAAGATTATTTGTAAGGCAATATTAAGAAAATTGTTTGGGGAAAGTGTTTTCCAGTTACTGGAGAATTTAATTTAAAGTGAAATCTGACAAATGCTAATTTTAAGGCTGGAATTCTTTAAAATCTTCAAAATAAAACCCAAATGTAAATGACATTTTTGCTATTTGAAATAAATTGTCAACAAATACTTGATCTTCTGACATTCTGCCACCCCCTCCCAGTAAAAACAAAGAATTTGTCCTCCCCTACTCTTTCCCTGTTAAGCAAACCATACCTCAGTCCAGGCAGTTGGCTGAAGCAGAAAAATCCAGAAATCCTTGATGTATTTTTTTTTCCTTACCTTCCTTCTCTGTCTTCCCCACCCACCCCCCCATCCAATTTATTATCAAGTCCTATTGCTTTTGCCTTTCAAATTGACCTTGAATCTTTTTATTTCCATTATTCTCTCCCTATGCCAAGTTACCATCATCTCTCAATTTGACCACTGTAGTTGTCTCCTTAAATATCTCTACATTTCCTTTCATCCCCTCCTTCAGCTATTCTCAGTAGTCAAAATAATCTTTTTAAAATGTAAAACTTAAAACCTTTAATACTTCCAATTGCACTTAAAATAAAATTCAGAAATCCATATGGGGTCCACTAAGCCTGTGTAATCTGGCCCTTGTCCATCCTTCCAGACTCGTCTCACATATTCCCTGTTTTTACTGTGCTCCAGCCTCCTCTAGCACTTTGGACTTTCCGAGCTTTTTTCCTGTTTGAAGACCATTCCCTCTGCTCATTCCTCTTCCTTCTACTCTTTGTCTGACTAAGTTATACACATTCTCCAGGCCTCAGATTAAATGTCACTCTTCCAAGGAAACCTTTCCTGACTCCATAATCTGTGTTAGGTTTCCTTCTTAGACACTTTCATTATACATTATTCTTTTCCTTCATGATACTGGACATAGTTACCGTAATTTATAATTATTAATTTCTGTGTTGCTTGTCTAATGTTTTTCTTTCCCCTAACTTTCTACTCTCTCTCTTAACCCTCTAATCCCCTGTGAGCTCCCTAATAGACCTTCTCTGTTTTGTTCCAACTGGATCCTCACTGAGTATCTAGAACACATTAGATCCTCAATAAGTATTTGTTGAACAAATTAAAGAATGAAGTTAATTGTGCTTCACATTCTAGTATTTTTCGTATTTTTCTTAGTTATCCTACATCTTCACGTGAGTTGGATAGTTCTTTGGAGGATGCAAAGAGTATAATTTACAACATCATGGTGATTAATTACACCCTAAGAATGTTTAAAAACAGAAAGCGAACTTTTTTGTGTGATCCTAAGTAGTACATCCCTCTTTGGTTAATGTTGATTATAACGACAATTCTCTTTTTGGTTCTTTCATAGACGAAAAAGGCGTAACTTCAGTAAACAGGCCACAGAAATCTTGAATGAATACTTTTACTCACACCTCAGCAACCCCTACCCCAGTGAAGAAGCCAAAGAGGAGCTGGCCAAGAAATGCAGCATCACAGTGTCACAGGTGCGACAGGACTCCATGGGTCTGTCTTGTTTCCGCGTTGATTATAGGAACCCTATTTCCTCTTCAGGGCATTCTTATCAAATTTCATATCCAAATGTTTCATCATCAAAGGAGATATAAAGAAAATATAGATATTTCCACATTTTTATGCGAGCTTTTAAAGCTTAGATAATTTCTTTTAATCCTAAATGTCAAGGAATCAAGATAATCACCTGCTGCCCTCGTGGAAATCTATAGAAAAAACATAAACATGCCATGGGGAGAGACGTGGTTTTACACTTACGTGACTCTTCAGTACGGCATGTAGTTCTGCTTTCCTGATTTAGATGACTGGTCTAAGCTTCCACCAGTGAGAAAGCAATTTATTTGTTGCCGAAAGGAAATTTAATATAGCCCTATGGTGAAAGTTTGAGGAATTCACCAAGTCCTTTCTTGAAAACCATGCTATGATATTTGGGTCTCAAAGATTTCTTTGCTTTCTTGTTATCCATTAAATAGAAGAATTAAGGTCATGCCTATCCCCGCTTTTTTTGTTTTTGTTGTTTTAAATGTCTGTTTGTAATAAATTGTGCCCCTGAAGTTAGCTGTCATCTTCTAACAAAAATACACTTAGTTTTAGGCAGATAGACTTGTATTTTAGATTGAGAGTTGGAAACAAATAATTAAACAAGCAACTGTACCTCCTTAAAAAATAAGTATATCCTATTGGAATTAGCTCTAAAATATAATTTATTTAATACTCATATTGTTGTTTATAGATTGTCATTTGAATAACATTTCTTTATAGCATGCAAATGTGGTAGTCACCAACCAGTTCTTGGAGTGGCACTTAAGGAAAAGCTGACCCTTTCCAGAAATTTCAGTGGTCCCTAGAGGTCACATGACATAAATTTTAAAGTAGCCTCTAAATAAATACTCCTATATATTTGAAGTTCAAGATTCTAAAGATCCCCTTCACAGTCCAGTGAAAGTTTCATATCGGTATTTTATTTTCATTTTATTTTCATTTATTTATTTTTATTGAAGTATAGCTGATTTACAATGTTGTGCCAGTCTCTGCTGTACAGCAAAGTGACTCAGGTATACACAGACGTTCTTTTTTTTATATTCTTTTCCATTATGGTTTATCACAGGATATTGAATATAGTTCCCTGTGCCATATAGTAGGACCTTGCTGTTAATCCATGCTATATATAATAGTTGACATCTGCTAATCCCAAACTCCCAGTCCTTCTCTCCCCCACCCACCTCCTCCTTGGCAACCACAAGTCTGTTCACTGTGTCTGTGAGTCTCTTTCTGTTTTGTAGATAGGTTCATTTGTGCCATATTTTAGATCCCACATATAAGTGATATCATATGGTATTTGTCTTTCTCTTTCTTTCTTTCTTTCTTTCTTTTTTTTTTCAATATTTATTTATTTACTTGGCTGCACCGGGTCTTCCTGGCGGCACTCAGGATCTTCGTTGCCACATGCAGGGTCTTCGTTGTGGTACTCGGGATCTTTTAGTTGCAGCACATGAACTCTTAGTTGCAGCATGTGGGCTCTAGTTCCCTGACCAGGGCTCGAACCCGGGGCCCCCTGCATTGGGAGTGCAGAGTCTTAGCCACTGGACCACCAGGGAAGTCCCTGTCTTTCTCTTTCTGACTTACTTCACTTAGTATGATAATCTCTAGTTGCATCCACGTTGCAAATGGAATTATTTCATACTTTTTTATGACTGAATAGTATTCCATTGTATATATGTAGCACATCTTCTCTATTCATTCGTCAGTGGACATTTAGGTGATTTCCATGTTTTGGCTGTTGTGAATAGTGCTGCTGTGAACATAGGGGTGTGTGTATATTTTTGAATTATGGTTTTGTCCGGGTATATGCCCAGGAGTGGGATTGCTGGATCATATGGTAATTCTATTTTTAGTTTTCTAAGGAACCTCCACAATGTTTTCCATTGTAGCTGCATCATATCAGTATTTTAAGTCATTGTTATTTAAGGGAATATGGTCTGGGTTTGAGAAAATTTTTAGCTCTTATTTTGGCATTACTTTCCATAGAACCTCCAGAGCAATCTTAGATTTATAATTAAGATTTCATTTAATAGTTATTGTCACTCCCTTATGATACAGTGGCATGTCTTGATTCCTTTTGCTCAGTTTGAAATGGAATATAATTGATTTGGGCTACCAGTTTATGAAGACATATACTATATAAAACATTACTACCACAAGCACCTACTACTGTATAGCACTGGGAACTATATTAAATATCTTGTAATAACCTATAATGGAAAAGAATCTGAAAAAGAACATATAAATCAGCTATACTTCAATTAATACAAAAACCACATAGATCAGAAAAAAAAAAATCACCATCTGGGCTATGTAGTACTCACTGCCACTTGAAATACTAAGGAACAGTATAATATGCTGGGTCAGATAGGGAAGATGAAATTTAAAGTATATTCACTTCAAGTGGATGTTTTCTGGTGTGAGCATTTCCCCTGAACGCTAGTGAAAGGATTGGGCTTGTACTGAACACCAGCTGATGATGCCAAGTCTAGTTTTCCTCCTCTCACAAGAGCTCTCTGACTTAGAACTCAGATATCTGTGGGTCCAGTTTAAACTAAGGTGTTTCATGCTTCCGCTCCTTTTCTTGCTTTTCTTTTTTACTTCTATAACATATTCACCATTGGAGAATAACACAGATTATATACATTTTTTGAAAATCAATATAATCCTAGTTTTTCATTGGGTGTACTAGCATCTTGTGTGTGTGATGTAGGATTTCTTAACACATGCTTGTGCAATGAGTGAGAGAAGTTTCCTTCTGACTATTCTGAACTAGGGAGGCTTTGCTGTACTTCTAAAATAGGCTAGGATCCCATTTACAGATTTTTTAAAAATAGTTAATTACTATGTTCATTTCACTGGTTTTCTATAGAAAAATAGCTTTGTTCGTTTTGGAAATATTTTAGTAATTGCTTGAGATAGAAATAATATAGACATAGACGTATTTCTCTGTCTAAAAAGCAGACTTTATGACCTTCTTTTCTCCCAGATCAGCTTTTCAAGTGGAGAATTTCAGCAATCAGTGGAAGATTCGATGTGAATTGTGACAATTTCCTCTCCTTTGTACCTTTTTAATGCTTAAAAATGTTATTTCCACTCAACCATTCCCTTTTCCCCCACATCTCTGATGTGAAAGCAATAGTGAAATTTTCACTATTGAAGACATCAGTTGCTAGCCTTTTTTTTTTTTTTGCCACACTGTGCAGCATGCGGGGTCTCAGTTCCCTGACCAGGGATAAAACCTGTGCCCCCTGCAGTGGAAGTGCAGAGTCCTAACCACTGGACCTCCAGGGAAATCCAGTTGCTAGCCTTTTAAATTAGTATCTTTTTTTTGCTTTTTAATTTTATTTATTGATTTGAATTTTATTTTATTATTTTTCTACAGCAGGCTCTTATTAGTTATCCATTTTATACATATTGGTGTATATATGTAAATCCCAATCTCCCAGTTCATCCCACCACCACCACCACTACCCCTTTCCCCCCTTTAATTAGTATCCTTTTGTTTAAGTTGTTTAGAAGTGAAAGCAGAGAATATTCCAGACCTGACAGGTGAACTATTTTCTAAATAGAAAAAGCAGTGTTTTAAATATACATCATACTAAAATACAATAAAATTTAGAATTCAGAAGTTGTTCATGGGACTTCCCTGGTGGCGCAGTGGTTAAGAATCCACCTGCCAAAGCAGGGGACACAGGTTCGAGCCCTGGTCCAGGAAGATCCCACATGGTGCGGCGCAACTAAGCCTGTGCTACGCGACTACTGAGCCTGCCCTCTAGAGCCCACGAGCCACAGCTACTGAGCCCACGCGCCACAGCTACTGAAGCCCACGCGCCTAGAGCCCATGCTCCGCAACAAGAGAAGCCACTGCAATGAGAAGCCCACGCACCGCAACGAAGAACAGCCCCTGCTCGCCACTACTAGAGAAAGTCTGCATGCAGCAGAGACGCACTGCAGCCAAAAATAAATAAATAAATTTATTTTTTAAAAAAAGAAACTGCTGAGAAAAAGAATAATTAAAAAAAAAGTTGTTCCTATACAAAGCTAACTTTAAAATATTGAAACCTGGGAGAGGAACCAAGATGGTGGAGTATAAGGATGTGCTCTCACTCCCTCTTGCGAGAACACCAGAATCACAGCTAGCTGCTGGACAATCATTGACAGGAAGACACTGCAACTCACCAAAAAAGATACCCCACATCCAAAGACAAAGGAGGAGCCATAATGAGATGGTAGGAGGGGTGCAATCACAGTAAAATCAAATCCCATAACTGCTGGGTGGGTGACTCACAGACTGGAGAACACTTAGACCACAGAAGTCCACCAACTGGACTGAAGGTTCTGAGCCCCATGTCAGGCGTCCCAACCTGGGGTTCTGGCAACGGGAGAAGGAATTCCTAGAGAAACAGGCTTTGAAGCCTAGTGGAAATTGATTGCAGGACTTTGACAGGACTGGAGGAAACAGAGACTCCACTCTTGGAGGGCACACACGAAGTAGTGTGTGCATTGGGACCCAGGAGAAGGAGCAGTGACCCCAGGGGAGACTGAACCAGACCTACCTGCTAGTGTTGGAGGGTCTCCTGCAGAGGCAGGGGGTGGCTGTGTCTCACCTTGGGGACAAGGAAACTGGCAGCAGAAGTTCTGGGAGGTACTCCGTGGCGTGAGCCCTCTCAGAGTCTGTCATTAGCCTCACCAAAGAGCCCAGGTAGGCTCCAGTTTGGGGTTGCCTCAGGCCAAACAACCAACAGGGAGGGAACCCTGCCCCACCCATCAACAGTCAAGCGGATTAAAGTTTTACTGAGCTCTGCCCACCAGAACAACAGTCAGCTCTACCCACTACCAGTCCCTCCCATCAGGAAACTTACACAAGCCTCTTAGATAGCTTCATCCACCAGAGGGCAGACAGAAGAAACAAGAAGAGCTACAGTCCTGCAGCCTGTGGAACACAAACCACATTCACAGAAAGAAAGACAAGATGAAAGGGCAAAGGGCTATGTACCAGACAAAGGAACAAGATAAAACCCCACAAAAACAACTAAATGAAGTGGAGATAGGCAACCTTCCAGAAAAAGAATTCAGAATAATCATAGTGAAGATGATCCAGGACCTCGGAAAAAGAATGGAGGCAAAGATCGAGAAGATGCAAGAAATGTTTAACAAAGACCTAGAAGAATTAAAGAACAAACAAACAGAAATGAACAATACAATAACTGAAATGATAACTACACTAGAAGGAATCGATAGCAGAATAACTGAGGCAGAAGAACGGATAAGTGACCTGGAAGACAGAATGGTGGAATTCACTGCTGTGGAACAGAATAAAGAAAAAAGAATGAAAAGAAATGAAGACGGCCTAAGAGACCCATGGGACATTAAACGCAACAACATTCGCATTATAGGGGTCCCAGAAGGAGAAGAGAGAGAGAAAGGACCAGAGAAAATATTGGAAGACATTATAGTCGAAAACTTCCCTAACATTGGAAAGGAAATAGCCACCCAAGTCCAGGAAGCACAGTGAGTCCCATACAGGATAAACCCAAGGAGAAACATGCCAAGACACATACTAATCAATTTGGCAAAAATTAAAGACAAAGAAAAATTATTGAAAGCAGCAAGGGAAAAATGAAAAATAACATACAAGGGAACTCCCATAAGGTTAACAGCTGATTTCTCAGCAGAAACTCTACAAGCCAGAAGGGAATGGCATGATATACTTAAAGTGATGAAAGGGAAGAACCTACAACCAAGATTACTCTACCCGGCAAGGATCTCTTTCAGATTGGATGGAGAAATCAAAAGCTTTACAGACAAACCAAAGCTCAGAGAATTCAGCACCACCAAACGAGCTCTACAACAAATGCTAAAGGAACTTCTCTAAGTGGGAGACACAAGAAAAGAAAAGGACCTACGAAAACAAACCCAAAACAATTAAGAAAATAGTCATAGGAACATACATATCAATAATTACCTTAAACGTGAATGGATTAAATGCTCCAACCAAAAGACACAGGCTTGCTGAATGGATACAAAAACAAGACCCATATATATGCTGTCTGCAAGAGACCCACTTCAGACCTAGAGACACATGCATACTGAAAGAGAGGGGATGGAAAAAGATATTCCATGCAAATTGAAATCTAAAGAAAGCTGGAGTAGCAATACTCATATCAGATAAAATAGACTTTAAAATAAAGAATGTTACAAGAGACAAGGAAGGACACTACATAATGATCAAGGGATCGATCCAAGAAGAAGATATAACAATTAGAAATATATATGCACCCAACATAGGAGCACCTCAATACATAAAGCAACTGCTAACAGCTGTAAAAGAGGAAATCGACAGTAACACAATAATAGTGGGGGACTTTAACACCTCACACCAGTGGACAGATCATCCAAAATGAAAATAAATAAGGAAACAGAAGCTTTAAGTGACACAATAGCACCAAACAGATAGATTTAATTGATATTTATAGCACATTCCATCCAAAAACAGCAGATTACACTTTCTTCTCAAGTGCGCACGGAACATTCTCCAGGATAGATCACATCTTGGGTCACAAATCAAGCCTCAGTAAATTTAAGAAAGTTGAAATCATATTAAGCATCTTTTCTGACCACAATGCAATGAGATTAGAAATGAATTACAGGGAAAAGAACGTAAAAAACGCAAACACGTGGAGCCTAAACAATACATTACTAAATAACCAAGAGATCACTGAAGAAATCAAAAACTACCTAGAGACAAATGACAATGAAAACGCGACGATCCAAAACCTATGGGATGCAGCAAAAGTGGTTCTAAGAGGGAAGTTTATAGCAATACAAGCCTACCTCAAGAAATAAGAAAAATCTCAAATAAACAATCTAAGCTTACACCTAAAGGAACTAGAGAAAGAAGAACAAACAAAACCCAAAGTTAGCAGAAGGAAAGAAATCATAAAGATCAAAGCAGAAATAAATGAAATAGAAACAAAGAAAACAATAGCAAACTAAACGCTAGTTCTTTGAGAAGATAAACAAAATTGAAAAACCATTAGCCAGACTCATCAAGAAAAAGAGGCAGAGGACTCAAATCAATAAAATTAGAAATGAAAAAGGAGAAGTTACAACAGACACAGCAGAAATACAAAGCATCCTAAGAGACTACTACCAGCAACTCTATGCCAATAACATGGACAACCTGGAAGAAATGGACAAATTCTTAGACATGCACAACCTGCCAAGACTGAATCAGGAAGAAATAGAAAATAGGAACAGACCAATCACAAGTAATGAAATTGAAACTGTGATTAAAAATCTTCCAACAAACAAAAGTCCAGGACCAGATGGCTTCACAGGTGAATTCTATCAAACATTTAGAGAAGAGCTTACACCCATCCTTCTCAAACTCTTCCAAATAATTGCAGAGGAAGGAACACTCCCAAACTCATTCTATGAGGCCACCATCACCCTGATACCAAAACCAGACAAAGGTACTACAAAAAAAGAAAATTACGGACCAATATCACTGATGAATATAGATGCAAAAATTCTCAACAAAATAGTAGCAAACAGAATCCAACAACACATTAAAAAGATTATACACCGCAATCAAGTGGGATTTATCCCAGGGATGCAAGGATTCTTCAGTATATGCAAATCAATCAATGTGATACACCATATTAACAAATTGAAGAAGAAAAACCATATGATCATCTCAATAGATGCAGAAAAAGCTTTTGACAAAATTCAACACCCATTTATGATAAAAACTCTACAGAAAGTGGGCATAGAGGGAACCTACCTCAACATAATAAAGGCCATATATGACAAACTCACAGCAAACATCATTCTCAATGGTGAAAAACTGAAAGCATTTCCTCTAAGATCAGGAACAAGACAAGGCTGTCCACTCTCACCACTATTATTCAACATAGTTTTGGAAGTCCTAGCTACAGCAATCAGAGAAGAACAAGAAATATAAGGAATACAAATTGGAAAAGAAGAAGTAAAACTGTCACTGTTTGCAGATGACATGATACTATACATATAGAATCCTAAAGATGCCACCAGAAAACTACTAGAGCTAATCAATGAATTTGGTAAAGTTGCAGGATACAAAATTAATGCACCGAAATCTCTTGCATTCCTATACACTAATGATGAAAAACCTGAAAGAGAAATTATGGAGACCCTCCCATTTACCATTGCAACAAAAAGAATAAAATACCTAGGAACAAACCTACCTAGGGAGACAAAAGACGTGTATGCAGAAAACTCTAAGACACTGATGAAAGAAATTAAAGATGATATCAACAGATGGAGAGATATACCATGTTCTTGGATTGGAAGAATCAATATTGTGAAAATGACTATACTACCCAAAGCAATCTACAGATTCAATGCAATCCCTATCAAATTACCAATGGCATTTTTTATGGAACTAAATCAAAAAATCTTAAAATTTGTATGGAGACACAAAAGACCCTGTATAGCCAAAGCCGTCTTGAGGGAAATAAATGGAGCTGGAGGAATCAGACTCCCTGACTTCAGACTATACTACCAAGCTACAGTAGTCAAGACAATATGGTACTGGCACAAAAACAGAAAAATAGATCAATGGAACAAGATATAAAGCCCAGAGATAAACCCACGCACCTATGGTCAACTAATCTATGACAAAGGAGGCAAGGATATACAATGGAGAAAAGACAGTCTCTTCAATAAGTGGTGCTGGGAAAACTGGACAGCTACATGTAAAAGAATGAAATTAGAACAGTCCCTAACACCATACACAAAAATAAACTCAAAATGGATTCGAGACCTAAATGTAAGGCCAGACACTATAAAACTCTTAGAGGAAAACATAGGAAGAACACTCTTTGACATAAATTACAGCAAGATCTTTTTTGATCTACCTCCTAGAGTAAAGGAAATAAAAACAAAAATATACAAATGGGACCTAATGAAACTTAAAAGCTCTTCACAGAAAAGAAACCGTAAAGAAGATGAAAAGACAAGCTCAGAACAGGAGAAAATATTTGCAGATGAATCAATGGACAAACTATTAATCTCCAATATATATAAACAGCTCATGCAGCTCAATATTAAAGAAACAAACAACCCAATCCAAAAATGGGCAAAAGACCTAAATAGACATTTCTCCAAAGAAGACATATAGATGGCCGAGAAGCACATGAAAAGCTGCTGAACATCACTAATTATTAGAGAAATGCAAATCAAAACTACAATGAGGTGTCACCTCGCACTAGTTAGAATGGGCATCATCAGAAAATCTACAAACAACAAATGCTGGAGAGGGTGTGGAGAAAAGGGAACCCTCTTGCAATGTTGATGGGAATGTAAATTGATACAGCCTCTCTGGAGAACAGTATGGAAGTTCCTTAAAAAACTAAAAATAGAATTACCATATGATCCAGCAATCCCACTATTGGGCATATACCCAGAGAAAACCGTAATTCAAAAAGACACGTGCACCCCAATGTTCATTGCAGCACTGTTTACAATAGCCAGGTCATGGAAGGAACCCAAATGCCCATCGACAGACAAATGGATAAAGAAGATATGGTACATATATGCAATGGAATATTACTCAGCCATAAAAAGGAAGGAAATTGCATCATTTGTAGAGACGTGGATGGATCTAGACACTGTCATACAGAGTGAAGTAAGTCAGAAAGAGAAAAACAAATATCGTATACTATTGCATGTATGTGGAACCTAGGAAAATGGTACAGATGAAATGGTTTGCAGAGCAGAAGTTGAGACAGAGATGTAGAGAACAAACGTATGGACACCAAGAGGGGAAAACCACAGCGGGGTGGGAATGGTGGTGTGCTGAATTGGGTGATTGGAATTGACATGTATACACCAAGGTGTATAAAATTGATGACTAATAACATGCTGTATAAAAAAATAAATAAAATTCAAAAGTTAAAAGAAAAAAAATTACCAAGGACAACAAAGCAGGGAAGTAAAAGCATGTCTCCTGGCAAAAAAAAATGGAAACCCACTGATAACAGGCAACTAGAGCAATACTATTTTTGCTAGATTTAAAGTATGCGAATTTGATTTATTCTTTATTGCTTGAAATACTTAAAATACTGTTTAAAATACTTAATAATTAGGAATAAGTAAGGAATTTTCAGAAGAAAATGTTAGGAAATATCTTTAGTAGTTTGAGAATAGTCTTTATAAAAACAAATATGTAAACAACAAAGGAAAAGGCTGATAAATTCAGTGGTAGGACATTTATCAAAGTACTTAATAAAGACTGTGAAACATCAACATGATACAACCATTTTAGTAAAGATCGGATCAGACAAGAATTACCAATAGAGGGACTTCTCTGGTTGCGCAGTGGTTAAGAATCCTCCTGCCAATGCAAGGACACGGGTTTGATCCCTGGTCTGGGAAGATATCACATGCTGCAGAGCAACTAAGCCTGTGTGCCACAAATACTGAGCCTGTATGCCACAACTACTGAAGCCCACACACCTAGACCCATGCTCTGCACGAGGAATAGCCCCCGTTCAACGCAACTAGAGAAAGCCCGTGTGCAGCAACGAAGACCAAACGCAGCCATATATCAATCAATCAATAAATAAAACACTAGGAGTTGTTTCATATTTTTTTAAAAAAGAATTATCAATAGATATTAAATCTAGGAGGATATCTGTATGAAGAACATGGTCTTAAAGTATCTCTCCATAGGCCCTTTATTTGTTGCAAGGTATACTTTTTTAGAAAGGCAATTACAGAGTGGAGAAATGGAATAAAACCCTGACCAGGTGATTAGATGATTGTAATGATTAGATGATTGGTCACCAAAGAGGGGCAAATGGACATTGTGTGTAGTATTTTGCCCTGGAATGTAACCTGAATGTAATCACTAGAAAACATCAGACAAACCCATAATGAGGAATGTTCTATTAGGAAAAAAACATGGGGAGGGAGCAGTATTCTTTACAAATGTCAAAGAAAGGCCATGGAAATGTTCTAGATTAAAAGAGGCAAAAGACACATGACATGTAGATGCAATGATCAACCCTAGACTGGATCCTCTCCTGGAGGGAAGAATGCCATAAAAGAATTATTGGCTTAAATTTACTAAAGTGAATTGTAATTTGTAATTGTACTGTGGTTATATAAGAGAATATCTCTAGTCCTAAGAAATACACACTGACTTACTTAGGGGTAAAGGGCCATGGTGTATATAATTTACCCTCAAATCGTTCAGGAAAAGAAAGTGTGTTTATATATATGTTTGTGTTTGTGTGTATGTGTGTATATGTGTATATATAAACACATACATACAAACATACACACAGAGCAAGTGCATGTGTTTGAGTGCACAAAAATGCTAAAATGAATGGGGCAAAATGTTAGTAACAGGTGAATCTGGGTAAAGGGCACACTTACATGTTCTTTACACTATTTTTATTCTTGCAACTTTTTTTGCCAGTTTGAAATTATTTCAGATAAAACCTTTTTAAAATGTGAAGACAGGCCACAAACTGTAAGAAGATATTTGTAAGTGTATAAGCAAGAGAATTAAAATGTAAAATATATAGGGAACTCCTATAAATTAATAAGAAAAAGACAAAACCCATTTGAAAAATAGGCAAAAACACAAACAAGGATTTCATAGAAGAAGAAATATAAATGGTCAATTATATGAAAAGATCCTTCTTATTAGTTATCAGGAAAATGTGATTTTAAAACTGCAATAAAATTACATTTACTGGTTTGGCAAAAAATCCTAAGACTGAGCATACAAACTCTACACATTGTTGGTAAGAATATACAGCAGCAGGAACCCTTAAATATCATTGGTAGGAATGTAAATTGGTATAGCCACTTTGGAAAACTTTTGGCATTATCTTATAAATTTGAATATACACATATCATCCAATCCATGATTTCAGATGAAATTGCCCTAGGAAACCTCTTGTCTGTGTATATCAGATGACATGTAAAAGCATTCATAGTAATACCGTTTGAAATGGCAAAAAACTTGATATAAGCGAGTTTTCCAGTTTATTGACTGGAGAAGTGGATAAATCCATTGTGGTATAATTCTACAATGGATTACTATATAGCAGTGAAAAAAGAATGATCAACAGCTACGCACATCAATTTGTGTGAATTCTAATATTGAGTGAAAAATGCCAGTTTTTCAGAATGCAGAATATATATAGTATGATATCATTTTCATAAAGTTAAAAACCAAGCAAACAGCATATTATTTAGGGGACACATATATATGGTTAAATATAAAGGAACAAAGGGAATGATAAAAAAATACTCAGTTAATTAGAATGGGATTAGAAAGAGATATTCAAGGAGTTTTAGTGGTATTTTTGGTAGTGTATTTATTAAGTTGAGTGGAGGATTTATAGAGGTTAATTTAATTTTTATGCATTATAAACCTACATGTATAAGCCTAGGAAGTCATACGTGAATTATTAAATCTAAATAAGAGAAGTTTTTAAAGAATAATTCCATTCATTTGTTAACAAAAAATTTATTGTAATACCTATTATGTGTCAGATACTGTGCTAGGGATGGAAGAGACATCTGTGAACTTAACAGGCTGAACTCCCTGCCATACCTGATAGAACTGTGTACATCTGTCACCAAAAGATATATATAAGAATATCCTTAGCAACAGTATAATAGCCAAACTAGAAACAATGGAAAGGTCCATCAATAGGAAAATGGGTAAATAAAAGTGGTATATTTATATGTATTTGGAATATTATGTAGCAATGAGAATGAATGAACTAGACTATATGTAATTACATAATGCCAAGTGAAAGAAGTCACGCACTTAGCGTATAATTTCATTTATTCCAAAGTTCAAAAACAGGCAAAATTAATCTTAGTGTTAAAAGTCAGGATAGTGGTTTCGCTTGAGAGAACAGTGATTGCAAAGGGGAACGTTTCTCAACCTAAATGATGTTTTGATGGGTGTGCTCACTTTATGGAAATTCATCAGGCCCTGTAGTCATGATGTATGTCCCTTTTTTGTATATATAGTTTTCATTTGACTAAAAAGTTACTTACTTACATAACAACAACAAACCTGCCCTTATGGAGCTTAGATTTTCCTGGGATGATACAAACAGGTAATGTACGTAAATGATAAATTAGAAAGGGATAGGCGTTATGGAGAGAAATAAAGGAGGGAAGGAGAGCGGTGAGGTAAAGGTTGTAATTTTCAATAGGGTAGTAAAGAAAACCCCTCCTGAGAAAATATCTTTTGGTAAAGATTGAAGAAGATGAATGATCAAGCCATGTGGCTAATTGGTGAAGAACATTCCAGGCAGAGGGAACAGTAAGTGCAAAGGCCCTGAGGTAAAAGTAACCTGAGCAAGTGGGCGAAGTGGTAGGAAATGAAGTCAAAGGGAATGTGAGGTCCAAGTGGTACAGGGGCCTTATAGACCATGGTAATGACTTGGCCTTTTACTCTAAGTGAGATGGAAAACGAAGGAGTGATGTGATCTGACTTAAGTTTTACAGGATCACCATGGTAACTGTATTGACAATAGACCATGGGCAGCAAGGGGAAGCAGAGACACTAGTTATGATGCCACTGCAGTAATCCAGGCAGAAGATGATGGTGGCTTGGACCAGGATGATAGTAGTAGAGGCCGTGGGAGGTGGCTGCATTCCAGATAATTGTGAAGGTACAGCTGAGTGTTTACTGATAGGATGACTCTAACATTTTTGGCCTGAGCAGCAGAAGTATGGAGTTGTCATTAAGTGTGTTGGGCAAGGATTTGGGAGGAACAGGTTTTGGGGGGAAGATCAGGAGATTCGTTTTGGACATATTAAGTTAATATATATTATAGGTTTTTTAGGTTCACTATATAAATAGGAACAGGTAAGTGAAAATTTTACAATTTATTTTAGTCCTATGTTAATTTGTGTTAATATATTATAAATATAAATATCTTAACATAGAATTGCAGACTGAACTTAGAATTTGAAATCTTTGATTTCTTAAGGGTTAGTGTGATTTAGTAAGCTGGAGTTCCCCTTTTACATAACACCGTAGAAAGTCACAAAAAAAGATATTATTTCAAATATCATAAGCACTGAGAATCATACTTAAATTGCCATATATTCTTTTTTTTTTTTTTTTTTTTGCGGTACATGGGCCTCTCACTGTTGTGGCCTCTCCCGTTGCGGAGCACAGGTTCCGGACGCGCAGGCTCCACAGCCATGGCTCACGGGCCCAGCCGCTCCGCGGCATGTGGGATCTTCCCAGACCAGGGCTCGAACCCGTGTCCCCTGCATCGGCAGGCGGACTCTCAACCACTGCGCCACCAGGGAAGCCCTGCCATATATTCTTTTAAAAAATATTTATTTACTTTATTTATTTAGGCTGCGCGGGGGGTCTTTGTTGCGGCATGCGGGATCTTTAGTTGCAGCATGTGGGCTCTTTTTAGTTGTGGCATGCAGGATATAGTTCCCTGACCAGGAGTCGAACCTGGGCCCCCTGCACTGAGAGTGCAGAGCCTACCAGTGGACCACCAGGGAAGTCCCTGTCATATATTCTTAATCAGTGGGACAGATATTGATATGCTTTTACTTTTTGGAATAGAGCTAACTTTCATTGGTTATTCAAGTTAGTGAGTCACAAAAACTCCATTGTTCTCCTGATTCCAATTTTGAATTTAAATAACTCGGGCCCTACTTTCCCTGCTAGGTGTTTTTAGAATGAAAAATGTTAACTTATTCTTCATTGCTACTGTAATTGAAGTGTACTGTAAAGAAAAGATTGATTTTCTTTTTTAGCAGATGAGAACCTGAAATGATAGAGTGGTTAATCGGCAGCATTAAGATTCATTCATTCATTCATACATTCATCCAACTAACATATATTAGAGCTTTTAAAGTGGTACGTAAGACCCACTTTCATAACAGTCTAATGTGGAGAAAATTATATAACACAGATGCAGAGACATGTTCAGAGAAGTTAAGTGATTTGACAACGGTCGCAAGTCTCCGTGAGTGGGAGAGCTAGAGGTTCTTAGATAGAGGTTCTTTTTTTTTTTTAATAAATATTCATTTATTAATTTTTGATTGCGTTGGGTCTTTGTTGCCGCGCGCGGGCTTTCTCTAGTTGCAGCGAGCGGGGGCTACTCTTCGTCATGATGCATAGGTTTCTCACTGTGATGGCTTCTTTTGTTGTGGAGCACGGGCTCTAGGCACGCGGGCTTCAGTAGTTGTGGTGCACAGGCTCAGTAGTTGTGGCTCGTGGGCTCTAGAGTGCAGGCTCAGTAGTTGTGGCGCATGGGCTTAGTTGCTCTGTGGCATGTGAGATCTTCCCGGACCAGGGCTCAAACCCATGTCCCCTACGTTGGCAGGTGGATTCTTAACCACTGCACCACCAGGGAAGTCCCTTACATAGAGGTACTTGATAAAAAGGAATAAAATCGATTTTTACTTTTTTTCCTGCAAGAGGCAATGTGATTCCTCTGTCTCTGGAGCCCTGGCTCAGGGTCCTGGTTTGTGAGGTACAGGCTGGGCTTATATCACTAAGGCTGCATCATTTCCCCGTAAGCTACTTTAGAGACTCCAGGCTAGTTAGTAGTCTGAGGTCTCCTTACTCATTAAACTACTTATTCCAAAGCAGTGAATATTCAGTAAGCTAATTAAAATTTGTAAGTAAGATTTCCTTATTAAAAAAATCTATTAAAATAAGAGGAAGCCTGTTAAAATAATAATTAGAGCAGGAAAAAAAAGATGACTATCAAATTACAGTATCTTTTACAGCTATCCATAAAAGCCTTTTCAGTTACTTTGGCAGTAGATAGAAGGCAGAAGTGGATTTCTACTGTAAGTATGCAACTGGTGCACTGGAGACAAGTTGAAGGACAATGGCAGCTATTTTGTTAAAGTGATTCTTTCACACTGTCTTAAAAGAAGGCTGCAGACCCTCTGTTCTGTAAATTCTCTGAGTGTGTGTCCTAGTGGAGATGCGACATCATTAAACAGTGTGCAAAGAACAAAGGAGCAGGTTGTAAAAAGATGAGAGCTTTGAGGATATTGTAACACACGTACAGATAAGGCATATCTGCAAGATTTAAAGAAAACGGGAAGCCGCTGATTTTTTTGTTGTTGTTGTCCTCCTCTATAAACAATCAGCACCATGATTAGCTTGGTGCCTAAAGCTTGCTCCAGGGATGTCAGGTATTATATTTATTTTAGGGAACCTTTTTTGAGGGCGTCTCTAATACTCGTTGGATGTGATACCCAACTAAGGATAGAAAGACTATTTCCAGATTAGATGTAGTGTTTTTTGAGTTTTCCTGTCAAGAAGAAGCCATATCAGAATCATGGTCCCTCAGGTTTTTGTCCCGTTCACCTCCTTGTCTGTTCTTTCCCTTTGAGTATTCCTGTCAGCCTCTCCTCCTGCCTGTCCGTCATCATTGCATCTCACCTTTCCATTTCTTCACTTCTGTGGTCAGACCAACAGGCCAATATATCAGTCAATTCCAGCAGAAAACAGATGGCACACTCAAATTAAAATAATTTGAGGAGAGTTTAATAAAGCGACTATTTACAGAAGTGTGGGCAGAGTGTAGGGAAACCACAAAGGATAATGCTGGTACTGCTTGGTTCTGTTACTACCACTTGGCCTGAAGAGATAAGGAAAATTATCAGAACCCAACCAAGACACAGAAGCTGTGTGGAGGCCAGTAACTGAGACCTTAAGTAAATGCAGTATTACAGTGAGGAAATCAGGGGAACAAATACTCTGACCTTGCTTTCGTCTCTTCTCATCTCCTACCAGTGACTTCCTTTGTCCAGAAGCCCGAGGGCATATAGGTCAGCCTCTTGGGGCCCAGAGCAGAGTGAGAGTAGGTAGGGAGGAGTGAAAAGAGGAAATACAGTGTAGCCCGAAGGGCAAAGACATCTGATCAGAACCAGCTCTGAGTTCAAGCCTCCTGGCTTCCCACTTATTTCGATTCTGTGGTATTCCCACCCAGGAGATCTGGCATTCTCCAGAGATGCTCTTGGGCTTCCTTTGTTCTTGTCTTTTGGCTTCTCTTCTCCTTTCTTCTGTCAGCTTATGTGGAGAGCATATTACTTTTCTAAAACAAGTATGGATTTTGAGAGTGGAAGCTACATACAGTAAAAGTAAGTTAATTTGATCCATCCAAAGGTACTTACCAGGACTTGGGGCTGTTTTTCTAATCCACTCAACAGGCACTGAGTGCCTACTTTGACTAGACACTGTGTTTGGCACTGTGGCAAAGAAAGGTGAATGAGATAAGGTTCTTTTCCCTGAGAAATGTCAAATTTCTTGAGGGAGACAGACAAATGTGTTGTTGACAGGATACCAGAATTGTCCGGGGGACTGTACTGGTGCATATGGGTGCCATCTTGGAACGTGGTATCAGGAGGGGTTTACTGAGGATTAGGAAAGTACCGCCAACTGAATAGCTCTGTGACCTTGGGCAAGTCATTTAACCTTACTGTGCTTCATTTCCCCATACGTATAATTTGAATAAAAATAGCATGTACCTCATAAAGTTATGGGAGTTTCAGTAAGAAGATATATGTAAATCATCTAGGAGAGTGCTTATCTAAGAATAAGAAAAAATATAATACTAGTTATTATTTTGCTGTTTCTCCTGCCTGGGATGGTCTAATCCTATACCCCCTAAACATATGTGTAAATATTTTATTAATTACTACTCTTTCAAAGCTCACTTCAAATATCAATTCCTCAAGAAAGCTTTCCTTGGACTTCCAGTTGATACACTCCATTATATATTCTCACAGCTTCTCATACTTTTCCTTGATAACACTTACCACAATTATAACTAAATAATGAATTGTTTAATGTTGTTCCTCTGATAGGTGGTGAATTCCCCGTTGATTGGGACTGTGCTCTTATTCAGCACTATATCCTGAATGTCTAGCAGATGTACAACACATAGACACTCAATGAGTATTTGTTGAAGAAATGACTTAGATAGAAAGTCACGCTGGAGCCTGATTGGGGAAGGTCTGCAATTATGATGTTTAGATGTTTAGATGTCTGTAATTATGCCTACAGTTATGAGGCTGAACAGTTTAGATGTCTGTTTTGCATTAACTAATTAATTATACAACAGTCATTCAATGAGTGATTTCTGGTCACTGTGCTACATATAACAGTGACTACAATAGAGGTTCTGTCCTCCTGGAGCTTACATTCTAATGAGGAGAAAAGGATAATTTATATATATATGTATATATATACACATACATAAAAAACTATATATGTTCTATTCTTATATTTTAATTATAAATAATAACATATATATATATAAAATGTCATATGGTAATAAGTGCTATGAAATAAAATAAGGGCAATACAGATTTCTGGGTTTGGGTAATGTGAGCAAATTTATGAAAGAGAAATTAGCACCAATGTGTAAGGTCAATTTGAAGGGGAAAACACTAGAATAAGAGCGACTACATAGGAGATTAGTAGCATAGTTTAGGAAAGAGGTGGTGAATATTCAAATTAAGCCACTGAAAGTGGAAAATGGGGATGGATTTTAAAAGTATTTTGGAGATAGGACTGATATTTTGGAGATTGGCTTAACAATTGGATATGGATGCGAGAAGGAAAGAGTAATAAAAGATAGTGGAGGCTTTTAACCTAGATAATTGAAGATGGCGATATTATTAGCGGATATAGGAAACACATAAGGATATGCTGGGAGCTTTTCTTTTTTCTCTTTTCCTCTCTTTAATTTTTTTGTTTTGTTTTGTTTCTTTATAGGAAATGCTGGTTTGATGGAGGGGAGATTAAAGATTTGTGGTAGTTATGCCAGATTTGCATTGCCATCAGGATCCCAGTTGGGGAGTGTTCAGTTTGGAAATACAACTTAGGAGAAAGGTCAAGTTTAAAGATTTAGCTTGAGAGTCATTCACTTAAATTCATAGTTGAAGGGATGATGTTGCTCAGGGAATCTGCAGGTAAGAAGAAACTAAGGCCAGGGGTAATGACTTTTCCATGGGTTGTTTGTCAATTCTGAGAGGTTAAGCTGTGCTTTTGACAACTTTGAAGGGCTGAGAAGGCAAGAATTGGTGTCTAGGTATCTAGGACTTATCAAGGAAGGATACCTTGTTTCCCTACTTTGTGTTAGGATTTATACTGATACTATCAGAGCTACATCCTAGTAGTAGGGGTGCACTGGAAGTACATAGACCCTCACAGAGACTGTAATTCTGTTTCAGAATACCTCAGTCCTTGAATTGGATTGCTAGTCCTTAAAGGTGCCTGGACAAAGCAAATATATATATATATATTGTGTGGAGAAAGATAGCATCATTCTAGGCTTCAAGTTGTTTCTATAAACAAAGCAAATAAAACATTGGGGACACAATCAGAAAAAAAACAGACCTATGAAAAGACATAACAATATATACTGAAACCAGCAGAAATGACAGACAATAGGATCAGATCCACAGAACTATAGAAAATAAAAGGATCTGATATGGACTGTAAAATAGTATTATATATATATATATATATATATATAATCTCCAAGGAAATAAGCAAACTGGAGAATTTTGTCAGAGAACTGGAAACCATAAAAAAGCTCATATGGAAATATTAGAACCAAAAATTCAGTAACCAAAATTAAGAATTCAGTGCATGGGTTTTATAGCAGGTTAAACATAGCTGAAGAGAGAATTAGTGAACTGGAAGATGGGTCATAAGAAAATAAACATGCTGAAGAATGGAGAGACAATAGGATAGAAAATCAGGAGAGAGAGTAAGGGACATTGAGGATACAGTAAGAAGTCTAACAATGTAGTTGTAGTCCTGGAAGCAAACATAATAGTGGGTCAAAAGCAATATTTGAAATGTAAAGGCTGATACCTTTCCAAAACTGATGGAAGACTCTAAGCCCTAGATTTATGAAAAGGTACAGTCCCAAAAGAAGATAGATAAATAGGAATCCACAGTGAACACAGTCAAAACAAAAGCAACCAGAGAGTAAAATAGGAGTGGCCTCAGAGGAGGAGCAATTAGGCTGACCACTGATTTCTTTTTTTTTTTAACATCTTTATTGGAGTATAATTGCTTTACAATGGTGTGTTAGTTACTGCTTTATAACAAAGTGAATCAGCTATACATATACATATATCCCCATATCTCCTCCCTCTTGCGTCTCCCTCCCACCCTCCCTATCCCACCCCTCTAGGTGGTCACAAAGCTCCGAGCTGATCTCCCTGTGCTATGTGGCTGCTTCCCACTAGCTATCTATTTTACATCTGGGTGTATATAAAAATCACGCACTCTCTCACTTTGTTCCAGCTTACCCTTTCCCCTCCCTGTGTCCTCAAGTCCATTCTCTACATCTGCGTCTTTACTCCTGTCTTGCCCCTAGGTTCTTCAGAACCATTTTTTTTTTATTCCATATATATGTGCTAGCATACGGTATTTATTTTTCTTTTTCTGACTTACTTCACTCTGTGTGACAGACTCTAGGTCCGTATACCTCACGACAAATAACTCAATTTCGTTTCTTTTTATGGCTGAGTCATATTCCATTGTATATATGTGCCACATCTTCTTTATCCATTCATCTGTCGATGGACACTTAGGTTGCTTCCATGTCCTGCCTATTGTAAACAGAGCTTCATTGAACATTGTGACTCTTTTTGAATTATGGTTTTCCCAGGGTATATGCCCAGTAGTGCGATTGCTGGGTTGTACGGTAGTTCTGTTTTTAGTTTCTTAAGGAACCTCCGTACTGTTCTCCATAGCGGCTGTATTAGTTTAGATTCCCACCAGCAGTGCAAGAGGGTTCCCTTTTCTCCACACCCTCTCCAGCATTTATTGTTTGTAGATATTTTGATGATGGCCATTCTGGCGTGAGATGATACCTTGTAGTTTTGATATGCATTTCTCTAATGATTAGTGACGTTGAGCATTCTTTCATGTGTTTGTTGGCAATCTGTTTATCTTTGGAGAAATGTCTAATTAGACCTTCGGCCCATTTTTGGATTGGGTTGTTTGTTTTCTTAATATTGAGCTGCAAGAGCTGTTTATATATTTTGGAGATTAATCCTTTGTCCATTCATTTGCAAATATTTTCTCCCATTCTGAGGGTTGTCTTTTGGTCTTGTTTGTAGTTTCCTTTGCTTTGCAAAAGCTTTTAAGTTTCATTAGGTCCCATTTGTTTATTTTTGTTTTTATTTCCATTTCTCTAGGAGGTGGGTCAAAAAGGATCTTGCTGTGATTTATGTCATAGAGTGTTCTGCCTATGTTTTCCTCTAAGATTTTGATAGTGTCTGGCCTTACATTTAGGTCTTTAGTCCATTTTGAGTTTATTTTTGTGTATGGTGTTAGGGAGTGTTCTAATTTCATTCTTTTACATGTAGCTGTTCAGTTTTCCCAGCACCACTTATTGAAGAGGCTGTCTTTTCTCCATTGTATATTCTTGCCTCCTTTGTCATAGATTAGTTGACCATATGTGTGTGGGTTTATCTCTGGGCTTTCTATCCTGTTCCATTGATCTGTATTTCTCTTTTTGTGCCAGTATCATACTGTCTTGATTACTGTAGCTGTGAAGTATAGTCTAAAGTCCGGAAGCCTGAATCCTCCAGCTCCGTTTTTTTTCCCCTCAAGACTGCTTTGGCTATTCGGGGTCTTTTGTTTCCATATGAATTGTGAAGTTTTTGGTCTCTTCTGTGAAAAATGCCATTGGTAGTTTGATAAGGATTGCATTGAATCTGTAGATTGCTTTGGGGAGTATAGTCATTTTCACAATGTTGATTCTTCCAATCCAAGAACGTGGTATGTCTTTCCATCTGTTGGTATCATCTTTAATTTCTTTCATCAGTGTCTTAGAGTTTTCTGTATACAGGTCTCTTGTCTCCTTAGGTAGGTTTACTCCTAGGTATTTTATTCTTTTTGTTGCAATGGTAAATGGAAGTGTTTCCTTAATTTCTCTTTCAGATTTCTCATCATTACTCTATAGGAATGCAAGAGATTTCTGTGCATTAGTTTTTTATCCTGCTACTTTACCAGATTCAATGATTAGCTCTAGTAGATTTCTGGTAACATCTTTAGGATTCTCTATGTTTAGTATCATGTCTGCAAACAGTGACAGTTTTACTTCTTCTTTTCTGATTTGGATTCCTTTTATTTCTTTTCCTTCTCTGATTGCTGTGGCTAAAACTTCCAAAACTATTTTGAATAATAGTGGCGATAGTGGGCAACCTTGTTCCTGATCTTAGTGGACATGGTTTCAGTTTTTCACTATTGAGAACGATGTTTGCTGTGGGTTTGTCATATATGGCCTTTATTATGTTGAGGTAAGTTCCCTGTATGCCTACTTTCTGGAGGGTTTATATCATAAATGGGTGTTGAAGTTTGTTGAAAGCTTTTTCTGCATCTATTGAGATGATCATATGGTTTTTCTCTTTCAATTTGTTAATATGGTGTATCACATTGATTGATTTGTGTATACTTGCATTCCTGGGGTAAACCCCACTTGATCATGGTGTACGATCCCTTTAATGTGCTGTTGGATTCTGTTTGCTAGTATTTTGTTGAGGATTTTTTCATCTATGTTCATCAGCGATATTTGCCTGTAGTTTTCTTTCTTTGTGACATCTTTGTCTGGTTTCGGTATCAGGGTGATAGCGGCCTCGTAGAATGAGTGTGGGATTGTTCCTCCCTCTGCTATATTTTGGAAGAGTTTGAGAAGGATAGGTGTTAGCTCTTTAAATGTTTGATAGAATTCACCTGAAGCCATCTGGTCCTGGGCTTTTGTTGGTTGGAAGATTTTTAATCACAGTCTCAATTTTGGTGCTTGTAATTGGTCTGTTTATATTTTCTATTTTTTCCTGGTTCAGCCTCGGAAGGTTGTGCTTTTCTAAGAATTTGTCCATTCCTTCCAGGTTGTCCATTTTATTGGCATATTGTTACTTGTAGTAATCTCTCATGATCCTTTGTATTTCTTCAGTGTCAGTTGTTACTTCTCCTTTTTCATTTCTAATTCTGTTGATTTGAGTTTTCTCCCTGTTTTTCTTCATGAGTCTGGCTAATGGTTTAACAATTTTGTTGTCTTCCCAAAGAACCAGCTTTTAGTTTTATTGATCTTTGCTATTGTTTCCTTCATTTCTTTTTCATTTATTTCTGATCTGTTCTTTGTGATTTCTTTCCTTCTGCTAACTTTGGGGTTTTTTGTTCTTCTTTCTCTAATTCTTTAGGTGTAAGTTTAGGTTGTTTATTTGAGATGTTTCTTGTTTCCTGAGGTAGGATTGTATTGCTATGAACTTCCCTCTTAGAACTGCTTTTGCTGCATCCCATACGTTTTGGGTCATCGTGTTTTCATTGTCATTTGTTTCTAGGTATTGTTTGATTTCCTCTTTGATTTCTTCTTGGTTATTTAGTAGCTATTGTGTAGCCTCCATGTGTTTGTATTTTTTACAGTTTTTTTTTCCTGTGATTGATATCTAGTCGCATAGCATTGTGGTCGGAAAAGATACTTGATATGATTTCAATTTTCTTAAATTTACCAAGGCTTGATTTGTGACCCAAGATATGATCTATCCTGGAGAATATTCCATGAGCACTTGAGAAGAAAGTCTATTATGTTGTTTATGGATGGAATGTCCTATAAATATCAATTAAGTCCATCTTGTTTAATGTGTCATTTAAAGCTTGTGTTTCTTTATTTATTTTCATTTTGGATGATCTGTCCATTGGTGAAAGTGGGGTGTTAAAGTCCCGCACTATGATTGGGTTACTGTCGATTTCCCCTTTTATGGCTGTTAGCATTTGTCTTATGTATTGAGGTGCTCCTGTGTTGGGTGCATAAATATTTACAATTGTTATATCTTCTTCTTGTATTGAGCCCTTGATCATTATGTAGTGTCCTTCTTTGTCTCTTCTAATAGTCTTTATTTTAAAGTGTATTTTGTCTGATATGAGAATTGCTACCCCAGCTTTCTTTTGATTTCCATTTGCATGGCGTATTTTTTTCCATCCCCTCACTTTCGGTCTGTATGTGTCCCTAGGTCTGAAGTGGGTCTCTTGTAGACAGCATATATATGGGTCTTGTTTTGTATCCATTCAGCCTGTCTGTGTCTTTTGGTTGGAGCATTTAATCCTTTTACATTTAAGGTAATTATCGATATGTATGTTCCTTTTACCTTTTTCTTAATTGTTTTGGGATTGTTATTGTAGGTCTTTTCCTTCTCTTGTGTTTGCTGCCTAGAGAAGTTCCTTTAGCATTTGTTGTAAAGCTGGTTTGGTGGTGCTGAATTCTCTTAGCTTTTGCTTGTCTGTAAAGGTTTTAATTTCGCCATCAAATCTGAATGAAATCCTTGCTGGGTAGAGTAATATTTGTTGTAGGTTTTTCCCTTTCATCACTTTAAATATGTCCTGCCACTCCCTTCGGGCTTGCAGAGTTTCTGCTGAAAGATCAGCTGTTAACCTTACGGGGATTCCCTAGTATGTTATTTGTTGCTTTTCCATTGTTGCTTTTAATATTTTTTCTTTGTATTTAATTTTCGATAGTTTGATTAATATGTCTTAGCATGTTTCTCCTTGGGTTTATTCTGTATGGGACTCTCTGCGCTTCCTGGATTTGACTATTTCCTTTCCCATATTAAGGAAATTTTCAACTATAATCTCTTCAAATATTTTCTCAGTCCTTTTTTTCTCTTTTTCTTCTGGGACTCCTATAATTCGAATGTTGGTGTGTTTAATGTTGTCTCAGAGGTCTCTGAGAATGTCCTCAATTCTTTTCATTCTTTTTTCTTTATTCTGCTCTGCAGTAGTTATTTCCACTATTTTATCTTCCAGGTCACTTACCCATTCTTCTGCCTCAGTTATTCTGCTACTGATTCCTTCTAGAGAATTTTTAATTTCATTTATTGTGTTGTTCATTATTGTTTGTTTGCTCTAGTTCTTCTAGGTTCTTTTTAAGCATTTCTTGTATTTTCTCCATTCTATTTCCAAGATTTTCGATCATCTTTACTATCATTATTCTGAATTCTTTTTCAGGTAGACTGCCTATTTTCTCTTCATTTGTTTGGTCTGGTGGATTTTTGTCTTGCTCCTTCATCTGCTGTGTGTTTCTCTGTCTTCTCATTTTGCTTAACCTACTGTGTTTGGGGTCTCCTTTTCGCAGGCTGCAGGTTCGTAGTTCCCGTTGTTTTTGGTGTCTGCTCCCAGTGGGTAAGGTTGGTTCAGTGGCTTATGTAGGCTTCCCGGTGGAGGGGACTGGTGCCTGTGTTCTGGTGGATGAGGCTGGATCTTGTCTTTCTGGTGGGTGGGACCATGTCCGTTGGTGTGTTTTGGGGTGTCTGTGACCTTATTATGATTTTAGGCAGCCTTTCTGCTAATGGGTGGGGTTGTGTTCCTGTCTTGCTAGTTGTTTGGCATAGGGTGTCCAGCACTATAGCTTGCTGGTCATTGAGTGGAACTGGGTCTTAGCATTGAGATGGAGATTTCTGGGAGAGCTTTCGCCATTTGATATTATGTGGAGCTGAGAGGTCTCTGGTGAACCAACGTCCTGAACTCGGCTCTCCCACCTCAGAGGCACAGGCCTGACACCCAGCTGGAGCAAGACCCTGAGCACACGGCTCAGAAGAAAAGGGAGAAAAAAAGAAAGAAAGAAAAATAAACAAGATAAAATAAAGGTATTAAAATAAAAATAAAAATTTAAAAGGAATTAAAAAAAAACAAAAAAAGGAAAGAAAGAAGAGAACAACCAAACCAAAAAACAAATCTACCAATGATAAGAAGCACTAAACACTATACTAAAAAAAACCCAAAAAAACCCAGACAAACAGAACCCTAGGACAAATAGTAAAAGCAAAGGTATACAGACAAACATGCAAAGAAGCATACACATTCACACTCAGAAAAAGAGAAAAAGGAAAAATATATATATATTGTTGCTCCCAATGTCCACTGCCTCAATTTTGGGATGATTCGTTGTCTTTTCAGGTATTCCACAGGTGCAGCGTACATCAAGTTGATTGTGGAGGTTTAATCCGCTGCTCCTGAGGCTGCTGGGAGAAATATCCCTTTCTCTTCTTTGTTCGTACAGCTCCTGGGGTTAAGCTTTGGATTTGGACCTGCCTCTGCTTGTAGGTCGCCTGAGGGCGTCTGTTCTCCACTCACACAGGACGGGGTTAAAGGAGCCGCTGATTAGGGGGCGCTGGCTCACTCAGGCTGGTGGGAGGGAGGGTACAGAATGCAGGGCGGGCCTGTGGCGGCAGAGGCCGGTGTGACGTCGTACCAGTCTGAGGCGCACCGTATGTTCTCTCAGGGAAGTTGTCCCTGGATCACGGGACCCTGGCAGTGGCGGGCTGCACAGGCTCCGGGGGGGGGGAGGTGTGGATTGTGACCTGTGCTTGCATATAGGATTTTTGATGGCTATGGCAGCAGCCTTAGGTTTTCACGCCCGTCTCTAGGGTCTGCGCTGATAGCCGTGGCTCGCGCCCATCTCTGGAGCTCATTTAGGCAGTACTTTGAATCCCCTCTCCTCGCGCACCCCAAAACAATGGTCTCTTGCCTCTTAGGCAGTTCCAGACTTTTTCCTGGACTCCCTCCCGGCTAGCTGTGGTGCACTAGCCCCTTTCAGGCTGTGTTCTCGCAGCCAAACCCAGTCCTCTCCATGGGGTCTGAACTCCGAAGCTCGAGCCTCTGCTCCCAGTCCCCACCTCTCTTGGCCAGCGGGTGAGCAGACAAGCCTCTTGGGCTAGCGAGTGCTGGTCAGCACTGATCCTCTGTGCAGGAATCTCTCCACTTTGCCCTGTTCACCCCTATTGCTGTGCTCTCCTCTGTGGCTCCGGCACTGTACCCAACAACTGCAGAATACATATTCTTTTGAAGCACTTGCAGAACATTTTGAAAGTGAGCTATATTTTGGGCCATAAAACACCTCTCAATAAATTTTAAATAATTTAAATTATAGAGTGTGTTTTCTGAGTACAGTGAAATTAAACAAACAAAAAATCAGTAACAGTGTACACTTGTCTAGCCTTTCTGGCCTTACGTAAACTTCACTGGATGTGCACCCTTGGGAAGGAGAGGAGTGGAATGAGATTTAGTTTATTAACACCATGAAGTTTAAAAATTGAACAGTATCTGGCTTCCATCCCTCATTTCAAATTGAATCACATAATGGGGATGAAAATATATTGATTAGAGAGAAACTATTTATTAGAGGTAAAATTGTTTACAATGTAAATAAGCTACATGTTCCATTATACACAACTTGGCATTTCAACATTTCATAATCTGTTGCATTTAATTAGAAACAGTACATAAATTATGCATCACAGGTAAACATGGGAAACACAGTGGCAAATTTTTCTGATTTGTGCTTTAAAAATGTTCAGTTTGCTAATCTCATTCATGATGTTTTAGTGTTAGCTGCAGCTTTTCCAAACAAGTGCTGATGCTCTCCCTAACGTATTTTATGCAAGGAAGCAAAACTAAGGATGAACTCTATAAAGTTCTGCACTTCTGCCTCTTAAAGATTAAGTCGTTAAGTAATAATTTTTCTCTTTTATTTAACATTGTTAAAATGGTAAATAAATGTAGTGATAGAATTTGAAATGTAAGATATAATTAATGCTAATTAATAAATTGGCTTTCAATGACTGTAGAGACATTGTAGATGGTTTAGCTTTTTAATTTGAACATGGCATTTTTCTTAAAGGCAAAGCAATCTGGGAAACTTTAGTGGCTTGAGATTTACAAAGTGTCTGATTTTAATTATTTCAAGAATCCTCAGACCTGCCAACCCCCTCCTCCAGATAGAATACAGGAACGGGATTGCTGATTCCTGCAGCTATGTGGGCCAGCATAGTGCCTGGCACTTAATACTCTTCAAGATGGTTAAATGACTTCCAAGTGCTTTCTCTTTTAAAGAAGATTGGTTACTTTTTTCACTGAAAAGTACCTTTTTCTAATTAGAAAAAAACCCAGTACTTGCTTATCTGAAATCAATTTGGATAAAACTTGAAAACACACAGAAAAACACAAAATTGGAAGTTACTTATAAACCCACTCTAAAAGATAATCACGTATCGGTACGTGTGTCCTAGTACTTTTTTTGTATGCATACGTGTATGTGTATGTTTGCGTGTGCACACCTGTGTATCTCTATGTATAAGTATTTTTAACCCCCCCAAATTCTTATGCTGGGTGCAGAGAAAAAAGAAGCCCTTTCCTCCTCTTTACAATATATTGTGAATATTTCCCACATATCGTTTTCTTCAGCATTTTTAATCAATGATTATATTCCATTTTACAGATGTGCTATAAATTAACTTCTCTTTTTACTATTGTAAGTAGGACTGTGGTGAATCTCTTTGCACATATATCTCTAAATATTTCATCAAGATAAATTCTTAGTAATGCTGAGTCAAAGTGTATGTATATCCACATTTGCTGGCATACTTTAAGGAAAGGTTATGCTAAATAATAAGTAAACTGTATCTACCCATTTCTGTTTATTTCTTTAAATGTTTTTGATTTCCTGAAGCTGACAAATTTGTTCTTTGTTGAGCTCCAAAAGGTCACTGTGACACATCATTGTGATTGCCTGAGTGAGCCTTGTTTTTATAGCTGAAGGTCTTTACTAGATACACCCCATCCAAGGGGCTCCCACATGTACTCATACAAATAAGTTAATGCAACTAGAATTAGCCTGCTCACTTAAGGGAACAGTCTTGAACTCAGGTGCACATGCTTCACAAAGTAGCTGAAGATTTTCCAGAGGGTACAAGGGCATGCATGGTTTTAAGGTTATCACTGGTCAGCTTTCCATGTGTGTGTGTGTGTGTGTGTGTGTGTGTGTGTGTGTGTGTGTGTACTTCTTCCTGAAATCCACTTGCCTCAGAAAGCTGCTGTTGTAGTAGCTCGTGTGGCTGTCCTTTTCCCTCTTCGCCTTTTCCACTTGCCCTTTTCGCAGTTCAGGAAATGGATAGTCCCACCCATTGCCCCAAAGTCTGAGACCCTCTCTGGTTCCCAGCAAGGGATTGTGTGAAATATTGGTGATAACCAAACCTCCTTCAGTCAGCACTTTATAACCCAGCACCCCTCTGATTAAGAAATGCATGTGTTAATTCTGTATTGAAGACTGTGTTCACAGTATTCAGTAGTTTACAAATAATTTAGTGAATCAGAATTAAAGCAATGTTCCCCTCCAAAGTACTCTCAGTAACTTCATAAGGGGGAATTTCAATGCTGATAAATATAGAACTTTTAATAATAAAGTGTTTCAACTATTAAAAAAAAGAAATACATGTGTGATAAAACCTTACTTTTGATGGTCAAAATAAGTATTATTTGTCAAAAATAAGTATTGGCGTTGCTTTGATTAATTTTAGACTAACTGTGATGATAGCTTAATCCAGAAGGATATGTTAAACATGTAGAGCATTATAATTATAGTAAATAAAAAGAGTTTAAAAATTTCAATTTCCATATATTGCTTTTGTAGAGCATAAAAGTATATTGCATTAGGATAATATGGGAGGGAAATGAAATGGAAATGCGCTTCCAAAACAAAAGAGAACGCAGCATTTTTGACTATTAAAGAAAAACGAGTTTATATATTTTTAAAATGGATAGTGGGTATCAAATTGCTTTGCTATTTATATTTGGTTGGATACATTTTAAAGAATAGCATTACAGTTTTATTTTAAAATGCCAACATTTATGACATACTGAAATAACATTGTTTACAACTCTATAAACTTATAATGAAAAATCGTAGATGCCAACTTAAAAAATGTACAAAGGAGAAAAAAATGTGTGAGCAGATACCTGATTTTTTTCAACTTTTTTAGGCAGTGTTCCAGCAAAAAGTGTGACACGGGACAGGCACCTAAATGGGAAGGCTGCCTCACCTGGCCTCAGGTGGCCTCACGGGAACGTTCCCCACTGTACTTCCTAGAAATCTCAGGCTCCCCTCCCTTAGTGAGCCCTGGCGTGGTGGAGGTGGTGAGATCACCTGCAGAGCCCTTCTTCCGGCTTTCCCTTGCCTGGAGCACTCTCCCCTTCTCTGTACCTTAGCCAGAGCCTGCCGGTCCCTCAGCTGCTTTAGGTCCCTCAGGCCTGGTACCCATGCCTCCTCCCTCTCTCTCAGCTCCCTCGTTCTCCACAATGAAAATATGCCTCACTTGTTAGACCTCCACCAGACATCACCTCTTGCAGAAACACTCCTTGATTCCCCTTTCCTCTTTTCCTTTAGAATGGTTTCTCCTTCCTCTTTCACTATAAAAGAGGGGTTCAGAAGTTAAGGGAAAAGGGAGTTAAGTTAGAAAATAGAATGAGTCTCTGGAATCTTGGAGAGGTCCAGGTAGAGGGAGGCAGTGGCTTATGTGTTTGGCTTGTGTCAACAGAGCTTCTAGAGCGTTGTACCTCTGAAATATGGAGTCTCAATAAAAATACTGTTGAATTGAATTGAAGCTGAAGTCCAGTTCAGGTTTCACCTTACCTCTGAATTCTTTGATTTCCCAGATCTGCTGGGTCTTCTCTCCTTCCAAATTCCTTGTGTACTTATAGTCTATTCTGTACAGCTTGGTGTGTCATCATCACCATCCTGCAATTTTTGTTAATTATTTTGAGTGTCTAGCATTATTTTTATAACCAAATTGTAAATTCTAGGCAGGTACCTGTTTATTTTTTCATCTCCCCATGGCACCTACTATAGCACTGGCCATAACAGATACTCAATAAATATATCCCAGTTCATTGTAAAAAAAGGAAAAAAATTGATGGGGTGTCCTGGGGTTGAAGTATGGATATGTCACACTTCACTGTATGATTTTGGGCCACTTGTGTATAGTCTGGATCTCTTGATTCTTCATTGATAAAACATAGGTGGTAGTGATAGCTAATAATATCAGGTAATCACTATGGGCCAAAATCATTAATGTACCTGACATTTCTATGAGGTACAAATAACATTTCTATTACTACTCTTATTGTTCTCACTGTATATGAGAGTAATATAAAGTACTAAAATAATCTGCCCAGGGTCACTCATAGTAAATGGCAGTGTGGATTTGAAACCAGACCCTGAGTCCCAAGCATTTACCCATCATGTGATACTGCCCATATCTGATGTATCTACCTCAGTTAAAGATTCTAAGTGAGTAGAAGGTTCTGGGTATCTTTTTGAAAGAGGTAAAAAAGTGACACAAAAGTTGAATTTAGTTACATATTTGGAAAACATTTTTACTTTTTTCCCCAGCTTTATTGAGATATAACTGAAACATAACATTGTTTAATGTATACAACGTGTTGATATGATACATTTAAAAATTGCCAAATAATTACTGCACAGTGTTAGTTACCACCTTCATCCCATCACATAGTTACCATTTCTTTTTCCTAGTGAGAACATTTAAGATGTACTCTTTTAGGAACATTCAAGTATGTGATACAGTATTATTAGCTATAATCAACCCCTGGTAACCTCCAGGGGTTTCTCTGAGTTTGTCTCTTTTAGATTCCATATTTTAAAACATTTTACTTTTTCCCAGACCATAGGTTATCTTTTCCTTTTGTTTATTGTTTCCTTTGCTGTGCAAAAGCTTATAGGTTTGATTAGGTCCCATTTGTTTATTTATTTTTGCTTATTAGGTCCCATTTGTTTATTTTTGTTTTTCTTTCTATTGCCTTGGGAGAGTGACCTAAGAAAACACTGGTATGATTTACATCAAAGAAAGTTATGCCTATGTTCTCTTCTAGGAGTTTTATGGTATCATGTCTTAGATTTAAGTCTTTAAGCCATTTTGAGTTTATTTTTGTGTATGGTGTGAGGGTGTGTTCTAACTTCATTGATTTACATGTGGCTGTCCAACTTTCCCAACACCACTTGCTAAAGAGACTGTCTTTTCCCCATTGTATATTCTTGCCTCCTTTGTCAAAGATTAATTGTCCATAGATGTGTGGCTTTATTTCTGGGCTCTCTAGTCTATTCCACTGATCCATATGTCTGTTGTTGTGCCAGTACCACACTGTTTTGATTACTGTAGCTTTGTAGACAATAGTGTTGTCTGAAGTCTGGGAGGGTTATGCCTCCTGCTTTGTTCTTTTTCCTACAGATTGCTTTGGAAATTCTGGGTCTTTTATGGTTCCATATAAATTTTAGGATTATTTGTTCTAGTTCTGTGAAAAATGTCATGGGTAATCTGATAGGGATCGCATTAAATCTGTAGATTGCCTTGGGTAGTATGGCTGTTTTAACAATATTAATTCTTCCAATCCAAGAGCATGGGATATCTTTCTATTTCTTTGAGTCATCTTCAGTTTCCTTTATTAATGTTTTGTGTTTCTTAGCATATAAATCTTTAACCTCCTTGGTCAGGTTTATACCTGTTTTTTGTTTGTTTGTTTTTTGGTTTTTGGTTTTTTGCGGTACGCGGGCCTCTCATGTTGTGGCCTCTCCCGTTGCGGAGCACAGGCTCTGGACGCGCAGGCTCAGCGGCCATGGCTCACGGGCCCAGCCGCTCCATGGCATGTGGGATCTTCCCGGACCGGGGCACAAACCCATGTCCCCTGCATCGGCAGGCAGACTCTCAACCACTGCGCCACCAGGGAAGCCCTGATGTGATTTTTAAAGGGATTGTTTGTTTACATTCCCTTTCTTATATATCCTTGTTAGTGTGTGATGTGACCTACAAGGGCTTAATTTCCAAAATATACAACCAGCTCATACAACTCAATAACAAAAAAAAACCCAATTGAAAAATGGGCAGAAGACCTTAATAGACATTTCTCCAAAGAAGGCATATGGATGGTCAATAGGCACATGAAAAGATGCTCATCATCACTAATTATTAAAGAAATGCAAATCAAAACTATAATGAGGTACCACCTCACACTGGTCAGAGTGACCATCATTAAAAAGTCTACAAATAACAAGTGTTGGAGAGGGTGTAGAGAAAAGGGAACCCTCTTACACTGTTGGTGGGAATGTAAATTGGTGCAGCCACTATGGAAAACAGTATGGAGGTTCCTCAAAAAAATAAAAACAGTGTTACCATATGATCCAGCAGTCCCACTTCTGGGCATGTACCCAGACAAAACTATAATTCAAAAAGATATATGCACCCCTATGTTCATAGGAGCACTATTTACAATAGCCAAGACATGGAAACAACCTAAATGTCCATCAGCAGATGAATGGATAAAGATGTGGTGTGTATATATACAATGGAATATTACTCAGCCATAAGAAAGAATGAAATAATGCCATTTGCAGCAGTATGGATGGACCTAGAGATTACCATACTAAGCAAAGTCAGAAAGAGAAAGACAAATACCATATGATATCACTTATATGTGGAATCTAAAATATGACACAAATGAACATATCTCTGAAACAGAAACAGACTCATAGATGAAGAGAACAGACTTGTGGTTGCCAAGGGAGAGGAGGGGTTAGGGAGGGAAGGATTGGGAGTTTGGGATCAGCAGATGCAAACTAGTATATATAAACAACAAGGTCCTACTCTATAGCACAGAGAACTATATTGGAACCATAATAAACCATAATAGAAAAGAATATGAGAAAGAATATATATATGTATATATGTATGTATGACTGAATCATTTGCTGTACAGCAGAAATTAACACAACATTGTAAATCAATTATACTTCAGTAAAATATTTTTTTTTAAAAAAGAAAGAAAAACATTTTACTTTTTAAAGGCAGTTGGCAGTCTGCAGCTGAATTGAGTCAGGGGAAATGCATGGCTCTAGTAATTGGGAGAGAACAGAAGCTTTTCCAGCCACTTCTTGGCCTTGCAGAAGGGCTCCAGAAAATCACCAGCCTGTAAAATGTTCACTACTCATTTCCCTGATTGCCAAAGGCGTACAGTCTGGGAGCTGGTAGCAATGAACGTCAGTAGGAGGAGGAGAGTACTTGTGGTTTTTGTTGTTTTGGTTTTTGGTTTTTTTGCGGTACGCGGGCCTCTCACTGCTGTGGCCTCTCCCGTTGCGGAGCACAGGCTCCGGACGCGCAGGCTCAGCGGCCATGGCTCACGGGCCCAGCCGCCCCGCGGCACATGGGATCCTCCCGGACCGGGGCACAAACCCGTGTCCCCTGCATCGGCAGGCGGACTCTCAACCACTGCGCCACCAGGGAAGCCCAGTACTTGTGTTTTTATTATTGTTTTTAACTGATCTTAAAATTCTTACCTGGCCCTTTGCCTTCTGCACAGTCCAAAGTCATGAATCCTTGATATGTGGCTCGAAAGAGAAGCACAGGACAGTATATTCCCTTTTTGTCCACCAATTTTCTCTTTGTGTTTCTATTCTGGGACCAGTGTACAGACCATTCAAGTTCAGAGAGAGAGCAAGCTCTTCTCTCCTTTGAGCCAGTGTGTACAGCCTGGCTCCACTGTGAGCCCTGTGTAGGGGAGGGCCACGTGTGCTCTGTAGCTTTTGGTGCTTCCAGCTGGGTGACTTTTGCAATTGTATCCATCTGATTTTGAAATGTGAAAAAAACTCCTGAACTTAGGTGTCGATTTATACATTAATTACACCGATCTCAGTTGCAGCAGTGTGGTCTTAATAGCTGATTGCTGCAGTATCCAAATCTGTGATATCAGAATGTGACGTGCATATTTTAATTTGAGAAATAGTTTAACATTTTTAGATATTCATTTAGATGTGGTTATGCAGGTTAAACATAACGTATGATCACTGCTTCTTTCATTGCTTCCAATTAAACCTTGCTTGTTAGTTTAACCTCTAGGTAATCCCATCAAACAATTGATGTCAAGGAAACACTGCCCACAGTAGCTTCGGATGAGTGGCCATTAATTTTAATTGCCTTGATATTAAAGATTAAGAAGTATCGGGACTAGCAGAATGGAAACGATCCGATGTCAAGCAAATCCACTTGCTAAAGCTTCCCCAGGCTGCTGGTGATATTAAAATTTTACTGTGAGAATTAAATAAACCTTTATTAGTGATGACTGTTGTTTGATTGGTCCAGGGTTATGCATCAACACAGAATTCTTACATATCTGGAGGTGAGACCTTTGATGGTATAGAGATTCCTCAATTATGAAACCGTTAATAAAGCTGTAATCAGATTTTCCAGGCTAGGTTTCATTAATGTATTATAGCTTCTCTGATTGTCAAGGTAATATTAACTACAAAGTACAGAATCCAACAGAGAATTGTTTAGAAGAAGAGAATTCTAAGATGGGCCTTTCTTGCTAAATTCAGAGTTGGGGAATTTTCATTAATTATGCTTAAGAAATTCCAAATTCCCTCTCAACCAGGAATATCTCCCTTTGCACTATAGATACATTCAATATTTAACTCTTTCAGAGGCCTGACAGTCTTACTCAGACAAGCTAGACTGATATATATTGAAGGAGGTTTTTGTGAGCTGGTCCGCTAGGTCTGCCTCCTGAGCTGAGGATATGCTTGTGACAAGTGAGTTGGGGGCTATGAGAACTTGCTTTAACAAGCATAACCAGAGCGAATGCCTTTGGGGTCATCTTACAGTCTAAATTCAGAACTTTTATTTTTAGAGTCATATAATTCTGGTCTGGGAATGGATCCTAAGAGTCACTGAGGCTGCCTTCTCCTGGTGCGGAAATCCCTCCCAGAGCATCTGCCTCCATGCTCTTGGAGGCCTGGGCCCCACATCAGCATCATCTCGGCTTCTCCCTCTCCCCTGGCCTCCACAGTGAGTCAGTGGCCAAATTCTGCCTATTCTAGTCCTCTTCCATGACCTCTGCCCTCTCCACAACTCCTGTTCTGCCGGGCTCAGGTCTTCCTCACCTTCTCACCTGTGTGCCCTCCTGACTCTTCCTCCCCCACCACGTCCCACACAGTTATCCCACGCACCTGCCCCACACACATGGGGCTGAAAGAAGGGAGGGCAGAGGAGGCCGATGGCAGAGTGGAGTTGGGTCCCTCAGGGCTGTTTGAGAGCCTAATATTGTGACAGTCTAAATATTGGAACTAAGGCCCATGAGTGGAAATGGAAGGGAACCGGATTTTAGTTCCGAATAGAGAGCTGTGTATCCGTCAGAACTATCTAACGGTGGAATCAGGGACTTTGTGACATGGCGAATACCACGTCTCTGGCAGTGGAGATGCCATGAACATGAAGAGAAAATGGAGACGGAGGCACAGGTTAAAGGACACATGAATTCTCTTTTAGACCTGTTGAGTTGCAGGTTGTGACAGAACATTTCTAAGGAAGTGTCTTAAAGATTGAGAACTGAAATTATTCATAGAAGTTAGGGATAGAGATGGAAATCTGGGAGTCATTCACAGAGACAATGGTTGAAATCGTTAATAGAGATAAGATTGCTCAGCGCGCGTGCGCGCACACACACACACACACACACACACACACCCTGGTGTGTCAGGGAAGGAGAAGCAGGAGCATAATGTCACAGAAACCGTGCAAAGAAAGCACTTTAAGAAGGAGCCAGAGGTCGGGGGGAGGTAATTACAAGTATCAGACGCTGCTGAGAAGTCAAACAAGTTGCGGAGAGAGAAGACCATTGGATTTGGGACAGGTGTGATGCCCGTGACCACCTCAGTCCATCACCTAGTCCTGGAGATTGTTAAGATTGTTGCATGAGAAAACGTATGCAAAGGGCTCCGTGTGATGCTCAGTGCAAAGGAGATGCTCATTAAATAGTTACTATTACCACCACTATTTGAAATGAAGGAAGGAAGGGGCACGTCTAATCCTTCATTGGGTCGGGGAGTTGTGTGGGGGGACGATAGTGGAACAGAAACGGCTAGGAAGGCCTGATCTGCAGCATATTTGCTTCCTGATGAGTTTTGGCTTGTTGCTGTCTGAACCAGTGTTCATGGTGGCTGCACAGGTCTTCAGCTAGTGTGCTGCCCTGTGTGTGTGTCACACCGTGACCCCCCCCCCCAGGATGGGACAGTGTGTGGGCTGCTGCAGGCCAACATTGTCTTCCTCATGTGGCTTCCTTGCCAGGGCTCTCTAGCTTTCCCTGAACGGATGAGTGCCATAGTTTGAAGAATGAGAGTTCTATTTCCAAAGCAATTAAAGACTTGGCAGAGATGGTCAACTAGCATGCCCATTGGTGTAAATTGGGTTGGAGGGCTTATACCACTCCTTATTTTCCCTCAGGGTCCCTAAATGGCTGTTCAGGATGAAACAGTGACCCACCCTGCCTGATACCACAGCAGCATGCCCCTTTGACACATTATTAAGAAATTATTAAAAAGTGTTTTTAAACTGTTACTTTAACAAAAGAGAGGTCAGAGCCTTTTATATAGCAAGTGGGTACCTATTCATAAATTGCTGTGTGGGTTTTAGCTTCTTTATATAGCTCAGCTCCCAGGTGCCTGAACACTCAATGTAACTACAGGCAGTGAGTCTTGGGCTGAAGTTTCGCTGTCAATGAAATGTGATGAAATCTGCCTGTTGCCAAGATCCTCCTTAGAAATCTCTTCCGTTTGCTCTGGTTGGCACCATAAGTAGTTTGCAAAAGAAATAAGTATGTTCTACCTGATGAAATCAGCCACTGATTCTGCATTTGCATTTGACCTTATTGCAATTGCTTGAGTTTTCACATTGTGACCTTCTCACATGTTAACTGGCACAACTTGAGCAGCCATCTTGGCAGACATACAGTATCTTCTAAGGCAGGAGACAAAGGGTTTTTTCATCCATTATTAATTGATGTTACTCTTTTTAGCACACCAAACATGATTTTACTGTACAGCTGCCAAAATTGTTCCAGACCCCAAAAGAATAAGTCATTCTTTCACAAGCATTTCTTATTATTTACCTAACTTAACAAATGTTTCCTTTAGTTTTTCAGCTCCTTTTCAGGGGACTAGTCATTTATATATTAATTGGTATATACCAGTTGACTATTTTTTATGAACAGTGCTCCCAGCCATTTTAGTGTTACTGGGGCCAACTCCAAGAAGTGGTCTTATTCCAAGAGTGTTGAGAGGTTTGCCAAAAGAGCAAGTGAGCCTCTGCACCATTCTGCATCATCCCCAGGGTGTGATCACAGGCTAGGAATTGAGTGTCTTCCAAGGTCTCCCTTTGGTGTCCTACAGTTATTATTGGAAGTTTGATTTTTGTTCCTCTCTTTGAACCTCGCTTCCCCTTACTCATATCCCTGTGATTTGTAGGTATCCAACTGGTTTGGCAACAAACGAATCAGGTACAAGAAGAATATCGGCAAGTTTCAGGAAGAAGCCAATCTCTACGCTGCAAAGACAGCCGTGACAGCTGCACACGCAGTGGCCGCAGCCGTGCAGAACAACCAGACCAACTCGCCCACCACGCCAAATTCTGGTGCGTACGGGCGCTCTCTCCCTACTCAGCTCAGGCAGCCTTATGCCACAAAGCCCTGTCCCACAGACCAGGAAACAAGAGCCATACTGGGGACACAGTGGACTTATAAAGGAAGATTTATATTAAAATGCAGACTTGTTCTTGGGGTGGGTGAATGAGTGGATAGCCAGAGCCTGTAGACCCGCTATTCACAGTGAGTGCCACTCCGTACTGTTAGATTCTGGAACTTTCACACTTAGCAGTGTTTTTAATTCAGCAGTTAAGCAAAGTGCTATCACTAACGATTACTTTAACTCTATTGTTCCATGTGTCATTTTAAAATCAATAGTGGTCTGTCAAAGAACGAGTGAAATAGAAGTGGGAGATTTACCTGTTGCTGTGAGTAATGAAGCTGGTATGTTGGGGTTAGGACAGTAGGGCTTTCTACCTGATGTAGCTGCAGAGTCGAGTCCGCTGTCCTTACATCTCCTTAGCACCTGTGCTGACTCGGTAGGCTCAGCACGTGGTTAGCTGATCGGGATGTGGTTAGCCGTGAGGGGTATGGTACTCAACACATGGATGCAATATCTTGGCTGCTCATACAATACATTTTGGCCAGATTTTATGTGGCATTTTTTGATGGAGTTGGAAACATGTTAAAATTAGAGGGAACTTGAGTAGCAATGAAAGATGTGCGGCTAGTCCAAACAGATGGACTTGAGAAGCAAATCAAGGGACTTTTCTAAGGAGATAGTTTAAATATATCTTTAAAAATTCAGAAAGTGAGGGGTTTTTTGTTTGTTTTGGTTTGTTGTCTTCTTCCCTCCAGCCCCCAAGTTCTTTTTTTTTTTTTTTTTTTGGTACGCGGGCCTCCCACTGCTGTGGCCTCTCCCGTTGCGGAGTACAGGCTCCGGACGCGCAGGCTCAGCAGCCATGGCTCACGGGCCCAGCCGCTCCGCGGCATGTGGGATCTTCCCGGACCGGGGCACGAACCCATGTCCCCTGCATCGGCAGGCGGACTCTCAACCACTGTGCCACGAGGGAAGTCCCCCCTTCCAAGTCCCCCCTTCCAAGTTCTTTTTAATGGAGCATGGAAACTGATGAAAGTTAGGCAGAGCGTATGGCTTAGAAAGAGCTTGAGAAAAATGTTTCTTCTCTGGGTAATTGTCCACCATGACAGTTAATGATGGTGAAGAGCTCACTTAATGACCAAGTCCTGGAGATAAATGAAAACAAGGGGATGGTTCCAGGCCAGCTGCTGGGTGTTTTTCTGTTTGTTTTGATTCTCTCTTTCTTTCGTATGTGGGCTTCCCCATTGATAGGACTTTCCTAGATGCAAAATGAATCACAGGACCTAACTCCTTGGAGTTATTCTCCGTCCTCCTAGATCTAGAAATGCCTTATGTTGTACACAACCTTTCCCTTCTGTACCTTTTCTCCTTTCCCTGCCTCTAGGTCTTTGAGGATTATGTGTGTAGCTCTCTGTTATTCAGCTACTTAACTCTTTCCTTTCCAGGTTCTTCTGGTTCTTTTAACCTCCCAAATTCTGGGGACATGTTCATGAACATGCAGAGTCTGAATGGGGATTCTTACCAAGGGTCCCAAGTCGGAGCCAATGTGCAATCACAGGTAGGAGAAATGCCCCAGCTGGGGCCTTTCTAGCAGGGTAGGGTTTGGGCTCAAAACTCCTGACTCTCAACCCGTGGAAGTGGTCTGCACACCGTGCAGACCCTGTGCTGGGTGCTTCCGGACGTTACCATCTGCCCCAACATTTAATTTAATGAGAAGTCAAGTGAACAGTGGCTTTGGATGATTCAAACCTGATAAACTTTGTGAATGCATTCGGCTCTGGCTTGAGCTCATGGAGAGGGGTTGGGTGCATATTACTTTCATGACAAAACAGAACAGAAAAATTGTGTGTGCCAGTGTGTGTATGCTTTTAAAATATATTACTCTGTTTCATTTCTGTATTTATTTTTTTAAGTCATAATACAAAAACCTGAGTTCTTAAAGTATATTCCAGGTTCATCTCTTTTTCTCATCCTCTTACTGGAAAGCAGCTACTTGTTTTTATGCACGTGGGAGTGTGTGCGTGTGTGAGAGGGCGAGCCAGTATACATATTTATAAGTAGTTTCACCCACAGCCATGCTCATTTGGCTGGTGTAGATGCAAAGTTTGCATGACCATGAAGATGTTGTTGTTTGGCTGGCATGAAAAACAAAGATGTGCGAGTTTAAATATGCAAAGAATTGTTGAAATTCTGCCAGTCACATTTGATTGATAAATTTGTCTTTCATTCAAGATGCTAAACCCTCATGGCACACATGATTCAAATTGTTTCCTTTTGTAAGTAATGATGTTTTAATAGATTTGGGATGATGAATTTTGTTTTGTCTCACTTCTAGGTGGATACCCTCCGTCATGTTATCAATCAGACGGGAGGCTACAGTGATGGCCTTGGAGGAAACTCACTGTACAGTCCACATAATTTAAATGTGAGTACTCTGGGGAACCAGATTTGAAGAGCTGTAGGAACAGCGTCAGGTAAACAGTGGCTAATAAATAAATTAATGGCCATTTTACTTGGCTTCTCATCTTTTTGGCAGGTGGGGAAGGCAGCATTTTTAGTGTACTTTTATTTTATGAACCTAAACACTGATGTTACCTTCAATGCCATTAGAAGTCCTCACAGAGGCCCAGGGTGGCTGGCATTCTGTCATCAATAGAGACTTAAGCATCAGCCCATTAAGATGCCATCTCCCACTGGCCGTGCTGTGTTCCAGGGAGATGGTGAAAAACAGGTCATTTATCTTAGACTCGAGCAGCAGGAAAAATTCCCAAACACAGCTCAGGTGAAGGGGAGGAGGGCCCCAGACAGATCAACAAACCAAGCTAAACAAAGACTCCTGTTCTTAAGAGTAACTTGCTGTATTGTCAATGTGGGATGCAAAATACGTCCAGCATTTTCCATGGCCTCTCAGTTAAGTACGGAGGAAATAATTTTAACTTTAGTAACCAATTGACCAGAGCTTCACTTCCCCCCCCTCCCCCGACATGGATGGAAAATAGCAAACTCACAGCACCTAAAGGGGAGCTGCGGGGACTGGGTCCCCAGGGTGGAGTGGTGGACAGAATCTGGTACTCCAGACTAGGGAGGAAACGAACTGCCCAACACATGGTAGTAGAGTCAGAAAGAAAACAGACAGAAGTCTCCCTTTTTGAGGCCTAGCTTTCTATGAGAGTAAATATTAATGATTTAGAAAGTGATTGAGGATGTTCAATTGTAAAAGGAAAACAGGACCATTAAATACTCAAATCTTCTACATTTGAAATGTCAAATCTTTCTTTTTGGGTTTATAAATAACTCGTAATAACCCACAACAAACCATATAAAAAGCCTTTTAGTTGCATTTCTCCTTTTTCATTTAAGTGTTTTGAAATGCTTCAGAGAATGTGCGATATCCTTATCAACATGATAAAATATGAAACTGTGATTGCCTGCAGCATTTTACAGACATGAATTCCATCTTCGTTGATGAGGCTTGATAAGGCGCTGTTGTATAATACAGTGCATAATCTCAAACCACCAGAGTAAGGATTAATTTATTTTGAAAAAAAGAATGCTTGCTGACAACCTCTCCTCCAGCTGCCACGCTGGGTAAAAATATTGTACATTTGTTGTTTATAAATTTGGATAAAAGAGGAATGATGTTTACTTCAGATGGAATATCTTTAGACTTGTGTCTGTGTAAGAGATTTTCTTTTTCTAAGTATATTTTCATACCTGAGTGGTGAGAACAGCTTACATATTAGATAGAGGAGAGGATTTCTTCGAGTCCACACAAACACACACGCGCTTGTCACCATCCAACCTGCACAGCTGAGGCTTTGAAGATCAACCGCCATAGCTTTATTTTTTTTCCTAACCTGGATTTGATACACCCAAAGCCTGGAAAATCCTTCTCCCTTCGGCTCTGGTCATCTCTGTGTGGTTGTTTGGTCCCTCTCTCTCCCCCCTCCCCACCATTTCTCTGTGGACCTAGAGGGAGGAAAGGTGCTTTAGATGCAGGACTGTGCAGTTAAGCCGAAGACAGGGTTCCCTAAGAACAGCATATTGGGAGAAGGAAAAATTCCCAGCCCAAGGCTGGGCGAGGAATCTCAGTAGCCTAGCAGCGCAGGCCTAAAAAGAAGATATTTTGGATGGACTCGTAGAACAAGTCGCAGATGGATGTGAGGGAGTCGGGGGACCTTCTGCCCCTCACTGGCACTGGTGTGGGAGGTATAGGTCTGGGGGCAGCACAGCACGAGGCTGGTCTGCGCCGCAGGCACTGGGTGGCAGAGAGCTCACCCTCGCCTTCTCTCCAGAAAGGCCCGCCCCGTCACTTCCGCTCAGTGTTCCCCAGCTCACAAGCCCAGCACCTCCCTCTTCTTGACTGACATAAAAATATGTAGCGACAAGCTGTCTGCCACAGCAGAAATCTGATCAGACATTGATTTCAGCAATTGCCTCTATAGGCCAAGACATAAGGCAAATTTGTTTCTGAGCACTGTTACTGCGGATGCAGGTCTGAGGCAGGAAGGGCCAGTGGCATGTGAAGAGCGGTAGCAACATCCCGAATAGGAGCCCCAGTTACAGATAATTGGAATCCAGATTTGAATAGTGTGTGCTCCTCCACAGTTCATGCATTTTCATTCTGCAAGATCCTATTTGGAGGGAAATTCTGGCCTTCATTTTCCAAGGGTTATAGTAGCTGGCTGTCAGTCTTGTATAGAAAAGGGGCCTGGGGGTGGATGGGCTTCTTCTCTATGGAAACGAGGATTAAGCTGGGTTGAAGTTTATACTTTGTGGAGCCCAAGGTCTTGCCAGAGCATTGCATTGAGCTTCTCCACTGCTCGCTTCTTATAAGATTTTTCTTCAAGTCACTTGATTTTTATCAGCAAATCAAAGGCCGAGCTTCGTGCCAGCTTGAGACCAGCTGAAGCCCTCCTTCAGCGTGCTGATTTATTGCCAAGTCTTTACTTGGTAGGATGGATTTGTTTTACATGCATTTAATCCCACTTTAACACATGCTTCAAACTCCTGCCAAAGTGGGTTTAGAAAACACATTTTGCTAATGCATCTTTGCTCTCATGTTGTCATCGGGGTATTTTCAATTGGGGAGGAGAATTAATATGTAGACGTGCACCCGTTGAACTGTGCTTCTCCTTTCAGGCTAATGGAGGCTGGCAGGACGCAACAACTCCATCTTCTGTGACTTCTCCTACAGAAGGCCCAGGAAGTGTGCACTCTGATACCTCTAACTAATCTCTGGCAACACTTTTCCCTGAGCTGACATGCCTTGATAAGTGCATTCAGAGCAATAGGAGGAAAAGGAAAGCGTTTTTGTAGCCCACCATCTACAGCTTTACTGTAAAACCTTGTCTTATTAGAGAACTTGGTGAATCTGTTTTTTAAGGAATCATAATCATTTGTATTTATACTTAAAAACACACAATGTTAAAAAAGCACTTTATCCAGTTAGGCCAAGATTTAACACTGTCGACAGTCCTATAGCTATTTTATCATAATTTATTATCAATATTTTACATTAATGGTTTCTCACTTGCCAATTACTTGGCCTTAAGGGTAAAAAGTACAATATATGCTAAACCTCAATCGCTAAAGCAGATACAAAGACTCACCTCACCTAAATTGAACTTCTTGCATATTTCCATTGCAGACTTTGATTGTCCTTCTTTCATATCACTAATGGAGTTGGAATAAAGGAGCTGTTTGGCTACCTGTTAATGATGGTTGTGTTTAAGAATCTTCCTCGTCACACTTGGGTTTCGATCTCTTATGTTATAATTAGATCAGAGACCGGTAGCATCTTTTCTCTCTCTGAAAGCACCAGTGCCCAGAGTCTGCTCGGTAATTAAATTATGGATCCAGACTGTTTTGAGAGCTGAAGATACTTGCTGCTGATAGAGGTGACCACGAGATCCGTCTGGGGTTTTATGGTGTGCACTGGGTGCTGCACAGACTTGTCAAGGTTTGCTACGTCCTCTGGGCATTCGCAAAGGCCCTGCTCTCTGGAGTGTTGTATATAGTGTAGCAAAAGAGTATTTATACATCTCACCAATCAAAACACAGCTTTATTACCTCATGCGAACTCATACAAACCAATAGAATTTCAACATGTTCTGTAGCTTAGAGTGCTCACTTACTACCTCTGAACAATACTCACGCTGTAGTTTGTCTCTTTCTTATCTTTTTGCATCTTGTAATTTACTCTTTGTTTCCCTTCATAAAATGTAATGTACATTGTAATCTTTTAAAAGAAAAATCAGGGTTGCATTTGCAACTTTTAAAAAACCAAGAGTGGAAACATTGGGTCTTAAATTAACACAGGATCAGTAAAACTGTTGTAAATACTGAGAAACATTTTGAATGTTCTTCATCTTGTTACTAATCCATGCAAAAAAAAAAAAAAAAAAGCGATGACTAATTGTGATGCATTCAGATTTCAGTATTCAGTACTGTATATTTCACCCTGTGTAATGGGGCCCCCTCTCCTTTCTCTCTTTTTGTATTGTATGCGATTCTGAAACTGATTGAGTCATGAAAATAATTTGTGGCGGTGATTCTAATGTATTAAAAACGTTTCGTGTTCCTTTCTAACTGGATTACACCCTGGATTGAAAAAGTCTTCCTCGTGGTAGTTATATGTAGTTTCAAACATGAATAAACTTTTTGCTTTCATGATTAAATGTTGATGCAATTTCTTACCCCACCTGGTGAGCCAGTCAGCGCAGGCAGAGGAGAAGGCCTGCCCAGAAGTCAGTCTGAGCATGTAAACGTGTGGCCTGTCAGAGGGACTCAGAAACCAAGGTGAGGCTGAGAGTGGCTGACTACACTTTCTGCAGGCTCCCAGCCAGTTCCTGGACCACCGTCACATGTCCTCACTTGATACTTACGCTCTAAGAATACCACAAGGAAAATATCATCCCCATTTTCACAGATTAGGAAACTGAAGTTCATAAAAATAGATGCCACAAGGTGAAAGACCTAGGACAACAAGGGCCACGCTTGGAACCCAGGTCTGTGTGTGTCCTTGGAGCTGACACTCTCCTGACTTAATGATGCATCCAGCATCTGTTGGATGGAAAGACCTGTTTGATAATTTTAAAATAATTATCAGTCTTGTCATATTCACTTCCTTGCTTTCATAACTTCTGTGAGATATGGGTTAAGAACAAGCAAAAGTTTGTCCCAAAAGAGTGAGCTTCCAAGGCCATAAAAAAACCAAAAAGCCACAACTTCTCATAACGTACCTTTGAAAACTAAACTTCTAAAATGTAAGACCAACTAGAAATCCTTTAACCAGATTAAACATTGTTTTTGTTTTATTCACATTGTCAGCAACTCCATGTATTTACATATACATCTGTCGCAAATATCTAAATCTTTGTAATAAAAGAAGTCAATAGCAGGTAATTGGCCTGTTTACTATATCTCCAGGAAACTGACTCACAGGAAATCAGATTAATGGTAATCAGTTGTGGCAAATTGTCTCTGATAAATACAACTGTTTTACTATTTCAGTTTGTAAAACAAGGTCTAGGGCCACCATTCCCATTAATCCTGAGGCAGTTACACTTTACAAAATAGATTGCCCTCCAAAGCTGTCCTCCCTCACAAGGGCTCTCAGCCTGCCTGTAGGAATCTCTCCCATGGCTAAGTAGTTACTTGCATGATTCAATTAGCTTATGGGTCAGCCTTTCTTATCTTTGTACATAAAACAATCGCTATGCTATGTGGTTTTGCAAAAATATCCTGTGGAAACCAGACACACATGCACACACAGATACATCTTTAAAGTCCAGAAACACACACTTCCTAAGAACCATCTCAGGTCTCCTCTCAGGCCAGCCTACTGAGAGAAGCACATACCGGTGTTTGCTGGAAATTCACACGATGCATCTTTCCATTGAGGGAAAGATGTGAATATAAGGCTTTATTCAGAGGAGGTCTCAAAAAAAAACAGTAATTCCTTTCCTAGAAGCTAATTTGGGAGGCCCTTGTATATAATCCCCTTCTGCTCTTCAGTACCTCTCTAGCAGAGGCCAGTGGCACCCTCACTTCATAGATAAGGAAACTGAGGCATGGCTCGGACCCCAAGGCTCTTAGGTCTCCCTCTAATTGGGTGAAATGTGTTGATCTGACAGATTTTCACCAGGTACCCTTTCTGGGGCAAGCAATGGGTTAGGATCTAGACGCGAGCACAATGAAATCAGGCCCTAGACCTCGGGAGGCTAAGATCCTGGGCCTGGGCCTTATTCAGAAAGCAGTGTGAGGGTGCTGGAGAGGCCGATAGGTTTCTTTTTTCTTTGTTTTACATTTTTTAAAAATAAATTTATTTTTGTCTGCATTGGGTCTTTGTTACTGTGTGTGGGCTTTCTCTAGTTGCAGCGAGCGGGGGCTACTCTTCGATGTGGTGCGGCCTTTTCATTGCGGTGGCTTCTCTTGTTGCAGAGCACAGGCTCTAGGCACAAGGGCTTCACTAGTTATGGCACACGGGCTTCAGTAGTTGTGGCTCGCAGGCTCTAGAGCACAGGCTCAGTAGTTGTGGCGCACGGGCTTAGTTGCTCCACGGCATGTGGGATCTTCCCAGACCAGAGATGGAACCCGTGTCCCCTGCTTTGCCGGGCGGATTCTTAACCACTGCACCACCAGGGAAGTCCCAAGGCTGGTAGGTTTCTGAACCCCGAGACTGGAAAAGTGAGGCTACCACACCCTGTTCACAAGGTCAAAGAATATAACAGCAGGAAACCACCTGGAACACCCAGTTGCAGGCTAAAGGGCCTGTCTACGCATCCAGTTAGATGCACAAGGGCACATGTGTGCTTCTATGACACTATGTTGTTACAGAACCAAACTTGGGTCCACTGACCTGTGCACAGTAAGGCCAATCTACTGACACCGGGCTGTGATGAAGGGAAGTGCAGCGTTTATTGCAGGGCGCCAAGCAAGGAGTTCAGGACAGCTAGCGCTCAAAAAGCCCCAACTCCCCAGCGGGTTTCAGCAAAGCATTTTTAAAGGCCAGGTGAGGGAGGGGTATCCCAGGGTAAGTGATCAACTCATGTGCAATTCTCCGATTGGCTGATGGTGAGGTAACAGGGTGGTGTCACAGGGGTTAACATTATCAATCCTTAGGCTCCAGTAGGTGTGGGACCTACGTGCTCATGATCATCAAGTAGTTAATTTCTTCCATTTGGTAGTGGTTTTAGCATCTGTGAAACAACTCAGGAAATGTGTGTCAGATACTGTTCTCTAGGTCCTTCAGCGAGGAGCTACAGCAGAGGCTGTGAGGAGGAGTCTGTCCTGGCAAGTCCCCACAGGGTCCTGCTTGGTTACACTTTCAGGACTTTCTGGAGCCCAAGTGCCTAAGAAGCTACACGTTGGACAGGAGGTACTCGGGCAGCATGGGAGCCTCTGAGGACAGTGGACCAGGCAGCCTTGCAAACTAGGTTAGAACTTGTCTGTAGCCCTGACCCAGATGGCAGCCTGGTGCCAGTCCCTGGCCGGAAGCCGAGGAGGGCAGGGCGGGGTTTGAGAGCAGCACCCTCCCTGTGTGGAAAAGGTGACCTGGGGCTAAGCCTTCCAGGTGGGGAGGTGTTTGGGGTGTAAAGTATGCATTGGCGCCGCGGGAAAGGGACCTTCTCCAGGCTGACAGCTACAGCTCACGAGCATCTCCTATGAACAGCCCTCAGCCAGGTGCTTTCTATGTTATTTAACGCCTATGGAGCCCCATGTCATGGGTGCTATTATCCCATCTTCAGATGGGGAACCTGGGGCTCAAGGAGATGACATCACCTGTCCAGGATCTCCCACAGAGCTGGTGTTTGCCCTGGGAAGGCCCCATGTGACACTTTCAGCAACCACTTGTAGTGGGACAGAAAGAGGCTCCTGTGAGCTTGCAGTGGATAAAAGAGAACGTCCAGTGTAAGGTCCCTTTCTGGGGCGACGTGACCAGGGGAATCATCCCCTGCCCCCCAAATCCTTAGAGCTTGCAGCCCTCCTACCTCTGTCTCCATTGCCTGGGCCACCAGAGTATGTGTGTCCTGTGGTGTGGACAGGACGTGTGTCACAGACTGTGTGTGGTCCTTTCCATGTCTATGGATCACAAAGTTGGGTGTGAGGGACAGGAAGAGCCCTCTACTTGGGCTGGGCTGGGCCTTGCACCGTAACTAAAGGAGGCAAACAGACCCGAGAAGGTAGCTGTCACGATGCATGGGAAGAGCTGAGCACAAGGCTGGGGCACGCCCCTTAAACGTACCTGTGCCCCGTGGGTGCTGTTCCAAGTCCCAGGCTGCGTGCAGCTTAGCCCTGGCTCCTGGCCCTTCAGCCCACTGCCCACACGGCCCACTCTGGGTTCAAGCAGATCCCACCCCCAGGCACAGATTTGAATCCTGGCTCCGCCTCCGCCCAGCTTTGTGACCTTGGGTGAGGGACTTAACCTCCCTGAGCCTCAGTTTCCTTATTCTCTCTTCTCAGAACATCCTTCTGTACCTGTCTCCTTGGTGAATGCCTGTCCTTTACGGCTGAGCTCAGACTGCTGTGTCCTCCTATGGAGCCAGGCCCTTCCTTCTCCCTCGTGTAGTGCTTTATCTCCCCTGCTGGATGTCCAAGCAGAGACCTACAGGAGGAGAATCAGGAAGACAAAGAGTGAGTTGGGGGGTAGGGGATAGAGGATCAGAGGAGGGAGGACCAAGCAAGGGGAAGAGCGTGTGCAAAGGCCAGGGGGCATGGCGAGAGGAAATGTCAGAGGTGCCACCGTGGAGGCTTGCTCCCTCCCTTCCCAGGATCTCTCCAAATCCTCACAGCAGCCTCATGAGGAAGGTTCTATCATTCTCTTCACTTTACAGATGAGGAAACTGAAGCTACTTGGCCAAATACACATGGAGATGGAACATGAGTCCGGGTGTGTCCGAAACCAAAACCCACATTTTCTGCTCTTTGTGCCTGGCTGTCTTGTCAGGGTCTCTTTCTTGTCATGGGGGGCAGGCTCACTGTTGGTGAGCCTAAGGCGGGACCTGGGCAGAGAAGGAGACAGATGCCAGCCCTTCCCCCCAGTCAGAGCCATTGGCTCTTCTCTCCAGTGGCCGGGGATCCCAGGGACCCCGTCGGGAGGCTGTTGTGTCCACAGGCACTTCAGGCCAATAAACAGCCTGCAACACATCCCCCCCTAGGCCTGGGGACCCAGCCCATGGACAGCAGGACCATCATCCCCCAGCCCTGATGACTCGGCAGTCACAGACTCAGCCGTCATGCACGGAGCCTGCTTCCAGCTGGGCCCCACCAAGTGCATTGCCGGGAGCTACACCGCCCAGCCAAGTGGGTACTAGCCCCATCACAGAGACAAAAACAGATGTCCAGGGGTTCTACGCGGCCCCATGGCTAGGAAAGCGCCGTGACTTAGCGCTCATGAGTGGATGCTCCTAGGGAGACCACCCGGGTGGAATCTGGGCTCTGCCTCGCACCGGCTGTGTGTCCTTGGGCAAGTCCTGTAACCTCTCTGTGCCTGTTTCCTTTGCTGTCAAGCACCTACCTCCCAGCATCGTAGGGAGGATCAAATGAGTCGGTACAGGTGAAGTGTCCTGCAGGTAGCAGGGGCTGAGGTCAGCTGTTCTTATTACCTATTAGTCCACGGCTTGCCCTGTGCTGATGATTTGCACTCAAATTCCAGCTTGCATCCCCCTTCACTCACTGTTAGTAAAACCCAGGTCTTCTGCCACCAGGTTGGTTCATCGCCTTCAAAGCAGCATGAGGTGGTGTGAAGAGTCAGGCCGAGTTCTGCCATCTTCCAGCTGTGTGTGACCTTGGGCATGTCACTGCCTTCTCTGTGTGGCCTCAGTTTCCTCATCTATGAAATGGGGAGAATTTGTTCCTACCTTCCTAGTAGGGATGTTGTAAAGATTAATGAGTTGATGCACTCATGATGCCTGGCCCATGGGAGGGGGTGGGTTCCCTTCTCATCGTTGTTACTGTTACACAGTACCCCAGGTCACAAGGGGATGCCCGGTCTCTGGCTCCTCTGGCTGAAATGATTACTTCCGGTCAGCAGAGAGGTGGCCAGGGGGTATCAGCTGCTTAGGATCCTGGGTGGGATTCGGTCTCTTCAATCTACCTACTCCGGCCTGCTCCCTCCCAGGCCTCAAGGCAGGACTAAGGCCTTGGCCTCACCTCTCACCACCATGGCAGGAGATAATAAAAGGCTGATTCTCTTTTCCTGGTAAAATTTCAGCAGAAAGTGTGCGCATCATTAAATATGGAAATCCAGAATTTTATTAGCAATCTGCTAGATCTGAACTGACGCCAATTAAACAAAAAAGATATCATTTATAAAAAGGCAGAGTTCAACTTGTATTAAATATGAAATGCAATTTTCTCCTGGTTTTGATTTATTACTGGTGGTCCATTGTTCAAAGAAGCATGTTATATTTCAATAGAGAAATATTGTTTATTCATTAATATTTTAAAACGGGCTTATTGCTGTGCATGGCCCTCACCGAATGAAACTTATGATTTAAAACATGAATTAATAAACACATTTGAAAGTGTTAGACGAGATCACAACCTCTCATTTTTCATTTTCCTGGGAGCATATTAAATTTTTATAATTCTGCATCTACAGTTTTTTCTTTTAAATAAAGATGCAGATTCTGAATTACTCTGCTAATTTCAGGTAACCAGGAGCAAAAAGCAATATTGTGGGGACCCATGTCAGGATCATAGAATCCTCTAGAAGACACTCAGGTTAATTTTTGTAATATTCATAAATCAAAATAAATGAGCTTTGTGCGGGAGGCAATGTTCATGTGCGTGAGGATGCTGGCTGAAGCGGGCCCATGCATCGGGCCCATCTGTGTGTACAGGTGGGTTTAACGTGTCAGTGTTCACGGGCACATGCGTGAGTGTGTCCACTGAAACACACACACAGCAGACTAGATGTTTGAGTGTGGGCAGTCTCAATGCATTTCAACTGTTTGGTTTGACAGGCAACCGCTGTTCATTGAGCACCTACTATGTGCCAGGCACCATGCTAGTTACTGAGGGGGAGGTGGTTACAGGATGATCTCCCTGCCTTTCTCCTTCTACACACCTCCCTGAGTGGTCTCCCCACCAGGCGCTGGGGCTGCTGAGTTCCCCACAGTTCCCCAACACCAAAAATGATGCCTTCTGGATGGTGAACTCTTGCGAAATATGTGTTGATGTGTGGATAAAGCAGAAGCTTAGGGAAGGGAGAGATGTTTATGGGCTGGAGGTGGGAAAGGGCTTCTGCAGAGATGAGTTGAGTTAGGCTGGGAGAAAGGCACAGGCTGGATGGGGGACTGTGGGGGAAGTGGAGGTCCAGGTAAGACAGAAGAGAGGGCACCTCCTGAGGACAGTGAATGACTGCCCGAGCCCCCACTGAGTCCTCCCAAACGCCCTATGGGACATGAACTGTCACTGCCCCCTTTCACAGAGGAAGAAGCAGAGATCTAAGAGGGAAGAAATTTGCCTTTGGGTCCAGGTCCACACCCTTCTCTAAAGAGATTAGACAGGGGAAGTAAAGTTGGCAAAATAGAGTAGTGGGATCGTGTTGTACCCACGTGCGGGGGAAGGCGGGGATTTGGGGAGCCTTGGGGAAGCCACTTACAGAAGGAAGAACGGTTGGTGGTGGAGAATCAGCCCTTCCCCACAAGCACTGGCTCAGGGGAAGTGGAGGCACAGGAAGGTCACTAAGGTACCCTGGGAAAAGCGCTGCCCCGCTCCCTCTAGTACAGACACGCGGGAGTTTCTCTGGAGTGGACCTGCTGGCATTGAGTATATGCTTTACTAGGGAAGGCCAAATTCTTTTCCAAAGGGGCTGTAACAATTTACACTTCCACGTTCTTGCCAAAGTTTGGTATTTCAAATTTTTTCGCAGCCTGCTGGTTTGATGATGTTATGTCATTGTGATTTTAATGTGAATTTTCATGCTTACTATTGAGGTTGCGCCACTTTTCATGAGTGTTTACTGTAATTTGAGTCTTCTGTGAAGTGCCTGTTGAAGTTGTTTACCCATTTTTGTATGCTTGTCTTTGTCTTACTGATTTGTAGGGTGTTTTAATGAACAGTAGGACAATGCTTAATTTTAATGAATAATTAACTAACTGTTTTCCTTTTTAGTTACGGTTTTTTGTGTATGGTGTGAGGTAGGGGGTCTAATCGTCCCAACATCATTTACTGAAAAGTTTCTCTTTTCCCCAATGATCTGCACTGTCATCTCCATCCTGCATCAAGTGCCCACCTATGTGTATAGTTCTGTTTCTGCTATTAAAGTATATATCTGTCTCGGTGCTGGTACCGCACTGGCTTTACAATTGGTCTTGATAGCTTATAGAGCAAGTTCTCTCGCCCTGTTCTGCTTCAGCAATATCTTGGTCATTCCTGGCTCTTTATATTTCTGTATAAGTTTTATTTTTTTATTTTTATAAATTTATTTATTTATTTATTTTTGGCTGCATTGGGTCTTCATTGCTGCACGCGGGGTTTCTCTAGTTGTGGCAAGCGGGGGCTACTCTTCCTTGTGGTGCACAGGCTTCTCATTGCAGTGGCTTCTCTTGTTGCAGAGCACGGGCTCTAGGTGCGCAGGCTTCGGTAGTTGTGGCACACAGGCTCAGTAGTTGTGGCTCGCGGGCTCTAGAGAGCAGGCTCAGTAGTTGTGGCGCATGGGCTTAGTTGCTCTGCAGCATGTGGGATCTTCCCGGACCAGGGCTCGAACCTGTGTCCCCTGCAGTGGCAGGCGGATTCTTAACCACTGCACCACCAGGGAAGCCCCATGTTGCTCATTTTCTTATTGTTGAATTTCAAGAGTTTTGGTATATTTTGGATAATTGGGGTTTTTATTTTAATCAGATGTGGGTTTTCCAAATATTTTCTCTGAAACCGTGGCTTATCTTTTCATTCTGTTGACATTGTCTTTCACAGAGCAGAAATTTTAGATTTTAACGAAGTCCAGCTTATCAATTATTTCTTTCATGGATCACGACTTTGGTGTTGTATCTGAAAAATACCACAAAGTTTTCTACTCGTAGGTTTCTGCTCTGGTAAATTATGATCCACTGTATTTGCCTGTCTATCTCTCCAGTTTGGGGGGTAGCAGTTTGCCCTGTGACCTCACTTCTCTGATGATTCTAAGAATTGTTGCTTTTTCAGTTTGTTCAGCTTTTTACTTGTTGTTTGGATGAAGTGGCAATTCCTAAGCTCTTTACATGCCAGACCTGAAACAGGAAGTCCCTCCTGGCTTCCTTGCTTTCCCTTAAACACCACACACACACACACACACACACACACACGCACACTCTCTCTCTCTCTCTGTGTCTCATATATGGCATCATTCTATACACATTGTTTTTCAACTTTGCTTTTTTTTTTTTTAAGGAAAAACATCCTGGACATCTTCCATTTTCTTCCTAGACACCTAGGCAGTCTTTGGTGTTGGTGTCATGGTACTCCATGGCAGAGGGGTCCTCATTTAACCAGTCTCCTACTGTTGGATGTTTATGGTTTATCACCCTTACCTACAGTGCTCCATAAACATTCTTGAACATAAATCACTGGGGACACATCTGATCATTTCTATAGGATAAACTTGTAAAAGCAGAGTTGCTCAGTCAGGTTCAAGGCATCTGAATTTAAAGTTTTGAGAGAAACACTCTTATCTCCCCTAAAAGGCCATGCTAGGCTGCATTATGTCTCTTTCAGGTGGTCTTGCTGTTTCCCTCAGCAGAGTCAGGAAGCTGGGGTAACAGAGACATGAGCCGCAGACTGCCCGTCCACCATGGCTCAGCTCAGAGCGCCCCTCATCCCTGGAGTTTGCCTCAAATTATTGACAACTGTTTGCCCGTCCCTCCTTGGCCTCAACCTGACCTGGATGGGAGTGTCTTCCAAGATGTTGATTTGCTGGAAACTCTGGGAAATTTTCCTCTAATGATAATAAGAAGAGAAATAACAGCCGCCAGTGACTCAGTGATGATTTCTAACGGCCAGATTCTGGGCTAAGCGCTTGGTGAATAGCGTCTCTTTGGGCTTATTAGCCCCATTTTGCGTATGAGAAAACCATGCCCAGAGAAGAGAAGTTTCTTGCCCAAAAGCTCCACAGCCAGGACCAGTCCTGCTGAGCCTATCTCCGAGCTGGCGAGACTCACCACTCCACCATCACACCTTCTGTGAGCCTCAGCTGTGGCTAGGGGTCAAGGGTAACGACCTTGTCTCCATCACAGGGTGGTGAGGACAAGAGAAGCAAGGGGAGTCGTCTTCAGAAGCTTTAGGCGCATGTAAATGTATCCACGGTCAGTGTCATGGACAGTCTGGGGTTTTCTGCCTTCACCTGCAGGACACTCACAGTGGGCCATCCTGATGGTGGCTCAGGGGATGTTGCAAAGGGGGGATTTTAACGCCGGCTTACAGGGCTCGTTGCAGGAAGCCAGATCGCACCTCACGTCACTGCAGCCTGCGATGAGTGTGCCAAGCCAGGCGGCAGCGGTGGGATGCATGGGAGGAGCTTGGCCTTTAGAGTCCAGCACCGCACAGTAATCTGGGCACCCCTCTCCTCTCTGAGCCTCAGCTTCCCATCTGTAAAATGGGGATGGTCCCTCACAGGGCTGTGTGAGGACTGGATGAGGTCTTGCTTATGCACTGCTGACCCGAGGGTCTTACATACAGTAGGTGCTCATCAATCAGCACTCCTTGCTCAGAGTGGCCGGGGTACCCAATCCAGGCACCTCCTTGGGGAAGCATTCGTAACCACAGGAGCAGTTGTGATCCATGTCTTGTCCAAACGGACCGATGAGCTGAGGGCAGTTCAGGGTCCTCGGGCCACCCCTGCCCTCCACCCTCCGTCCTGGCAACCTTCTCCCCACCCCCATTCCACCCACCTGGCCCACTGGCACCTGCTTAATTCACACATTGTAACACTATTAGAGTTTTGAAGCATTCAGTGATGAATGCAAGATAAAATGAGGACTCCCAGAATATTGTCTCTCCGCCCCTGGTGGGTCACAAAATCAGAAACGATGTCTGATGCTCTGACGATCACTGGCACCCCACCGTCACGAGCACTGAGCCTTTGGAGGTCTTCATTCAGTCTGCAAGTGTGCTCTGTCATGTGCTCATCCCCGCGGGGACGGCGACTTGTGTGTGTTTCTGAGCAGGGGTCACTCGGGGCTGTTGGCTCTGTTGCACTGGCGTGGGTGCCAGGGTGTGGCCCGCGTGCCTGGTGCAGTGGTTGGTCTCAGTGCGGCTCCGCCACGCGCGGCCCACGTGTCTATCGTGGGGTGTGTATAAGGGTGTTGCCAGCGTGTCCCCGTCCTGGGAGCGGGGAGGCCCTTGGAGATTTATTTGCTTCCTCGGTAATATTTGCTGAGCGCCTACTATGTGCCAGGTGCTTCTCCTAGGCACTGAGAGTGCCGTAGAGAGCAAAACACACCCCCAACCCCTGCCCTGGTGTCGCTGACATCCTAGATGGAAACTCTGAGGCCTATGTTATGGATTGAATTAGGTCCCCTCAAAAGAGCCGGTGAGGTTCTAATCCCTAGAGCCTGTGAATATGATCTAACTTGGAAATAGGGTCTTTGCAGGTAAAGTCAAGTTCAGATGAGGTCATACTGGATTAGGGTGGGCTCTTAATCCAATGTGACTTGTGTCCTTACAAGAAGAGAAAACAAACACACACAAGGAGAAGGCCATATGAAGACCAAAGCAGAGACTGGAGTGTTGGGTCTGCAAGCCAAGGGATGCTGAGGACTGCCAGCCGCCGAGAGAAGCTCGGAAGATGCACCATCACCATCGCCGTCACCACCACCACCGTCACCACCATCATCACTATTGTCATAACCTCTGCCACCGCCATGTCCACCATCACCATCATTCCTCATCGCCACTTCCTCATCTGTGAAATGGGAACGAGGGTGTCACCCACACAGGGGTCCCGGAGGATTAGATGAGATCAAGATGGGAGAGAGCCTGGCGTTAGGCGGTGTGCCACTCATGTTGGTTCATTCATTAATGCATGCATTCATTCAGGACCTCCTTGCCGGGAGACCCTCTGTGCCGGGCACCAGGCACAGAGCAGCTCGGCCCCCCTCTGCAGCCACCCTCCGTGTTGTCCCACAAGCCGCTGGAGCACCCTTGATCCTGGCCTGCTTCCCCCCATGTCTGTACCTCCGTGTTGGTGCAGTGGGTCCACCCTTTGTCTCCCTCCATCTGTCCACTCACTTCCGGCCTTGGTCTCCTGGCCTCGCTGCTGCCCCTGAACCCTCACCAGTACCAGAGGAAAAGGCAGGCGCTGCATGACCTGTCTCCCCGCATTTACTGAAAATTCGTCTTCTAGCCTCCGAAACTCACAGAAATACGATTTCAATTTTCCCTTTGAATTGTGGATCAAGAAAACAAAAGTGAGGCCACTACATATTTTTCTCTGTCAGGGCGTCATTCGCGCTGAGGTCGACGGCCAGGGCGGATAGGAGGAGAGGCTGTTGCTGCCAAAGCGAACTCGTGTCCACACAGAAAGGGGCAGGAGTGGCAGCCTGGCATGACAGGGCCGTGGGAGGAATGGGCCCTAGTATCAGGGAAACTAAGGCCCAGTGAGGCCAAGGTCATGGTCCAGCAACTAGTGCATCAAGGACTTGAACCCAGTGCAGGATAAAACTTTCAGACTTGGCCTCACCACACACCCTCTCCCGGGTCACATCAATAGCCATGATGCCAACAGCAGCTGTGTGTTTCTGGGGGCTCCCTGTGGGCTGGCACTGAGCTTGGCCATGTGAGAGTGGCTTAAATTCTGCAGAGCTCCAGGGATCAGGAATTTCATTATTGCCATTTTATGGGTCAGGAAACTGAGGCTCAGTCACACCTGGGTTGTAGGGGTGGGAGAGCAGAGCCCTGAAACCCCATCAAGTGGTGGGTGAAACTTGCTCCTCAGGGACCCCCACCCCATGGGACCTTCCTCCCTGCCCAGGTAGGAGGGTGGCTCTGGAGCCAGGCTCTGAGTCCAGTGGGGAAGCCGGAAGGTGGAGGTTCCTGAGGACAGGCCTGAGAAGAGGACTCCAGGTCCACTGTGTCCCGCAGGTGGCCCGCTGCCTGGCCTCATGCAGACCCTGGCGCTCTGCAGGCCACAGGAGGGCTGAGTAGGAAGATCGCCTCCCTCCCGGGGCCTGTGGGAGCCACAGAAGGTGTGAGCAGGGGCGTGGCACAGTCAGGAGGACTTGGACGGTGGTGGGGAGGATAGACCAGAGCCGGTGGGAACAGAGGCTGGAGACTTCCTTGGCCCTGGAGAGAACTAGTGAGGTCTGAAATAGGCAGTGGTGGCCAGCACATTGGAACCGCCTGGCAGCTCTGATTCAGTTGGTCCGGGGTGATACCTGGGCGCTGGCATTTGTAAAATCTCCCCTGGGGATCTACCATTCATCCCGCGTGAGAGTCATGGGCATTGGGACTGTGTCCAGCGTGGCCTGGGGCACAGGCTGGGGTGATGAGCCTGACCTGGGTCTGGGCGGGAACCCAGGGAGACCAGACCCTAGCTCCAGGGTTCCAACTGTGCTGCTGTCTGCCTCCAGCCCAGCTCAGGGTAGTTTCTGAGACGTGGGGGGGCAGATGGAGGCCTTGATGGGGATGGAGGTGACGAGATGCAGTGGCCTCTCATCCAGGGACACTGCTGGCAGCTGGGGGCTCTGCCACAAGCGTGGCCTGTGTGGCTGCTGCCTGGCAAGGAGGGACCGGCCGAGGCTTCTCAGTGGCATGAGGGGCCTGCCGCTGAGTTGCAGCCTGAGCTAGACCCAAGGAGGGCAGGGGCTGTGTGCTGCCCTGGCTACGTCCCTCCTGACCACCTCTGCCTAAATCGGCTGGAGTCCAGGCCTATGTGTGTCTGGCGGGGAGGGGAGTGGACATCTGCTCTGTGAAGTGGGACAGCTATTCTGCCTAGAGCAGGTCCTGCAGCTGATCCCCCCACGATCTTGCATGCTGCAGACAGACAGGGTTTGCTGAGAGATGATGTCAAGTGTACAGAATGCTGGAGAGAAGGCCCATCTCTCCGTGGGCTAAACTCTGGCTGGAGGAATCCGGGCCTTCATCGGCAGGAGTTTTCATCCAGAGCCTACAGACTTTCTCAACTTCAGATTTACAAATTGAAAATCATTAATAATTCTAACCAGGCGGTGATAAATCTGAGATCTCTCTCGATGAACCCAGACAGCATTTCATAAATCAAAAAGATTACTTAGGAATTTTTTAAAATCTGACGTCAAAATGTCATGGTTACTAATGGTTTCGGTAGATCTCGAGCGGTGATGTATCATTTATCTACGCTACATCTCAGATGTGACACGGGGGGCAGAAATGGGATGTCTTTTAATATCGTGAATACATTTCAGCCCATAATAAAGGTATTAACAACTTCTTGGTGCGATTTCTTCTGGAGCCGGGGTCTGATTTAATGCTGCTGTGACCGCACCCCCCCACCCTCCAAACTTCCCAAGGCTCGAGGGCCAGAGAGGCCTCAAAAAAGTCGCAAGAGGCTGAGGGAGGGAGAAGCCCCCAGCCTATGGGGGGACAGGCTGGGCCACTTAAATCCAGCCCCTGCCCACAGAGGTGAGACCCTAAGTCACCCACACTCCCCCAGAAAAGGGTTAGGGATCATCTAATTAGAAGCAGCAATAATCTTAACTCCTATTAATTGAGCACTTACTATGTGCCGACTTGCACTAAATGCCTGACATGCATCAATTCACAGACTCCTCACTGCCACCCTGGGTTTCACCACTGTTTCTCTACTGAACCGAAGTCCCACATGCTCTGCCACCTACTTCTTCTCTGTTCCAGAGCCCTCCCCCCAACACGCCCCCAGCTCTTCCAGCCACATGTGTGGGCCTTCCTCCGCTACTCAAACACCTGCTGGGGCAGAGTCCTGCCTCAGGGTCTTTGCACTTGCCTTTCCCTCAGTTTGGATCAGTCTTCCACAGGTACCTGCATGGCTCCCTCCCTCACCTCCGTCACGTCTTTGCTGGGACCTCGCTCCTTTGCCGGGGCCTTACTCTGACACCATATTTAATCTCATAACCTGCCCCCACCTCCCTCATCCTGCTCTCCTTTCCCTTTGTTCCCAAGTGCTCATCCAATGTGGTCATTGTTTACTCATCTCTTAGGTTTGTTTATGCCCCATCTTCCCGGTTTGGACGTCAGCTTAGTGAGGGCTGAGAGCTCTGTCTGTTCTGTTCACTCATGTGTCAAAAGCCCCTCAAACAGGCCCAGTGTAGGTACTTAGTCAACAAACAGTTGAACAGTTGTAAGCCCATTTCACAGAGAAAAAACCTGGCGCTCAGAGAGGGACAGTGACTGGCCCAAGGCCACACAGCCAAGGCCGCCCTTCATGTTTGCATCCCCTAAAGGGTTGCCCCAGGTCCTCACTGCACCAGGGGCATGAAACTCTAGAGGGAGGCTCATGACAGCCCAGGGGACGCTGGGCAGAGCCGGGTCGAGAGTGAGCAGGGCTGCTGCTCAGTAAGAGCGACTCCACGCGAGGCACAAACAGGCCCCTGTGCTTGATCCCGCTCTGTGCTCCCACCCGCCCATCAGGCCTGTGCTCTCATCAGCCCTGAGGTCAGAGAGGTGGCCTCACCCACTGGGGTCGCACTGGCGTGATTCCAGGACAGGAATGACAGAGGCCCCGGTACTTCTGCCCTGTGCCCTCCCAGGTCAGGAGCAGTGCCCACCTGCCTGCCCCTCCTCGGCTGGCCCAGAGCAGGATGTGTGGTGGCCCCTGAAACCCTCGAACGCAGTTTCTATCCTGGCTCTGCCACCTCTGGCTGTGTAACCTCGGGTGGGGACTCTGCCCCACCCCGCTCAGCTGTGAAGTGGAGGCAGGGCTCCGCATTCCTTCTCAGGACTGGGGGGCCGTGGCAACGAGACGGTGCGGGAGGAGCACCCCACAGATGGTCGGGTCCCTCAGCTGGGGTCTCAGAGGGAGGAGGGGGCTCGGGTCTGTCTGAGCCTCGGGCCGTGTGGGCCGGGCAGCAGGCCCCCATGCTTTCTGCATCCTGGTTCCTCAGTCTCTGTCCCCATCCTGCCTTCTCCCCTGCCTTCCCCTGAGCATTTCTGGATGCCCGTGGAGGTCCTGCCTGTGCTGAGGATCCCTGTGCCAGGTCCCCGCTGCCCCAGCTTGAATCAGGCAGAGCCTGGCCCCCCCGAAAAACACCCGCCTGCATGGGGGTGGCTCCAGCTGCAGCCGCGGAGGGCCCTGCAGTCATCTCTTTATGGAGGGGCATTTTCTCACCTGCCCAGCATCCAGGGGTTTCCCCTTCGCAGCCCCCAGCCTTCCAGCTGCTGGTGGAGGGAGAGGTGGAGGTGCAGGGAGAGAGAGCCTTGACTTTGAAACACGTCTGAGCTACTGTATCCAGTGGCGTGCCCTGGGCAAGCACTTGGCCTCTCTGGGCCCCGGTCTACCCATTCATGAAACGGAGACAGTGACAGCACCGCCTTCACGAGGTGGGGTCACGAATGAAGAACCTGACTCAGGGCCCACTTCAAAGTCGGTGCTGGGGCATCAGAGCTGTCCTCACTCCCTGGTCTCTGAGTGTTCCAGACCCAGAGGTCCTGCCGGCCTGAACTGCCACCTCACTGGCCTGTCCACCCCTGAGCCCCTTGCCCTGGCCACACGGTGGGGCCTCTTTCCTGTCCGGGAGGCGGTGGGGCCTCCTCCCTCAGTACCTCTTCCCTCTCCATCCCTCTGCCCTCTCCCCCCCCCGCCCCCCCCCCCGCGCCCACCCTTCCCCCTCCTCCATCAAGATGTCTTTCCGGATGCCAGCCAGAGCGCCCGACCCTCAGTCCCCCTTCTGGCCCTTCCCCGTTCCTCCTCGTGCTTTATCCCACGGCCACTCAGGCCCTACCCTTCGTCCTGGACTCCGCTTTCTCCCATGCGCCACGTCCAAGCCCCCCGGGGAAAGCGAATATGTCACAGTAAACTGCTTCTCACTTCCCCCTCTGCTTCCACCCGAGACCAAGTGACAGTGGCCACTGCCTGCCTCCTAAATGCATCTCCCCGTCTCCCCGCTTTGGCCTTCATCCCCCTTCACTCTCCACTCAGCAGCCCGAGTTCCCTCCAAGGGCTGAGGCAGCTCCACACCCCTGCCAGCACCCTCTCTGTCACCGGAGGGAAGAGCCACAGCCCTTTATCTCTGTAGGTGGACCCCTCTTGGATCTCCCCCACCCCCCAGCACACTAGCTGCCTTGCCTATAACTTGCTGTTCCTTCTGCCCAGAACTCCCCTCCTTCCTTCCCTGCTGGACGTGGCTCTGGGCTCCACCTCGGCTCCCCGGTCAGTGAGCCCCGTGCCCCCAGGCCCACAGGTCCCGCCACCTCCTGCGACCACCCTGTCACCCTCTGGCACACGATACATCTTCTATTTGCTGTTTCATGTCTGTCTCCCCCGCAAGAATGTCGGCTTTGTCCACTGCTGTACCCCTGGTGCCTGGGAGAGCTCCTGGCACGTTATTTATGGAACAGGAGCTCAGTATTTGTTTACTGAATGAAACTGTTGAATGAATAAACAAAGGAGTGAATGGCTCTGCAAAGGCAGGGAGACTGGGTCTTCACGGCTTCTCTCACCTCCACCCACCACCCTGAGCTCAGGGGCAGGTGAGTGTGGAAAGCTTGTTATCTCCTGTTTTCCCTTCAAGCCCCTCCCCTGTGCCGCCTCCCACTCAGGACCCGGATGGACGAGCAAACAAAGGGCAGGGGGACTTGGAGCCAGATCTGGCTTTGAGTTCTGGCTCGGCCTCTCTTTTTAGGACAGCCGCCCAACCCTCGTGAGCCTTGGTTTCTTTGTCTGTAAAATGGGATATAATGATATCTTCGCTAACATTTGTCTAACATTTTCTACGAGCCAGGCTCTGTCCCCCCACTTCCCAGGCTTGTTTAAAGAACGTCTGGGTCAAGGACAGAAGCTCAGTGAAGACGAATGACTGGGAATCAGGATGGTGAAGGATGAGGGTACAGCCTTGCCCTGGAATCCCGGCTCCCCAGGCCTCTTTTTTTTTTTTTTGGTACGGAGGCCTCTCACTGTTGTGGCCTCTCCCGTTGCGGAGCACAGGCTCCAGACGCGACGCGCAGGCTCAGCGGCCATGGCTCACGGGCCCAGCCGCTCCGCGGCATGTGGGATCTTCCCGGACCAGGGCACGAACCCGTGTCCCCAGCATCGGCAGGCAGACTCTCAACCACAGCGCCACCGGGAAAGCCCCGCAGGGCTCCTTTTGAGTTGCGGTTTAATGAAGACTTTCAGGTAAGAGGGAAATCCAGCAGCCCGTTTGCCTTCAGGGGGAGCCGGGCAAGAGCTGCCGTTTGTCTTGGGGCTGCTGCCTCAAGGCCACGTGTGTGGAAGGGTGATTCTGTGCCAGAGCTGCTGAGGGACCACCCCCTGCCCCCTGGCCTGGCCCCAGTTCCCAGCCCCTGCAACCCCGGCTCCAGCCTCCACAGCAGATAAGCCTGTCACGTTCGGAGCTTTTATTTCACACAATTGTTTCTGCCCCCGGAAGAGCTTCTCCTCGCAAATCAAATCTACCCTAGGCGAGGGGAGTGAAGACCAATGCTGGTGGAAAGTTCTCCATGGAAAACTAATTGGTTCTCCTGGAAAGTTCTTTAACCACAACGGGCTCCGGCATCCGCCCAGGCCCGGTCTGTTTGCCCAGGGCTCCAGGCTGGCTGCCAGGAGGGTGGAGAGAGCAGCAGGGTGGTGTTTGCTGGGTGCTCACTGAGGGCCCCCGGTTGGTACCCACGCACAGCCAGGGCTCTTCCAGGCTGGGGGACAGAGTGGTGCGAAGGGGGAGGCTTGGCGTCGCAGACCCAGATTTGAGTCCGATTCCAGCACTTCCTGCTGGCTCCCCCTGGGCGAGTCACTTTGCCTTTCTGAGCCTCAGTTTTCCCCTTTGGAAAGTGGGGGTATCAAGAGTGCTCACTCTGCAGGATCATTGTGGGATTATAGATACCAGGTGCACAGCAGCTCTTCTGATCAGAGCAGAGGGCCGAGTGCTCCGGCTGCCTCTACTAATAATGATTATTAGAGCAGAGTCCATATACAGAGTGCTTACCATGTGCCAGGGGCTTACTCTGTGTTATAGGACTTAATCCTCCCGGCAGGCCACAAGATGGCTATTGTGAACACTCCCATTTTACAGATGAGGAAACTGAGGCTCTGAAAGGCAGAGACACTGGCCCCAGGTCACACAGAGTTGTCTGAGAGCCAATCTGGGGCTCTTCCCACTGCCTGAGGCCTCCCTGGGCACAAACCTTCCGAGAGGACCCTGAGCGCGCTCCGTCACAGCCGCTGGGCCCTGCCTGGCGACTCTAAGCCTCTCTGAAGTGACATCTATATAAATATTGTTAATGGCTAGAACATAATGTTAAGTCAGGTTTTACTGGACTCCCTCATCCAGCCTGTGGATTTATGGCGATAGAATTTGAGGTAAATGTTTATCGGTCCAAGTGAGAGCCGGGCCTTCCTCTCCCCCGACGGCTGGCTCCCCGGGGCTGCCCGAGGGCCCTCGGTCCACCTGTCGGGAGCACGCTGGGATAAATCTCGCCGAATGAAATATTTATTAATTTTGCTAACCAGTGTTGATCTCATAAATTACGCCGACTTTTTCATGAAATGGTTATTAACATCCGAGGTGCTGTATAAATGGCTTATTGACCAAATAGGGGATAATTAGGCCCGGGGAGCACGGCCTAGCTGATCTGCGAGAGGCCGGTTTGGCTGGGATTACGCCAGTGACCTGTTTTATATCGCAGCCAGAGTTGTGGGGGAGATTCTGGAGCCCGGCCCTCTGAAAGCTGGATTCTTAAGGGGCCTCCTGGCAGGAAGCCACTCTGACCTCCTACTCTTCATCTGGCCCTCCACTCAGTGTGGCCAGGTGTGATTCTCATCAGGGAAAGGGGAACACGGCGAGGGCACTCCCTTATGATCCCCATCCTGACCCCAGCTCTGGGAGCCCGTGTTGCCATGGCAGGTGAGGAAACAGAGGCCCGAGAAGGGAAGATTGCACAGCCCAGATTCCCCATGTGCTGCTGCAGGAGCTGGAGGAAGGAGCAGCCCGTCTGCCTGGAGAGCACAATTCCCTTCAGGGAGACAGGCGGCAGGGAGGCGGGGCTCCCCCCGGGCCTCTGTGCATGGGCATGCAGGGCTGTGCTCCTGGGCTCAGGCTCCCGGCGTGGCCCGGATGTCTGTGTTTGTCCACATGCACGTGACAGGGCCTCTGCGTGTGGCTCCGTGTGTGCGTGTGGGCCCACAAGCATGTGTGCAGGGTGAGGCCTGAGGCCGTCCAGCTCCCCGCCGGATGGAGTGGCCTGGCCTCTGCACGCTACCTCTTAGGGACCTCGCTTCCTGGCTGATGCTCAGAGGGCTTCTGGGAGTCCACAGTGAAAACTGCTGCCTCACCAGCTGCTGCCCCCTTCCCTGTGGCCCCTGGGGGCGACCCAATGAGAAGAAGGGGGAAGGTGTCCAGAACCAGAGAAGCTCTATTAAAATTCCACTTGGAGGTCATTCTGCGTGCTGTCGCCCCTTCAGGGGCAGGACGCTCACTCTTTTTTAGGCAGGACCTTGATTGTTAAACCTCAGGAACACGATTAGGGAGCCCCTCAGGAAACCACCGTCGTCCTCCTCCTGGTGGCTCCTGCCGGCCATGCTCATTCTGGGTGACCCTGTCCTGGGCCTTAGCTGACTGGAGGGCTGGGCATCTAATCCCACCTGGGCCACTCTGGTTCTCTCTGGGAGATTTGGACCGGAACAGAAGAGAGTCAGAGAGAAAGACAGGCGGAGAGAGGGCTGCTGCCTCCGTCCTGGCCTTCCTGGGCCCTGCCAGGGGCTCCTCCCTTCTCTGGGAAGCGGTGCCAGGGGCTCAGGATGTGCCCCCAAAGGGGATTGTCTAAGACGGTGGAGAGGAGCTGGCCCTTCCCCCCCTGGAGCCATGGAGACAGTTCTGGGGTGCCCTTGGGGCCTCTTGTCTGGAAGATGGAGGCTCCCGGTGCTGGAAGATGCTGGAAGATGCACTGTGCTGAGAACCAGTCAGATACTGTAAAGAGGAGGACACCCCTGACTGAGTGGGGGTGCCTGGGGCGGTCCTCCCCCCCGCCGCCCGGCTTCTTCTCCTCTGTCAGGGGTTTGTGGAATCCAGCCCCGACCTCCCCGCCGCAGCCCCACCCGAGACGTCCGCCACACAGCTCTGCATCTTCTCTGTGTTAACCAAATCTTTAAACACTTGTATATTTAGCTATGAGTACCAACAAAGAGCGGGGGTTGGGGTGGGGGGGAAGGGAGCTGCCACGAGGCAGGATAGCTCCAAGGACAGCAGCCTGGCACATCTGTCACGACCGAGCACTGCTAAGGTCCAGGGGCATCAGGTGGGCCCCACTGCATCCACTTCAGGCCTTTGCACCGACGCCTCTGCAGGATCTTTCCAGAGCTTCAAGTCTCTCCCTCAGAGGAGCCATGAGCTCCCTTCTTGCTGTGGGAGGCCCTGCCCTCTTTATCCTCTGCTGCGTCACCCTGTTTATAAATTTCCTTCCTTCAACTTATCGTGATTGATCGTGATTTTCACTTCTTTTCTGTGGGCTATTTCTCCCACCAGACTGTAAGTTCCTTGAGGGCAGGGACCCTGTTGGCCTTGTTTAGAATTCTGTCCTAGCGCCTGGCAGCTAGATGCTGGATGAATAAGAGAAGTGACAAGTGAATGAATGAATGAATGAACATGTTGTCCAGTCGATCCTCCTCTGAAGCATCTCTCCAGTTGGTGACCTTGGGTCCCTTCTGCTCCACCCTGGTCGAAGCCCCGGGTAGCCCTCCCCTTCTGCGGGGCTTCGGCTGCCTTCTTCCTGTCCCACCACCCGCCCTCCTGGCCCCGGCAGCCGTGAACCTGGCAGGACAAGCATCCGGCAGCACCCTGGCCCGTGGCCCTTCCCTGGATTTGATGATGCCGACCTGCAGGCCTGCCCTGCTCTGGGCCTGGGTGCTCCCTGCAGCCTTCCCCCGGCACCTCCCCAGGCTGACCAGTCCCTCCTCCACGTCCCTGCTCCGCTCCTTCACGCCCTGCTTCGTGTCACCTCCCCACTCCTAACCAGTCTCCCGTGTTTGTTCTTCTTTCCCCTCATGGCCCTTAGCACAGTTTGCAATAACACGTCTGTTGGTTATTATTACTGAGTTTCTCTCTCTCACTAGCCTGCAAGCCTACGAGGGCCGCGGCCATGAGGGTGACTAGCATATCCCAGTGCCACACCTTTAAGGCTTCTTGAAGGAGTGAATGAACTTGTCCAAAGTCACCAAACCGCTCGCTAAGCGCTGTGTCAGGATCTGAACCCAGGACGCTCTCGCCCTGGAGTCATTGCCGTTACCACCTGCCCTGCTGTGTTTAATATATTTTTATTGAACGTGTGGACTGTAAGAAGCATCCTTTGGGGACACCTGGAGTGGCCCATCTGTTTTTCGGCTTTCCCTAGACCTTCCCCTTGGATGGAGGGTGACTGAGAAGGTGGCTTGGCCACTGTCCAGAATGGAGGGCGCCCAGGGCAGGCATGTGCAGGCAGTGTCAGGGCCGGACCCTCCAGGGCAGCTGTGGTAAGCGGAGCTGGCCAGCTCTGCCTGCTTGCCCAGCGTCTCCTCTTTCCCCTCCTAGGCTCTGCCCGAGCCTCCTCTGCACAGCCACCACTTTTCAGATAACCGGGAGGGGGTGGTCTGCCTGCTTGGCTGCCCTCCAGCGTCTGCCCTCCCCTAGGCTGTGGAGCCCCACTTTCCCCAGCCCCACCAGGATGAGCTCAGGGAGCTGGGCCAGTGCAAGGGCTTCAGGTTTCTGCCCTGCTCTGCCCCTTAGCCTGGTGGCCCTAGGCAAGGCCCTTTACCTCCCAAGCCTCAGTTTCCTCCTCCGTACAATGGGCACAGTGTTACCTCCTCCAGGCTGCTCAGGGGAGAAGATGAAAGAATGTACACAAAGCTCAGGACAGGGCCCAGCCATCGAAGGTTTTCATGACTGCCAGCTCCGAACTGGCCCAGGTGCCAGGCCCTGGCTGGGTGTTAGGGGGTGGAGGCTCCAGCAGTTCCCTAACAGAGGACCTGCTCCCGTGTATATTGAAATGTGTTTGTTTCTACAGGAAGGAAAACTGCCCCCAGCTCACCAGCGGTGCTCTGAGCAGTGGCGAGCTGTCCCCGTTTCCCCGGACAGGGCCCGTTTAGGACTGTAATGCAGGTGCAGTTATAAGTAGGCCTCTTACTCTTTAAAGTGTCCCCAACTGGATGATAAATATGGTCACCCAGCTCTGAGGGACAAGAGTGTATCTGGCTTCAAAGAGAATTTTATGTTCTCTGGTGCTTTTCTATATTTCCCAAATTGTCTAAAAGAAGCATGAATGGCTCCTAAGAAAAGTAACACGTGATAGAAACAAACGTTTCCCTCCTCCTAGATCTGCCCAGGAAACAGGTGTCTTTGTGGTATGAAGCCTGACACCTCAAGCCAGCCCAAATCTGCCCCTCTAGAGGGCTGTATCCCGAGGGCTCCCCAGGCCCTCAGACTCATTTTCCCTCCTGGCTGGCTCTCCCAGGGTCTGAGCTGATTTTCCACGTTGGCTGCCCAGGGCCTGGATTTCAGCTGCCAACAGCCCCCAAGACACACACACAGACACACACACACACACACACACACCTTTCTGGGCCCTTCCAGCCCCTGCTCTGTGTCCCAGACTCTGGTCCTGGAGGCCACCACCTCTCTTTGGGTGACATTTAACAAGCCTGGAGAGGAGGTAGGGCCCCCCGCCCCCGCCCCGTGCCTTTGCCAGAGACGGGAATGAGAATCTTAATGAGGTTTTATTTTTAATAAAGGTTAATAAAGTTTAATTAAATTAAATTAATAAAGTCCAATATTTGCCAAGCTGAGCACCAGGCCTGGGTATGCTGGGAGGCTCTGGGGATTAAGCTCTGTGTTTGTGCTTCCTCCCAGTGGGGGATGAGGGGTGCTGGGGCCAGCTGGAGGGATGGGGCCTCAGGAGGCAACACCCAGTTTAGCCCCATGGTGGGCTCTCTGCCACCCCCACTAGCCTGTGGGGTGCTGGGGAGAGGGGTATGGCTCAGGCCTGGGAATATTGCCCCCCCAGAGTCCAGGTTCCTCCCAATCCCCCCTCCATCTCCCAGACGGTGTCTCGGCCCCTTATTCCAGCACTCAAGGCCTTCAGAGTCTTCTGTGTGCTGGGCCCTGCCCTGAGATATTCATAGAGTATTTCATTTAACCCACCTCCCTCCCCCACAGCAGCCTAGGGGAGGTGGGGAATACTGCACCCATTCTACAGAGAGGGAAACTGAGGCTTGGGTGGTGAGGGAACCCAGTGGTTGGGCAGAAACAGGCTGACTCTTCCTCTCTCTGTGCCATCATTGCACAAGCTGAGCCCTCGGCCTAGAATGTCCTTTCCCCTGCCCTCTGCACACCCCTTCCTTCCAGGGCAGTGTGTGTATCTTCATGTCTACCAGGCCCTCCAGGGGCCACAGGAGAGGCCTGTGGTTTTACACAGTTTATCTCATCTCACCCAGTCCTCCAGGAGGAAGGTCTGTTATTAAAATTCTCACTTTGGAGATATGGAAACGGCACAGAGAGGCAAACTCACAAGTCCAAGGCCTGGAGGCAGGGGCGGGGAGGGGTTGAGAAGGATGTGAAATTCTCTATCGCCTGTCTTTTTCGAGCTAGTGTGGCTCAGTGCCCTGTGCTAGGACTGGGGCTCTGCCACTCACTTCGGCCAGTCTTGCCTTTGAGCGGGGACTTGACTTGGACCCGGGGTGCCCAGGAATGATTGTGGGAATTGAGGTAAATGTTTGGTCAAGGATAAGAGGACAGGGAGGGCAGCTGCATTCCTAGGTCTGAGTAGAGGTGGTGTCAGTGTCTTGGAACATATGTCTCATGTTAGGGCTCAGTGCAGTAAGAGACCTTTCTCCTCCCAGGGGCTGGGGAGAGAGGGGCACCCGAGTGGCCAGGGTGCTGTAACCTGAGGAGGGGGACAGCAGTGTAACTTTACCCAGCCTGTATATGTCACAAGACATGTGGGTTACATGGGGTCTCTCCCTGAATCGTCACAAAAGCCCTTGGAGGGAAGGACTATTATTATCCCCATTTTATGGATGAAAAAACTGAGGGTCAGAGTGGCACAGTGACTTGCTCAAGAACCTGGAATTACCCCTTTCTTCCAACACTCTATCTCCAACTCAGGCACCAGAAGAACATCTGCCAGTGTTCTCTGACTGGCTCCTGCTCCAGAAGGGCAAGGGGCAAAGGGCATGGCTTCCAGGGCCAGCTGGCACGTGGCCCAGTGGCAGAAACCCCGTGTGGAGCCTCTGGCGCCAGCTCCAGTGGGCAGCCCTGCCTGATAGACCGCGTGAAAGATGGTGAAATATTATAACAAAGGCATTGATTTTCCTATCTCTGCTTTATGCATTTTATTAGCCAAACACTTTACTGTGTAACCACTCAGCGCCACGCTGGCTGGCGATGAATCTGAAACGCTGGGGCACGTAAAACGGAATTGACCACATTGCTTATGCGCCAACAACAAATAACAGGCAAAAGTGTAATAAAATGAATAGCGCCCGGCAATGGCCATAAAGAAATATTACCCAGGGGACCCGGGAATTTCCTGGGCTGTGAAGTAGCTGCATGAGGGGTCGTAGCACTGGAATGATGGCAATTTTGATCTCTGCAGATTTGGCCAGAGCAGAGGCTCCTTCATGCTGGTGCTGGCTTTGGCCACATCAGACTGAGATGGCCTCTGCTGGCCGAGTCCTTTTTCACGTGGGCTGTGAGAGATGTGAACTGCAGTGGTTTGACGCCAGACCCCAGAGTCAGAGGCTGGATTTAAAGTCCATGCTCTTGGGCTGTGTGACTTATGCAAATCACTGACCCTCTCTGTACCTGCCTCCGAGCGTAGATTGGTGAGAGCAGGTCCTTCCTGAGGTTCAAGTCATAACTGCTTATAAATGGTAGCTGGGTTATTATGCTCCTTATTGTTAGAGAAGAAAGAAGTCCTTCCTGCATGACTCTCTGGTGCTCAGCCAGCTGGATCAGAGGCAGGCGGGTGGCTGAGATGAGCTCCTCTCCCGCAGAACCGATGGCCCGGGTCTGGTCAGCCGGGCCCTCCATCCCCAGGGTCTCACTCGGGTGCCCCTAAATCCTTGCTAATGACCATGCTTAATGGACAGCGACGCCCCAGGGGCAGGAGAAGAAGACGAGCCTGGAATCTGTATATGGATTCCTCCATCTCCCTGGCTCTACGCTGTGCGACAACAGCTGGTGGGTGGCGCGGCGTGTTTGTGATGGCAGGGCGGCTGGGGGAGGCCGGCGCTCTCGTGGGGACCTCCCAGGGAGAGGACACTGGGTTCATTATTATGGTTGCTGGGCCTGACACGGAGCAGGGGCAAGTGCCCCCCACCCTGGGAGCACCCATCCTCTCCCAGTCCTGTCCCTCTTGCTGGCCTTGGGGTGGGCTGGGCAGCGGGAGGGCCTGGCCTGGCGCACAGAAGACATTGAATGGAGGGACCACTAGTCCAACGGGTGCCCCCATGCTCAGCCCAGCTCTGGGGGTACTTCACTGCCCACTGCCTCGTTTCTCGTGGCCCCTTTATGGGTGAGGCGACGGGTTCAGAGGGAGGTTCGAGTTTTCCTCCCGTGGTGGCCCTCAGAATTCAGGGGGCATCAGTAGGCGTGGGCTAAAAGCAAACGATCTGGGCTCCCCCTGCGGAGCTGGCTGTCTCTTCCAGGGACGATTTTCATTTTAATAAACCCTCCAAGAGATTCTGACCCAGGGGACTGAGATAAGAGCTTAAAAACACCATTTTAGGGGCTCCCAGGTCAGGAGTTCTTGCGACCACCCTGCCTTCTCAGGGACTGCAGGGGCAGCAGGAGGCATCCCCCCTCCTGGTGCCGTGCTGGTCGCTCTCCTTGCGCAGGTGTCTGCCGGATCCCCCCTCCTCCCCCGAGAGTCAGGGTCCATAAGCCCAGGCGGCAGGAGGGGGTGGGGAGCAGTGGTAGGAGCGGGCGGAGGAGCTCCAGGTTGGGACAAGATGGCCCTGATTTCACAGCCCAGTTCTATGTTTCCATTAGTTACTTGGCTTCTCTGAGCCTCAGTTGTCTTGCCTGAAAGATGGGGAGAATGACAACCCCTTCAAAGGGCTGTTTCAGCCGAGGGCAGTGTGAGGACCTGGAATTCAACCCAGGGCTGTTGTCAAGCCTACAGCTCCCCTCCCTAAGGTGAGGCCCAGACCTCTGAGATAATTCTGGAAGGATTCTAGAGACTGTCTGTACCAGGCTTGAGCTCAGATTTCACTGAAGCCAGACACCATGTTCTCAAGCCCAGGTGCCTCTAACTTGGGACCCAGCAATGGACAAGTCAGGCCTTGGCTTTGTTTTTTATTTTTATTTTTGGCTGTGCTGTGCAACTTGCGGGATCCTAGTTCCCCAGCCAGGGATTGAACTCGGCAGTGGAAGCACAGAGTCCTAACTACTGGACTGCCAGGGAATTCCCCAGGCCTGGGCTCTGACCTCTTGGGGCTCCAGTCTGACGGAGGAGACACACTTTGCCATCAAACAGGCCATCTCAAAACAGTGCTGAGCTGTGATGGGGGAGGCTGAGAGGCTGTGGGACCCCAGGGGGGGGCCCTGGCCAAATCTTAGGGCAATCAGGGAAGGCTTCCTGGAGGAAGAGGCATTGTAGGTGAGATTTTAAGGGTTAGGCCAGGCAAGAAAGTGTGGCAAGAAGATTAAGGCTGAGGGCACAGGGGTGTGAAGACCTGGAGGTGAGAGTTTGGGGAACTCTCCATTGCCTGAGGTGCAGTGTGTCGGGGGGCTGCTGTGGATGAGGCAGGAGAGGACGGCTGAGGCCACTCCAGGCAAGGCCACAGAAAAGCAGGGCCACAGGCCCACGTTTTGTGGCTCAGTATTTCTCTGAACCCTGTGACCCACCTGGCTGAGACTCAGTAGGTTTTGATTGTGCCATTTTTTCTTATTTTGTGATTTTTTTTCTTAAAGGTAATTTTAACTTCCTGAATGCACCCTCCCCTTGCCCTCCCCAAGCCTAGAGTGAATGCACAGACCTACTCTGTCAAATGGGGGAAGAAAATAGCTTGGTTATGACACAGTAACTACTGTGGAATTACCTGATTGTTTATATTTTTCTTGCTACGTAATTGTGTTTGGCCTTAGCCTGTAAATTGGGCCATGATTACTTTATAATTTATAGTTTTTATATCTTATAACAAGTTAGTGTCTAAATCACACACCCCCATGTAAATACTTTAAAATTATTCAGTAATTACTTATTTACATTATAATTAAAAATAAGTAATTAGCATACATTTACAAAGGATTTACATACTTATTTCTGAATATCAGTTCTTGGTGGTGCTGGTGAAATCTTTTGCTGATAGTAAAAGGAAGGCATGGAAAGGAAAAGCTTCTCCAAGTTGGAAAAGGGGATGTGGCTTTGGGGTCTCCTGACTTCTCAGAGCCCAGCTCTGGTGGGGCGAGGAGAGTGTGGCGGGAGGGGAAAACCTAAAAATGTTCTTCTGGTCAAATGAGGGCTTTGGGGGTGAAGGATTAGACCCTCTTATCCTTGAGAATAAAAATGGGCTTCATTGGCAGAAAGAGGAAGTCGAGGCAGACAGGCAGACGTACTTCCTGAAGATCCATTGAGGAAGATGACAGAAATGGGGCTCAGACTTGGAAGACCTCCCTGCTCCCTGTCTGTCTTGACCCTGACCTCCTTCCAAAATAATGACTCCAATGTCAGTAGTGAGAGCAGTTTCCATTGGGTATGAGCTTGACAAACATTGTCTCAATCCTCACTGCAAGGTGTTTTATTAACTCCCATTTAGTAGGTGGAAAAATAAAGGCTCAATGCAATGAATTAACTCACCTAGACCTCTAGGTCCACAGAGCCTAAAGTGGTGGGATCAGAAGGCTGGGAGTGGTGGTGAGCTGCCCACCTCTACCCCTTGCTTCCCAAACCCGGGTGTTCTACCTGTTGGGGACACTGCACCAAACAATGGCTGTTGGTTCAAGGTGGACCCAGCATCCTCAAGCACAGTACTCCTGTCTCACAGGTGGCTTGTCCAAGATGGCGGCTCATCTAGGCACACCTACCTGTCCCTAGGGACACCAGGTTCTATCCCATTCCTCAGAACACCTTGTTGGCTGCCCCTTTGTCCCACGGCTGTTAGGCTCGCAGCTTCTAGAAGGTGTGATGTTTGGCAGGACCCGTGGGTCCCATGGTCAAGGGCACCTCCTTTGCCGTAAAGCAGGTCTTTTGGTCTGAGGCTGTGTTACTGAGAATCCCAAGACAACAGATCAAGATGCTCTATGAAGCTTGGAAGAGTGGTGCTGGAATGTAAAATTCATACCTGGGGTGCAGGTCAGCCCAGTCGGGGTGATTTGTTGCCCTTGTCAGGATGGTCTGATACAGTCAACTGGCCACATCAAAGAATGGTGCTCTACTGGTTACTGTCTGTCCATCTCTGTTGCTGGCAGGTCTGATGTTCAGCATTCAGCTAGGTCAGCCCATGCTTTGGGGTCCACGCAGAGACCCCATCCCTGCCGTTATGGCAGCTCCATTCATGGGTCGTGCACAGATTGAGGGGGGCTGAGGATAGAGACTGGCTGACATCTGCTGGCCAGATCATCCTGTCCATGTGGTTGTCCAGTGTCTTTCCTGCAGTGGGTGTCCTCTGGTGGCCTTCACATGGGATGCACAGATCCTTACACTTGGTGCCTGTTCCCATAGGTCCGTCCACATACCTCTTCCCCAAACCTGTGAATTAAATAGAAATTTGATGGCGACTGTGGCCCCTGCATCTTTCAAGACTTTGAAGTGGCACTCACTAATCTTTGTCTTTTCCCCTGGGAAAAAATTATTTTTGATTTTCATCGTGGCTGGGGGAGTGGGTGTGGCACTTCCAGGGCCGCCTTCTTGTTCTTTCCTCCATCATTAGCTCTTACTCTGCACATCAAGGTGCCAATATTCCACCAACTGCTAAATATGTCCACTAAATACGTCCACTCCAATGATACATTTGAGAACTGATAAAGTGATCTTTGAGTGACCTGTGTGGGGGTAGGGCCCACTGTGGAATGACCTCGGCTAGGATTCCATTTGTGACCTACCCCTTCCCCAATATGTCCCTACTTTAACAGGGAGACTGTGCTGGCTCATTGGGGTCCTGGGTACAAGTATCCCCTTGGGTCCTCTATCCACCAGCCCTGAGGATTCCCTTTCCCCAGTTCCTTTACAGTTACTCGACTAAGTGGCTGTATGTAAGTCCCTTAGGGGGAAGGACTGGGGAATCAACACGGTAAACACTTGCTGCGGTGTTGCAGGATCCTTCTCCTGGGCAAAGGATTGCGATTTCCCATTCTTGTTTTTTTTTTGATTACTTAGAGTAAGGAACACCCCCGTTGGCCGCCCATCCATTTCACCCTAGGAACACCAGGTTCTATCCCATCCCTGGGAACACCCTCGTTGGCTGTCCATCTACCCCAACTGTAGGGACACAGGGACCTTCTGGTTCCCCAACTCCCTTTGTCCTGAGAGCTCACCCTCAATAAACCACGTGACGCTGAATCCCTGTCTTGGTCTTGACTTCAGTGGAGCCCAATCTAAGACGGCACGGGCATAGTGGAGAAGCTCGGTGGTGGAGTGGTTAGAGGGGTGCCAGGAGGCAGACCTTCAGGATGGGATTCTTGAGCTGCAGGCGACCGTTGCAGCCTTGCTTTCCACTATGGTGATTATGCCCACGTACTCAGGTGTGTGACCTTGGGTAAGTCAATTCATCTTTCAGAGTTTCCTCATGGAAAAATGGAGGATGAAGAAAATCATACCTGCCTCACAGAGTTGTTGGGAGCATTAGATTAACTGCTGCCTTGAAAGTGCTTGCAGGACTTCCCTGGCGGTCCAGTGGTTAAGACTTCGCCTTCCAATGCAGGGGGTGTGGGTTCAATCCCTGGTCAGGGAGCCACACGCCTTATGGCTAAAAAACCAAAACATAAAACAGAAGCAATAGTGTAACAAATTCAATAAAGACTTTAAAAGTGGTCCACATCAAAAAAACCTTTAAAAAAAATAATTAAGTGCTAGAAAGGTACATGATACTACATCTTAAATGCTCAATGCATATCAAGCCTTCCTAGTCTGGGTCTAGATCAAGACCCTCATCCCTGCCCCACCAACAGGCAGGAGCCCAAGACTATATGGGTGAGAAGGGACCAAGATCCTAGCTGCTGCTCCCCAAGAGTCTCAGCTGGGGAGGCATTTCAGGATGGACCAGAGAGCTGAGCGACGCAACCAGGTCCCTGAAATGCAGTGACCCTGAGGAAAGGGAGGACCTAGCCTCTGACTCCAAAGCAACACAAAGGACTCACCACAGCCTTGGGGAAGAGCTGGTTGGGTGCAGCTTGTGGCTGTGTTAGAAGCTTCTCTGGTCTCAGCCAGCATGACATGGTGTTATGCTTTGGGGGACAGTGGATGAGCCTGGGTGTGAGAAGGAAAAAGACCTCTTACCTGGGTGCCTATTTGGCTGAGTCAGAGACCTGAAGCATCAGCAAGAGCCACTGAAGCATCAAGGCAAGCAGAGTTACCAAGCTGTGCAGTTCCAGTCTTCAACAGCACCGCCGTGTGGCCAAGAGAAGCAGTCACAGTTGACACTGTCAGATTGGTATTCCTTTCTGCATGTTGGGCTATCCTAAAGGGGTCGTAGATCTGTGTGTGTTTGTGTGTGGCAGAAAAATCCTTCAAGAGGAAGAGGCTGAATGTTTTACTAATAGGTCATGTGGAAACTCAAATTATTAATGGGAAGGATAAAAGAGATTTGATCTTACTTGCCACTGAATTAACAAAAGCAATTCATACTGATTACCTGTGTGTGCCTGTCTGTGTGATATGGGGTATATGGTAGGTATGTATGATTGTGTGTGTGTCTCTTCTGAATAGGGATGTGTTCCTGAATCCAGAGTGAATTGCATAATGAGAAAGCTGAACGGGACTTTGAGGATTATCTAATTGAACTTCTGGTGGTGTTTGTGGACTAAACGTCAGAAAAGATGAGAAACTCATCCGAGGTCACATACCAAGTTGTTAGCAGAGCTGTATTGAAATCTAGGGGCACACTGACTTTATGTTTGGGGCATTTTCTTTCATCACTATTAAAAAAGAAACTTTTGGGCTTCCCTGGTGGCGCAGTGGTTGAGAGTCCACCTGCCGATGCAGGGGACACGGGTTCGTGTCCCGGTCCGGGAAGATCCCACGTGCCGCGGAGCGGCTGGGCCAGTGAGCCATGGCCGCTGAGCCTGCGCGTCCGGAGCCTGTGCTCCGCAACGGGAGAGACCACAACAGTGAGAGGCCCACGTACCTCAAAAAAAAAAAAAAAAAAAAAGGAACTTTTTAGAAGAGTTGCAAAGATATTTCAGAGAGCTCCCGTACACCCTCCCGCCAGCTTACTGTAACGTTAGTACAGTTCATACCTAACTACAGTGCATTTACTAAAACTAAGAAATTAACGTTGGTACAGTACTATTAACTAAACTAGAGGCTTTATTTGGATTTGTCCAGTTTTTCCATGGGTGTCCTTCTTCTGTTCTAGGATCCAATCCAAGATACCACGTTGCACTTAGTCACTGTCTCCTTAGTTTCTTCAAATCCGTGACAGTCTTTCCTTACCTTTCATGATCTTGACACTTTGGAATAGTCGTTCACCACTTATTTTTATGTCAACCACTCTAGCCGTATAAACAAGCATGAATATGCCATCCATCATTTCCATGAATACATTCAGATTTGTAGATACAAGCACATCTCTACATACCTGTGTCCTTTAAGTGTTTTAGTGTGTGGGTGTATGTAAATATTTGGAGATATGAGTATTCACTGTGTATATTTATTCTAATTTCTATATTTGGGGAAGAAACTTGTCCTGGGATCCTGCCTCACTGGCAGCCACAGACTCTTAAGAAAGTTCTTATTCTTGAAGGGGCAAAGCAGGGGTTTCTGGAGTGAGCTGGCGTTGGTGCCATGTCAGGGTGGGTGATGTCTGGGATTCTGCCCAAGCTGGGGGCATGGCGTCTCCCAGGATGGCAAGTGAGGTCCCAGGGCTGGAGGGTGGACAGAGGAGGGAGCTTGTGCCGTGACCACTGGTCAAGTTTTTCACGCCCTCAGTCAGAGCTCTGGGGTGCACATGACCCCTTCACCCAGCAAGGGAGAGGGCAGCCTGTGGGAGTCACCAGGGTGTGCATGTACGTGGGCCTTGTCATACATGTCAACAAGCATAAATGAGCATGTGAGCCTTCACGTGTCCACACGTGTAAATAAGTGACTCTAACCCTCACTGGTTGGGTGACTTTGAGCAAGTTACTTAGCCTGTTTGTGCCTCGATGCCCTCATTTTACAAATGCGGAGTGGGGGACTTCCCCGGTGGTCCAGTGGTAAAGAATCTACCTTCCATTGCAGGGGATGTGGGTTCAATCCCTGGTTGGGGAATTAAGATCCCACATGCCGCGGGGCAACTAAGCCCACGCGCCACATCTACTGAGCTCGTGTGCCTCAACTAGAGAGCCCGTGTGCCGCAAACCACAGAGCCCACGCGCTCTGGGGCCCGCATGCCACAACAAAAGATCCTGCGTGCCACAACTAAGACCCGAGGCAGCCAAAATAAATAAATAAATAAATAAATGAACAAACAAAAACAAAACAAATGCGGGCTGGTAGGATATCTGGGCTCCTGATATGCATGGGATCCCCTGCATTTCCCAGCCTTCTTTGCAGTTAGGAAGGCCCATGTGACTAATTTTGGTCAATGACCAGGAGCAGAGTGGTACCTGTCACTTCAGGTTTGAGGCAATTAAGACCTCGTGTGCTTGTCACCACTTTCCTGCCCTGGTGACCTTATAGGCCACCTGTTCCATGTGGCACAGTGACAAGACAGAGGAAGGCCAGTGACCCACACTGGGCTTTATGTGAGTGAGAAAAATACACTTACTGTGATAAGCACTGAGATTAGGGGTTGCTTTGTTATTGCAGCACAGCCATCTAATCCTGACTAATAATAGTTATACTCACCTCCTGGTAAGTGTGAGATAGTCATGAGGACTTTGTGCGTTAATGTGTTCATGGGATAGTAATGGAGCTGGCCTAATGGGGCTTTGTGAAGGTTCCACGAGCTGGGGTGTAGGTGATATTGAGTGGGTGTCCACAGATGCTCGGGAGATAATTATTGTTCTTACCGTTCCTTAATGAGACAGAGTTTCTGGTAAGTTTAATTTCCAGACCCCACTTGGAAAGGGCTTTTCCTCACGTGTAAGCCTGACTTTGGCTACTCGAGCAAAGGATATTTATGGTACCATCTATGTGATCCTCTGGCCGAGGGCTGCTGGGGGAAGTGGCAGATGGAGCCTGATGGGGGCCACAGGGGGCAGGGCCTGCAGGATCAGGCTGATAAGAGCTGCTCCCCCTCAATCCTGACCACCGGGAGCTCCAGGGTGAAGAAGGGGTCTGTCTCCCAGGGTGTGGTGCCTGCAGGCTGGGGGCTGGAGCCACAGGAAGGTTCTGTTGGGGACACCCAGGACTGGTCTCGGATGACATAGGCATCTCTGTCCTTGTTAGCATGTCTACAGAGACCCTTCCGGGGACCAAGGCCTGAGCTGACAGCTTTATGAGCCTTTACTTAGATTCCACAGTGTCCCAGCAGACAGGTTCCTTTACTTTCCATCTTAAGGACAAGGAAACCCAGGCTCCGAGACAGGAAGGGGCTTGGCCGAGGTCGCAGAGCCAGAGCTGGCTGCAGAGTCCCCGCTCTCATCCACCACAGGCCATCCTGCTACTGCCCAGATGCAGCACACTCACGATGTCAGGCTGCCGGACCATCCCCTTGAGAAGGTGGTGAGGACAGTGACAGATGTGGCCGAGTTGAAGAAGCAGACTTTGGAAAATCATGACAGTGCAAGAGCATTTTTATAACCAGAAGCATCTACGGATTTCCAGAGATCCATATGTATGTGAAAGCATAGAGAAAAATCTGGAAGGATGCACACCAGACTGGTGTTATCTCCAGAGAGGGACGGGGAGAGGGTGGAGGACCTAGGGAGATTTCATCTGAGATGCTTAAATTTCTGTTTTCAGTGAGAATGTGTTCATATAGTGCCTGTGTAATTAAGAATTCAGTAAAAAAAATTTTAAAGGGTGAAAGTCAACAGACAACCCTCACAGGGGTGTCACAGTTTAGGTCTGCCTTTCTGCCATGTTCACCCATCCTCACCCTCTCTGTTCTATCACATGTTCTATGTGTTAATGTTACACGTTTTCTTGCCTTAGGCTTTTGCACATCAGTCCCTCTGTCTGGAACCTTCCCCCTCCCCACCTCCGTTTTCACCTGACTCCCTTTCAGCTTTTAGGTCTTAAGCCTGGCATCAGCACCTCCGGGGTCCTTCCCATGACACCCCAGTATTGACAGGAGTCCCTCCTTCTAGCTTCGTGCATTTCCCCCACTGTAGCTTTTATCAGCCTGTATAATCACCTCTTGCTTTCTCGTCTGTCTTCATCACTGGCTTACAAAGCCCGTGAGGGTGGGAGTAGGGTTGGCCTCATCTGCTGCTTGGTCTCCAGCACCTGACACTTGGCAGGAACTCAACAGAGGTTTATTTGAATGAATGAGTGGGTGAAAGAACGAACATGTCAGGGGTGATCTAAACGGCACAGCTGTGGGTGGCATGATCACCTCCCTCTTTCTAGCCATCATATTTGTGTTGATACAGTCTGAGATGGCACTGGCTTACTGGTGGCTCTACCTCGCTTGGGTCTCCATAGGCCGGTTTCCTTTGAATTAAAATCCACATCTTCCCCACTATACACTCCTCGAGGGAACCAAACACCTGTCTTTCGTCCTTGATCAAGTCTCTCGTTATGTGCAGTCCAGTGTTGACTTTCTCTCCTGGCTTCTTGTCCCTAGAAAATCTCATTTGTCTGTCCCCACGGGCTCTTCGAAGAGGCACTGGCAGCAATATGGAGTGAGTGTGGATCAGGGGTAGGGAGTGAATGGTGAGAAGAGAGTGGATAGAGCTCATTAGAGCGTGGCCTCCTCAAATCCGAAGTCAATGTGCATTTGTGGCCTTGAGTGACCATGGCCACTGAGAAGGGGCCCCGTCTGCTTCCATGTTCAGCTGCCATGATCCTGGAGGAAGGACATGGCCAGAGGCTGGGGCCGACGCTCTGCACGTAGATGTCTCACGCAGCCCCATCTCTGACGGGTGTTGCAAACTCAGGGACGTCACAGATCCATTCCAGTCCCTCCCTGCCACCCGGCCTTCCCTAGAGCCAGGGAGCTGGGGACAGGAAATCACACACCAAGGCCCGATCTGATACCCGTAAGTTTGCTCAAGCTTATGTAAATCACACAAAAACTGACAAGTTTTCCTATTAAAAGATAATTGTAATCAGGGTGCCGGACGTGCGGCGTGGGGATGATTGGAGATAGACGGACAGCATGGAAAGATGGATTGTTTTAATTTGCACCAATTAAATTGAAGTTCATGGGATCATCTTCTTCAATCTTCATGAATACTTTATTTTCTGGCTGCTACGGAGCTATTAAAAAGAATGATTGAGGCACGCGGCAGGCCGGGTATATTTTATGAAATATCACCTTTAAAGAATTTGAGTACGCCATTTTCATAATGAGTTTTCTAGTACCTAATCCTCTTCTCTATTACTGCATTTAAGAAGTGGATTGGTCTGGGAAGTGCTGAGGGTGTCGGTAATGATACGTTTTGCCAGGCGCAGGCGGTGGTAATGGATCGCGTTCTGGCAAGGAGGATGATGGATGGGTGCCGGGAGGAGGTGTGTGCCGGAGTTTGGTGGTGGTGGGCCAGCTTGGGCGGGGACCCTGTGCTGAGTCAAGCTTTCATCCTTGCTCGGTGACTGTCTTGGCGAGGAAGGCCTGGAGTGCAGGCGAGGAGAGGAACAAGGAGGTGGGGGTGAGCTGGGATGGGAAGGGCTCCAGGGCTCCAGGGCTCCAGGCAGAGGCTGGAGTTGCTCGCATCACCCTGAGCCAGTTTCTGATGCTCTGGTGTTCAGCCAAGGGTTTGGGTTCGGGGGAAGGGTGGAGGAAGTGGGGTCTCTGAGCCCATGAGGCCATTCATTCGTGGGGTCCAGAGAGCAGGACAGGCTCTGCAATGGCCCCAGCCATGGGCCTGACCACTGCAACCTCACTCTTGACCTCCTTCTAGGTCTGCCTCCTATCACAGTGGTCTTGGGGTCTAGAGGGGAAAGGCAAATAGGGAAGTGGGTGGTGGGTTCACCCTCAAAGGGCAGATGTGGGCCAAGGGGTTCCCGCCAGGATGAGTCCCGGGGTCCTTTAGCTGTGCAGTTGTGATGATGGGTGAGGCAAGGACTTAGCTGTGACCTAACAGGTCAGGTCAGAGGAACCCGACCCACAGTCGTGGGTTTTGTTCCCTCATCTTGGGTGACGTCTCAGGGCGTTGGCCTGGCCCTGATCGGCTTGGCCCCTGGGAGCCCCAGTGGCTTCCTGAGGTCCCTCACCTTGGCCCTGGGAAGGGTGGGCACCCGGCAGGGGCGGCCTTGGGGAGCGAGCAGAGCGAGGGGCCCTGCCCCACCCCAGACCGGGTCTCCACTCTGCCACTTGGCTGGGCTTTCCTCCCCAAGCTTCAGCAGCAGCAGCCGTCATAATTAACCCTGCTAATTAATCAGGGCAGGATGGATTAATTGAGATCACAGGAGACTGGGAGAGCAGGTGCAGCTCCGGGGCTGACGGGATAACAAGCTCTCCGGACGCCCAGGGGGCCTGGCCCTGCCCGGGGAGCCCTGAGCTCACTCAGTGGTGAACTGGGCCAGGCAGGGGCCTGAGGGACCCAGCCCTGCTGGGTGCCCTGGGCCTGCTCAGGCAGGCTTTGACAGGCTGAGGCTGGAAGGCTGGCGGGCAGACAGAGTCTCCATCACCCCCCTCTGCCGGGGGCCGGCCTGGTGGAAATGCAAGTTCCACCCACAGCCCGTGAGCCAGGAGGCCCCAGGCTGCTGGGGAAGCTGGAACAGAGCAGGGCCCGGGCCTGGCACCAAGTCTCCTGCTGCCCCAGAGACCCCTGGAAAGGGGCCCAAACTGGAGCTGAGACCCCCCCAGAGAGTGGCACCGCCTAAACTGTGGGAGGGAGAGCTCAGCGGGGTTCCGGGCAGACTTGTTCATTTTACATTTTACTAAGATGTCTCTAGCAGCTTCCATGTGGAGGAGAATTTGGAAGGTGCCCAAGTGGAGGTAGGGACCACACTGAGGAACCTGCGGCCATGGTCCTGCAGGAGAGGATGGTGGCTTGGATTAGATGGTAGCAGCGGAGGAGCAGAGGACCCCCTGGGGTGGGAAGCTACAGAACTTGTTGGTGGATCACACGTGTTGGAGTGCGGGATGGAGATCAGGGGCCATTATTCTATTTCCAGGAGGTTCCTGTTGGGATGGGGACCGTCGAGCAGGTTTGGAGGACGGGAAGGTTTTGACATGTTCTGGGTTACAACCTCACCTGCCTTTTGGACTCAGTCACTGCTGCCTTGTCCCAACTCCCCTCAAACTGCCTTGGGCGGTACCCTCTCTTCCTTGCCTCTAGCTTGTCAGGCTCCCGGGACACTTGAGCCCACGTGTGCGTAGGTCCCCGCTGGCTGGTCCTTCCTCCAGAGGATGGCTCATCCTCCAAGACCAGCTTGAGCTGCCCCCTCTCCAAGGAGCCTTCCCTGCTCCCAGGCTGCACGGACTTCCCTCCTATGAGATCCCACCACCTTTGTTCATGCTCTTCCCTCTGCCAAATGCCCTTCCCTCCTTGAAACCAGACGAGTTCATACTTAGCCTTAAACGCAGAGCAATCCTCATCTCTCCCTCTTCATTTGTCTTGGTTCTGATAGCTTCTTTCTTGGAGCCCAGCTGTACTTCATATAACTCTTCGGCAACCATGCATCTGCCTCCTTAAAACTACTCCTGGAATAATTTTGGGAGTTGAAATTGCCAACACCATCAATTTGGTTTCAACCTTATTTAGGCATCGTGAACCATTTATTCCTTCAAAACAGGGTTTCTCAACCTCAGCACTACTGACATTTGGAGCGGATCATTCTTTGTTGTGGACGGTTGCCTTGTACGTTGTAGATGTTTAACAGCATCCCTGGCCTCTACCCACTAGATGCCACTAGCAACCCCAGTTGTGACAATCAAAAATGTCTCTAGACATTACCAAGTGTCCCCTGGGGACGAGGAGCAAAATCATCCCCAGTCGAAAGCTACTGCTTTCAAGAGAAATAAGAAACACTAGGAAAGCAAATGAGGAGTGAGAATCCCAAACCCTGGGCTATGGACTGGCAGGCCCAATGCTACTTTGGGGTGTGAGTTTTGAGAATATTAACATGTAGTGCTTCCTCAGTACAGAGGCTCTCAACTTTTGTACAAATATGTTCTTAAAAGCACACATGCCAAGAGACACATTTGAGAATGCCCAGAGCGATGCTGTCCAAGTTAATCCCCACACTGGACTGAATGCCTGTTTGTAATAGAATGAATGAAAAAATATGGATATTCACTCAGGGGACACTGTGTAGAATGGTGTGCTGTACATGCAACATCAGGAATGAACGTCACGTGTGAGAGAAGCAGCTGGACCCCAGCGATGCAGCCTCTGTGAGTCCATTTATGGAAACCTCTATGGCACTGGAAGGCAGGATGGTGGCTACCCTTGGTGTTCACCCGTCCTCAAAGGGTGGGGATGTGCTTCTCACTCGATGTCTGTCTCAGTGCTGGTTTCCTGGCCGTGTTGACTCTGTTCAAACTCTTTGAGCTGAACACTTAAGATCTGTGCATTTTTTCCATATGTGTGTTATGCCGAAATAGAAAGTATACCGAAAAAGTAACGCTACCTTAAAAACAAACAAAAGTCTACCATATGACCCAGGAATTTCACTCCTGGGTATATATCCAAAACCAACAAAAACACTAATTCGAAAGATACATGCACCCCAATATTCATAGCAGCACTATTTACAATACCCAAGTCAGGGAAGCAACCTAAATGTCCATCAACAGATAAATGGATAAAGAAGGTGTGGCATACACACACACACACACACACACACACACACACACACACACACACACACAATGGAATACTACTCAGCCATAAAAAAGGATGGAATCTTGCCATTTGCAGCAACATGGATGGACTTGAAGGTATTAGGCTAAGTGAAATAACTCAGCCAGAGAAAGACTAATACTGTATAATGTCACTTATATGTGGAATCTAAAAAATACAACAAACTAGTGAATATAACAAAAAAGAAACAGAGATATAGAGAACAAACTAGTGGTTACGAGTCAGGAGAGGGAAGGAGGGAGGAGCAACATAATGTTAGGAGAGTAAGAGGTACAAACTACTAGGTATAAAATAAGCTACAAGGATATATTGTACAACACAGGAAATATAGCCAATATTGTATAATAACTATAAATGGAGCATAACCTTTAAAATTGTGAATCACTGCATTGTACACCTGTAACTTATATAATATTTTACAGCACCTATACTTAAAAAAACAGTCTCACGTGTGAAGGTTGAACCTTTTAAGGAAAACAGTTCAGCTTGCTGAAAACTAACGAATGTCATGAAATCCTAAATTGCGCTTACCTTTTACACGCAACCTCTGATGTTGCATTTCCAGAATTTTGTTCTTATCCTTTATTTTTGTTTCTTTGCCTTCATGATTGATGCCTGACGTCAGACTCTATGCTGGGGTGGCTGATGGACCACTTTGACAGTCTGGGATCTTCACCTGTGTCTCAAATGCATGACATATTTCTTCCCCCTAGGTTGGCACACTCATTAAAAAATATTAAGACTTGTGCTAAATAAAAATTTACAAGGGAAAAATGCAAAAAAAAAAAGATCATGAGCTTGCAAGGGTTTGGACCTATGTTTCGTATTTTTCCTGGTAAAATGCAGGGAGGACTTTGAGGGACATCAGATCAAGCTGGGACCCCTGAGCTGAGGGTTGCAAGTGTCCCCAGTCAGGTGATGTACCAAGTTGGAATGATTAGTTGGGTAAAATGCAGTTAAAAAACAAAAAAGGTATACAAGGGGATGTTTTGAAAATACAAATTAGAAAAATTGAACAGTTTACATCCTCCAAACCATGGGTCTTATTTACTGGGGTTGGATCATCTAACAGCCCCAGACATGTTGTGACACCTCCCGTCTAGTAAACAAACCCTCCCTGGGGCCCTTGTTCTCCCGCTAACACCCGCTTCCCTGCTCCCTTGAAGCAAAGTGCCGGGAGAGTTGTCTTCACTCTGCTGCCTCCAGCCCAGGTCTCTCCTCTACTCTCTGCTCACAGGCTGTCCAGCCCTGCCCTGAAACCTGCGACCTGCCACCAGTGAGCAGCAAATGCCTTCATTAGCAGATGCCTTCATTTGCATTTGATGCGCTTGGCTGCACGTTCCTCCTCAAAGCCTTCTCTTCAGTTGGCTTCCGGGATGCCTCTCTCCTAGTTTTTCTTCGTCTCACTGGCTGTTCTTTTCCAGGATCCTTTACTGGCTCCTTCTCGGGTGTCAGTGAGCCCTGCAGCCACATCCTAGGAGCCCTTGTCTTCTCTGGCTCCTGGGAGATCGGGTCCAGGCTCAGGGCTAAGACCCCTGGCTAAGACACGCCTCTGCTCGGACCAGTGTGTCGACCTTGTAGCTGAGCCCTGACCCCACCCTCGCCTCCCTACCGTCTTGTGTCCACTTGGCAACCAGGGATCTTTCTAAACTTTCGTCAGGTCGCTTCTCAGCTCAGACTTTCCAATCCCAACAAAATCCAAATCCCTGCCGCCTCCTACTAGCCTCTTGTGATCCAGCCTACCTGTTTCTCCACCCCATCTCCTCCATCTAGCGGGCTGAGGGCTGCCTCAGGGCCTTTGCACCAGCTGATCCCTGCTTCCTCTCTCAGAATCAGCTCCTTAGAGCCTTCCCTGGACACTGGTCCTGAAGGCTCTGACCCAACACCCTTCATCTCCTTTCCCTCTATTGTTATTATTTGCTTCCTTGGTCTTCAGAACCCTAAGTACAGCATCACATCACGTGTTATATTTGTTTTGGGTTAATCATGTGTCTCCCTCACTAGAATATAACCTCCCCAGAGCAGATGGCTTTGCCAGTCTTGCTCTAGTAGAGGGTTGGACCTAGTAGGTCCTGCCCCATTTCGGAGGCAGACTGAGCTGGCTTTGAGTCCTGTTCTGCCATAACCAGCTGTGCTCTTGGACACGAAATGTAGCTCCTCTCAGCCTCAGTTTCCTGCAAAGTGGTGTTGAGAATAGAACTTGCAAGTGGAGACGTGGTGAGGTGGACTCAGTGGGGGAGAGACTCACCAGCGCTACAAGCAGCCATGGAATAACCCAGTGTGTAAAGAGTGAACCATGTGTCTGGAAACTGATGGATTCGAGGGAGGGGGGAGGGAGGGAGGGAAGAGCACCAGGACGACCTTGATTGGGTACCGCCTATGTGCCAGGGGCTTGGTGTGCAGCGTCTCTCTGGATCCTCACAATAATGCTGCGGGGTGGATATCAACTTTATACCCATCTGACAGCTAAGGAAACAGCTCAGAGAGGCTAAGGAACTTGCCTTAGGTCACACAGCTAGGGAAAGATGGTCTACTGCAAAGGCTCACTGGGGGGCTGACCCTGGCATTCCCCAACAACTTCCCTCCATCCCCTGGGAGGGAGGTTGCCTGTCCTGGTCCAACTGTGTCCTGGCACGGAGCCTGGCACATAGTAGGAGCTCAAGACATGAATGGAGAGTGATCTGCAAACCCAGATTCAGGGACGCTGCGCCTTGTGGGGGCTGTTTGCGTGTGTGCGTGTGCTCACACGAGTCTCCTTGTCCCCTGCCCCCTCCCTCTAGGCTGGGCTGGTGACCTGAGGGTCACACCAGGCCTCGCAGTTCCATCCTATGCCCGCAGTGACAACCCAGATCCTCCATTCTCCACCAGCGTTCACTTTAATTGCCCGAAAATTGGCGATAGATACAAGGAAAATAATGAGGCCTAATTATGTTAATTAAACGGCTAATTCATTAATTAACGCACTCACATCTTTGGCTTGGAGAGCCCCTCACAGTGGCCATGGGGTTGGTTCAGTTCCAGCAGGGACGGGAGGCCCTGTCTGGGGCCGGGAGTCTGTTGGCCTCTTACATGGGGGCCGCAGTTTCTGGGCTGCTGTGAGCCCCCTTCAGCTGCCTGTCCTCGGACACCCCTCTCCGCCCTCCTGCCTGCAGTGTATGAGACCCTGGGAAGCGGGTGATGAGCAGATCTGGACAGGCGGGGTCTGCATCCCCAGGAGCTTTCTGATGACTTCTGGGTGACCTCGCAGCCGGCAGGAGGCAGCGTGGATGGCAAGAGACCCCACAGAGAGACGGAGAGGGCAGGTTTGTCCAGTGGGGTTCAGGCACTCTTAAGTCCACACACACAAGGATATGTTACCCCAAATGGTACAGGAGGCCCTTCTGTCCTTGGAGGGACCACTCTGGATCAGAGCCGGGTAGCAGAGCCCTGCTGGCCGTGTGCAGCTTGGCCACTGGTTTACTTGACCATCCTTCACAGGGTAGACAGGGTCCTCATGGTGCCCCTGCCTGGGTCACTGGCACCTCAGTTCTCACCTCCCATCACCTGTTCTCTGCCTCTGGTCCCATATTTGGGTCTGGACCCCTCATGTGCTCTCCCAGCACCCTGTCCTATGTCGTTAGAGCCCTTGGTGCAGTTTGTAATGATACGATCCCTCTCCTTCCCTCTCTCCGAGGTCACAATCTGTACCATATTATCACTAAAATCATCTGTTTTCTTGTTTGTTTCTGTCATCAGACAGGGCTGCACCTCTGGGTCCCCCACCTGGGCTTGTGAAGTAGGGATGCATTTCACAGCCACAAACTCAGGTGACCAAAGACATCACTTGAAGCCACATGGAAAAGAGGTTAAGGATTGGGTCTTGACATTAAACCCTGGTTTCACCCCTTCCAGGCTGTGTGACCTTAAGTAAGTGTCTTAACCTCTCTGGGTTATGACCTAGGCATTCCCTTGGAAAATGGAGATGGTGAGTGCTCCTTTCTCACAGGGGGCTGTGGGCTTTTAAATGAGATACTGTGTGCAGAGCTCATAGACTGGGCCAGGTAGAGGCAGTGCTTGAGCGTCAGCAACTTTGATTTCTTTATTTTCCCTAATACTTTCGTTTTGAACTGCAAGACCCCATCTTCCTGATGCCAAAAATGTAATCCAGGCAGAGTTGGCCAAATTGGGGATTTCTCACTTCAGTTGAACAATTCGTCACGTTAATGCTTTTGTTTGTCCTCTGCCCTCTTCTTGGAGTTGGTGCTAAGCTCCAGAGCTTACACAAAGCCCTCGCCTGCCTGGCTCCTCCTGGTTTCTCCTTGTGTCGTTGTCTCTCCTGGGCTCCCCTCCCAGCATGTGAGTCATATTGGAGGAGACTGTGGCAAAGGGAAAAATCCTGTGCCCCATACACATCTATCAGCATACCCCCCATATTTTATTTTATTTATTTATTTATTTAATTTTTTTAAAAAATAAGATGTTGGGGGTAGGAGTTAATTAATTAATTAATTAATTTTTGCTGTGTTGGATCTTCATTTCTGTGCGAGGGCTTTCTCTAGTTGTGGCAAGCGGGGGCCACTCTTCATCGCGGTGCGCGGGCCTCTCACTATCGCGGCCTCCCTTGTTGCGGAGCACAGGCTTCAGACGCGCAGGCTCAGTAGTTGTGGCTCACGGGCCTAGTTGCTCCGCGGCATATGGGATCCTCCCAGACCAGGGCTCGAACCCGTGTCCCCTGCATTAGCAGGCAGATTCTCAACCACTGCACCACCAGGGAAGCCGCCCCCCCCCCACCATATTTTAAATCAAGTGGAAAAGATTCATACAAACTCCACCGTCAAAGACCATGACTAGGGACTTCCCTGGTGGTCCAGTGGTTAAGACTTCGCCTTCCAATGCAGGGGGTGCCTGTTCGATCCCTGGTCATCCCTGGTTGGGGAGCTAAGATCCTACATGCCTTGTGGCCAAAAAACGAAACATAAAACAGAAGCAATGTTGTAACAAATTCAATAAAGACTTAAAAAAAAAAAGAAACGAAGACCATGACTATATGTAAAAGCCACGTAGCCTGCTCTGTTTGTACACCATTGCCAAGCCTCACACACCTGCCCTGCGGGGGGACCCAGGCTGATTAGAATCAACCCCTCCCAGCACGCAATAACACAAGTTCTTAAAACAAAGAGATAACAGCCAGTCTTTATTTCAAAGTTGATATTTTGTTGGTCATGGGTTTTCTGTATTCATTCTGAGTTTCAAGAACACTATTTCTGGGACTTCCCTGGTGGTCCGGTGGTTAAGACTCTGCACTTCCACTGCAGGAGGCCAGGGTTCTATCCCTGGTCGGGGACCTAAGTTCCCACATGCCGCACGGTGCAGCCAAAAAATGAAAAAAAAAAAATACTATTTCTGTTGATCATTGAGTTTTTGGCGCTCCCTTAAATTTTGCATCCGTGGCAAGTCCCTCTCTTACCTTACCCCAGGCCCTGACTCCAAGCCTTTTCCTGAGCGCGCAGGGCATGGCTACTCCTCCCGGGGCGCTCACTCTGCCCTGACGTGACCTCCTCTGGCTTCCTGTTCTCCCAAGAGGCTGCTGAGAGTGGGCATCCTGGGTGGGACCTGGGAGGAGCAGGGCTTCTCTGCTTTGGGACCCCTAAACCCATCCTGTGTGGATAATCAGCCACTTTACTTTGCTTAGGTATCTTCTTAGAGAAAAGTGGGCTGGGGAAGCAGAGGGTGAAACCAACCAGCCTCTCTGGTCTTTCCCTGGAGATGGGGGGAGTGGAGGATTAAGATGGGGGGCTGCAGGGTGAGGAGAAAAGTTTTCTCCTTCTCTCACATGCCTTTCCCATCTACGCTGCTGATTCCCTGCACCACGGTTTGCTACCAAAGCTGGGACTGTGGCATCTTGGTTCTTCAGGTTCTTAAAGTCATGTAGGGCCCTCCTGGCTGGGTGCCCTGATGTGGGACAGGGAATGTGAGCGTGAGCCCCTTCCCCTATGACGTCCTGCCCCTCCAGGTACCCAGCGCACCTGGCTGGATGCTCCTGAAACTGGCCTAGAGGCATGGAGACAGAGCAGCGACTGGACTGAAAACTCCCCAGGGTCCTCGGGGCAGCTGACCGCCAGCCAGGGCCCCCAAACTGCCACCTCCAGGTTGGGAGAGGGAGGCTCCTGTGGAGAGGCGCCGAGAGCCCGGCCGGTGCTGGGTTGAATTCAACACTGTTTCCCAGGGAGAGGGAATCGATTGCTTTATTGCTGAGACTTAATTTGAGGGAAGTGAAACTAAAGCTTCATAAGAAGTATGATTATTATAGAATGCTTAAGCCCCTGCCTGGGGGGCCTGAGCCCTGCTTGTCTCACCCCTGTCTGGGGTAGCAGGAGCCACAATCTTACTGTCTAATTGGAATGGATTTCAAAAGTGCAATAAAACCAGCCACCTGGATGGGGGCACTTGTCTCTTGGAGCCATCTCTGGGGAGATGTGATGAATGTGGGGATTCTATGAGCTCTCATCTCCTGACCTCTGGCCCCCCAATGGATGATAATAGTAATGACAATGATAACAATATTAATATGAGCAGCTGAATGTTTAGTGAGCATTTACTATGCACCAGGCATTGTTTCACTGAATCCTCACATTGACTCTTTGTGAAAATGTATCATTCAGCGATTACCACAAAGTTGCTGCATAACAAACGACCCCAAAACTCAGTCGCTTAAAAACAGCAATCATTTATTCTCACAGATCAGGGGGTGGCTTGGGAGCTAGCTGGTCTTGTCTGGGCTCGGCTGGGGCAAGTAGCTGTGCTCAACATGCTCCGTCCTCTTCCTGAGACCAGCTCCCAGCCTGCGCTTATTCTTCTCGTGGATGGCAGAGCCACAGAGCAACTGGAAATGCCCAAGGCCTTTTGAGGTCTTGGCCCCAGAGTGGCTTCCCTCTCTCCTCCCTCCTTCTGTTGCCAAAGCAAGTCACGTGGGGCCAAGCTCAAAGTCACAGGTGGAGAACAGTGTCCTGCCTCTTTAGCGAGAGTCACTACCGAGTTGGAGCCAATAATGCAATCTGCCACAGGTACCACTCTTGTTATCCCCATTTGACAGATGAGGAAGATGAGGGCCAGAGAGAGAAAGTTGCTCCCCAGGGTCACACAGCCCTGGGGGCTGGGATTCAGAGCTCAGCCTGTATCTGAGGCCTCAGCGACCCCTTTCTCATTACCCAATTCAGTGCCCGAGCTCACGCTGACCGGGGCAGTTCATCAGGACCCAGACTGTTGTGACTCCAGACATGTGGCCTGGGCCCGCCAGCTGAGGGTCCCACTGTCCCTGGCGTACCCCCCATTCACTTCAATTCCTACCAGAATAAGAGTGGGCTCTGGGAAAGGGGTAGATCGCTCCTTGGGGCCAAACACCCCCTCATGTAATTTTTGTTTGCCCTACGAGGGGACACCGGGCTTCCCCAGCTGGTGAGGGTGGAGTCAGGATTTGAACCCGGCTCCGGACGCAGAGGCTCCCTGGTACCGTGGCCCCAAACTGAGCACAGAGGTTCACTCTTAGCTCGGCCCTCCACTGGTGGCAGTGCCCAGGGCTCTCACCGACCTTGCCCTGAACACATGGGAGCTGACAGATACAGAAGCAAGAGATGCCTGGCTTTCCTTCCTCCCAGCCTCTTCTGGGGGCCTCGGCTGCAGAATGTCTGTTTTACCCTCAGCTCCCCGACCCCTCCCCTGGGGCTCCCTGGGACAGCGGAACGCATGCCTGGGAGCCCGTGGCTGCGTGGTCCTCAGGGACCCACAGACTCTCATCACCTGACTCTTTTTAAGCTTTTGTTATTTCTCGATTACCCAAGTAATACATGTTCATTGCAGGAAAATTAGAAAATACAGAAAAGCATGAAGAAAAAGAAATCAAGCGTAACCAGTTTAGAGGCATCTCTACTCATTAGGGGTATAAACATGAAATGGTTTTATTTTTCCAGTGACTACCACCACTCTGTTCTCTCTGAACCTCCTCTCCCTGCCTGCTGGGTGGCGAGTCCATAAACGACATCTCAGTCCCATTCCATAACTTTCCATTCTGGGTTATTAAGACTGGCTCATGCTGGTACCCAAGACTTGGTCCCGTGTTATTTCAAACTCCAAGACCACTTTGTGTTCGAGGCCTGGGGTCGGCAGTGGGCTCTTCCCAAGCCCCCCACTCTCACAGCGTCTGGCCCCCATGTTGGCCTGGGGAGGCGGGACTCACGTAGCCTTTTGTAGGGTTCTATCTGCTGATGTAACTTGTCCGTGGGTGGATGGCCATCCACAGGGTTCTCCCTGGGGAGGGAGGGGACCCTCCTGTCCTGCCCCCCAGGCCTTTCTGGTCCCCTTCCCCCACACCCTGCGATTTAGCCACATCTTGAGGCCAGCCCCCAGCTGTGGCCTCCTGCTGTGTGGCTCCTTGCAACTGGTGGCCCTCAAACTTGTCTTTCCTGGTGACATTCAGCTGTGGGGCTGTGGGCACCTGCTGCAGCCAGGCATGGAGCCTGGGGGCCTGGGCACTCAGAAGGTGGTCCTAGTGACCCCGGCAACTTGGCCAGTGAGCCGTTTGCCTGGGCTCCATGGGCACAGGGACAGGCCAGTGCAGTGGCCAAGTGCTGGGCTGGAAAAGCCAGTTTCCACTCCTTGCAGGTACCTGGGCTGGAAGAAAGATTCCCTTGGACTTTGGGAGGAAAAAGCCAAACTCCCCACATCCACGTGGAGGAGAGCAGAGGGAATGGGTGCTCCCCCTCTCTCATCTGCTCTTATCTACATCTGGGGGAGGGGCTGGGGGGCAAGCTGAAATGGGTTCCACCTCTGGGGTGATCACCCAGCATGTGAGTGGGGGGCCTCCTCTGTCTCCAGGACCTTCTCTCGGTCCCTGGGGTGAACCATTGGCAGTTAACGTTCATCCCATGTCCCCCTTCCCGCTCCAGGCTGACTGTGTCAGTGGTGGGCTCCTGGACCCAAGAGACCCAAGAGATAGAGATGGGTTCTCTGTGCCCTCCAGTCCAGAAGGTTTCACGCCCAGCTTGGGAACTCTGGGTCTTTAGGGTGGGCTCCCAGATTTGCATAAGTACTCTCCAGCTGTAGAGAGAAGGACTTGGAGACAGTCCCCTTTTTATGGGATGAGGAAACTGAGGCTCTAGGGGCTGGAGTGATGTGCCCAAGGTCACAAGGCTGATGAGTGGTCATTCAGTTGTTTCCTGGACATTGCCTCACATCTCCCCACGCTGTCACCCCCCCTACCTCCATGCCCACTGCTCAACTGACACCAGGACAAATTCTTGTTGAATCAAAGAATAAATTAATGAATGAAAGCAAGGATTACATTTCTAGCGCTAGAAAGTTTTATTTTAGGGCTGTTTCTGGATTTTGGAGAACTAACAAATGGGTCACGAATATTCCCATTTGCCAGATGGGGAAATGGAGCCCGAGGTCCCCTGGAGAGGATACAGTCCCTCCGGGTATCTGAGTTGGGGATACATCCAGTGCAGTTCCTGCCTGCATCTTGGCAGTGGCTTTTGAGCCAGAGTAAGGAAGCAGCTGGCTCGCCGGATGGCTCTTTCCTCTTTTTTTCCTTCCTCTTCTCTCTGTCCCCATCCCGAAGGTAAAAAGTTCATGCAGGCGGCCATCCGTTGCAGGCTGTCAGGCGGCCATGTAATCTCTCTGTGGTTTTATTACTTAAAATCGGTGCGATGTCCAGGCTGGGGAATTTTCCAAGGTGTTTGAGGTTGCCATGGGCCCCATTTATATTGTGCCTGAATTTCCTTCCCAGTCTCCTTGAGACAAGTGACCAGCAGGTCCCGCCGTGAAGGCCGTATCAGTCATTTGCCAATGGGAGCCGGGCCGTGAATTATCAGGGGATGGCGCGGCAGAGAGCGAGGGCCGGGGTGCGGGGTGACGGTAAACATGTCCCGGGAATGTGTCTCCCATCACTCACGGTCAGATAGCAGATGTAGGCACACACGCGGCCCCTATCTCTAAATCTCGGCCTGACCTGTGGGAGAGATGGAGGTGACTTTCAAGGGAGTCTGTCTGCAGGGGAACTTGGATGAGAAGTTTATGGCAGGTCGGGTTTCCCTGAGGGTGGCGTGGTGCCTGTTCCCAGTGGCTGCCTTGAAAATAGCATCTGGTTAATGTACACATTCATTTATATTTTCACTCCATAAAAATTTATTATCGAGCATTGGCTATGTGAAGAGGGTGTGCATTTGGATTTCTGGAAAGATGCAAAATGAGGATCTTTATTTTATGGGGGCAAAGGGGTCCCAGAGACAGGCTGTCGTTGTCCCCGCTCTGTGGTCCCTTGTCGCCTTGCTCCAGGTTGAGTCCCATGCCAGCTCACCCTGTTGCCCTGTCTGGGGCCAAGAGGCTCACTGAGGGTGCTGGGAGAGGAGATCATGCCCAGGAGAGGGACTGCTCTCCTCCTTGGGGGTGGGGTCTCTTCCCCAGGACGGCTGCTCAGTGCCAGCCTCTGCTCAGGGCACTTACTCACCCAGTCTCATCAAACCCTACAACAGCCCTGTGACGTGGGGACCATTATCACCCCGTTTTACAAATGAGGTTAAGAAAACTTCCAAGGTCATCCAGTGAGTTGAAGCTAGAACTTAGACTTCAACCCTGCTCAGTGGGCCCCTAAAGGCCCCCGAGAGGAGGATTCTGGCTGCTGCCTGCAGTCTGGGGTGGGGGTCTGAGGACCTGAGAGCCTCCTGTGCACGTGTGTCCCATCCACCTGCCACTGAGATCCAGGTGTGGCGTCTCACTGACCCCCCCCCCCAGCCCACTCCTCCATCCAGCCCGTGGTAAGGGGATACTCTGGCAGAGGACAGAGACTGGGGACAGAAATGGGTCCTCAGCACTTAGGAGGAGAGCAGAGAGAGGAGAAGTAAGGTGTCTAGGGCAGCGGGGAGGCTGGGGTGAGGTGGGGGAAGGCGGGCGTTTAGACAGACCCGGAGGCGGGAGACATTTTGTCTTTGAGTCTTCATGTCTTTTCCTCTCTTATCTGTCTCCACGGTCTTGGGCGAATGGCTTCACCCCACTGAGCCTCAGTTCTTCACCTGTGAAGTGGGGATCATAGTACCGGTTGCTGTAAGGATCTGAGAGCAGGGTGACCAACTTGTCCTGGTTCTCCCGAGATGTTGCTGAATTTAGCACCAAAAGTCCCCCATCTTGCAAAATCCCTCAGTCCCCAACAGACTGTGACAGTGGTCTCTCTATGGGAGAGAGTGGCCCAAGCCTCCAAGCGCCCAGCAAACAGCAGTCTTGGTAAACACGCACCCCTGCCCTGAATTCATATTTCTTGTGGGCCTTCTTGGTTCCTCTGGTCTCTGTTCGTTTGTTTCCACCCTGTTTGCTCTAAGTGTCACCCCATGGTTCTCTGACTGCCCCCTTATGTCCTAGTTTCTGTCGCAACCTCCTCCTCACGTCACTCAGAGATTCTTCCTCTTCCTCTCTCTGTCTCTCCGTCTCTCTCTGCCTCATTCCAGCCCCCTCCCTGCCCTATACACCCCATTTCTCCCTTCTCTGCCCTCTTCCTAGTTTTCAGGGACCCCTCTTGGGCCCCAGTCTCTGTCCTGTGGCAGAGCACCCACCCCTTACCGTGGGCTGGAGGGTCAGATGGAGGCCCCCATGCTCCCTTCACGGTGACCCTGAGATCCTGACCGAGGCCCCGAGACTGGGCGGAGGGTCCTGAGAGCAGGTTCTGGGTCAGCAAGAGGGATGGGACCACCAGCAAGAGGGATGGGACCACCGCCTCCTCCCAAGGCCTGGGCCGCTCACCGGCACGGCCTCCCCAGCAGCATCCCTCAGCCTGTCTGTGCTCAGACAAGGACTGACTCTTTCAAAGATAATTTACTGGCTGATACCTCATTGCACATGGTAATAGCTCGTGCTTAAATAATAATAAGCTTGATTGCCGTGCAGTCGTTAAACTTTTTTCCCATTCAGTTTAACTGACCATTTTGTGTGTGGTTTGGAAGAAGGGGGGAGAGAGCCCGGTCATTATCCCAGGCCTGAAATGGGAGTTAATTTCTAATGAAGGTATAATTTTATTCCAATGATTTTACATTTAATTAACTAAAGCTACAAGTAATTTGAAATTATATGGTGATGGGGCCTCACTTTGGGGATCACAGAGGGCAGAGAAGGGGAGCTGAAGGTGGGAGGAACAGAGGGGCAGGGGTGGCCAGGGAGCAGGGCTGGGTGGGGAAGAGGGACAAAGGGAAGGGGACCCTGTGTCAAGTAGTGGCTGTTGAGGCCAGTTATCTCTTGAATCCTCATCTCAACCCTTTGTGGCAGGAAGCACTGTTGTTTCCACTTTGCAGATGGGGAAAGGAAGGCGCAGAGAAACGAAGGAGTAGATGGCTGTACTTTGGTCTTTCTTCCCCTCTCCTCCCTGTTCTGGAAGCAGCACCTCCATCTACATGGCTTATCCTCCCCCAACTCCATCCTATGGGGCTGCCATGTTGTTCCATGGTCTTGACCCCAAGCACCATTGGGTTGGGCCAATGACTTCTTTTCCTGGGATTTTTGAACTGGAGCATGAGAGACAGAGACCTTTGATGGCTGAAGGATAAGAGTTGCTTTCCTTTCTTATCTAATTTAACTTGCATTCCGTTTGGGGCACACATCTGAAGTGGACAGCGGGCTGAAATCCTACTCATGCTCACACCCCTGTCACCATCATCCAGAACAAGCTCCATAGCAGGCTCCCTCATTCCTCTTTCTAGTCAATACCTCCCCACAAACTATCACCATTGACCAGTTTTGCTCTTTTTGGACTTTGTGCAAGAATCAAATAGCATGTGTTCTACATCTGGCTTCTTTTGTCCAATATTATGCTTAGAAAATTATCCAAGTTGTTGCATGTTGCCGTAGTTTGTCCCTTTTCATTGCTGTGTGGGAGTCCATTGTGTGAACTGGCCATAATTTGCTAATTCATTCTCTTTTTCTTAGACATTTGTGCTGTCTCCAGATTGGGGCTATCGTGAACCCTGCTGTCGTGATCCTTCTTGTGCCTGTTTTCTGGAGGGCTACTCATTCTCTTGCGTATATGCCAGGAGTGGAATTCCTTGGTTCTGTCCGTCTCTCTCTAGCTTTAGTAGATGCTGCCACACTGCTTCCCACAGTGGCCCTACTGCTCTCTGATCCTCTCAGCAGTCTCGGAGAGTTCAAGCTTCTCTACATTGTGACACTTACTCTTGCCAGTTCTTTTAATTTTAGCCATCTGGGCAGGGGCGGCATGTATCACTTTGAATTTTCCTGGTGACTAATGATATCAGTGACGTTAACAGCTTTTCTAGGCCTTCTCGTCCTTTGGGTACCCTTTTCTGTGAAGGGGTACCCTGTTCAAGGCTTCTGGCCATTAAAAACAAAATGGGTTGTCTGCTCTTTTCTTATTGCTTTCTAGGAGTTCTTTATATATTCTGCCTTTTTACTCTCTTAAAGGTGCCTTGATGACCAGGAGCTCTTAATTTTAATGAAGTTAAAAGGTAAAACTCTAAATGTAGAACTAGAAGGCTAATTGTCAGCCATATTTTCTACTCTGGACAAAAGCCAGACTCCAGCAAACGAAGAGAGTGAAATCCCTGTTCTGAGAGAGATGAAGAAAGAGTCCTGCCGCCCTCCTCACCTCCGGTCCAGCTGCCCCTGGGCCTGGCTCTGTCCCTCCCCACCTGTGGCCTGGATATTTCACATTGCATCCTGCAATGCCATGATGTCCTTGATTGCAGCATCCTTCTGATAAAATCTCCCTTTAACTTAAGCTCATTCAACCTGAATTTTCTTTTTGTGCAACCCAGTGATCCCCATTTCACAGAGGAGGAAACTGAGGCTCAGGGAGATGTTGTGATTTGCTCCAGGTCCCACGCTGCTTAGTCTGGGGTTGAATTCAGACCCCAACTCACTATGAGGGTGACTCAGGAGACCCTGGAGAAGGGCTTTGGGGATGCGGCAGAGAGATGTCAGGGTTTGTGATGAGAAGGTGGAGTGACTGAGCCTTGGGGACTGAGGGGTGGGTCAGAGGGAGGAAGGTCTGGGTCAGGGACATGTTCTGGGATAGAGGCAGCAGGTGTGGTGGGGGGACGGGGGTGCTCCTGATGAGATACTGGCTGGGAGAAGCCTGGGCAGGGCTGGGGTGAGGGTCCAGCAGGTGTGACCCTGCTCAGTTTTCAGGTGAACCTGATCCTGGCCTTGATGCTGGCCTAGACCCTGACCGTCATTATGTCCATCGCCCTACCTCTGGAGTCTGTCCAAGGGAGGAGGGCGGGAGGGTGACCTGAGCTGGGAGAGAGTTCCCGAGACTGAAGTCTCCTGGTCCTGAGGGGAGGGGCTGAGGCAGGGTGGGGTGTTCGTGAGGGGTCGCCTGGGGCGGCCTGGCCTTCCAGCCTCCTTGGCAGGGTGTGTGCACATGTGCCTGTGTGCACAAGGATGGACAAGACCATGTTCCTGAGCTCTACAGAGCCTCGTCCAGATTGTGGCTGAAGGCTGAGTGGGGCCTGGAGTGAATAAACACCGCTTCAGGTGTAATTAAGTGCAATGAGGCCCTGTAGACTGAGCCACAGCCCCCTCCCTGGGACAGCTGGGCCTCGGATTACACACGCACACCTGCAAGTTCATAGCAGCATGCACAGAGACATACAGAGACACAGAAATGGAGATCTGAACCCTCAGAATCATCTAGAAAGTCACACAGAAGTGAACAGGTGCCCACACTTCATGAGAAGCAGCTAACCTTCGCTCACTCAGCGCTCTGGTGCTGCGCGGGGTGTCACTGAATCCCCAGAACCCCCTGGGAGGTGGGTATTATGATTAGTATCTGCATTTTAGAAAACTGATGCTCAGAGACTCAGACCAGGCCTCTGAGATTCTAAAGTCTGGCATCTCAGCTTCTACTTCCATCACATGTCACATACCTGGAAATGGAGAGAAGCAGATAGGGGTACCGAGAATCCCAGGTACCTGCACAGAAAGAGAAATGCAGTGGCAGGGCCACGGGCAGATAACACAAGTCACCAGCCTTACACAGGCAGACGAGCACTCCCGGAGCCCACAGACTCAGACTCGTGGGCACCCACTTGGAGGCCCCAGGAAGACCCCACAGCCCTCCGCATGAGAGGCCCTGGGGTGGCTGCCTCTGACTTTCCAGACTCTGGGTTTCTTCCAGCATCATCCATGTCCCTGCCTGCTTCAGAGGCCTCAGTGACCCTGACCAGGCCTCAGAATTCCCTTGCCTCCATGGCCACCTGAGTTCAGGAGGGCAGGAGTCTAGTCTACATCCTTCTAACTCCCGACCCAGGTGGTGCCACCCCATTTGAATGTTGGAAACTGGTGTCAGTACTGCAGGCCAGCTTGGCCTTGGGTCTCCATCCGGGGACTGCGGACTTTCCCTGCGGTCCCCATCTCTACCCCTAGTACACTCTACCCCACACTTCCAGAAAACTTCCCAAAACTTTGAGGCCTTTGGGGCTGACAGGGCTCCCCCAGCCCAGAGTCTTAGCTGTCAGCGTGGGCAAGTGTCTTCTCAGATATCGCTGGTTGAAAGCAGGGTGTGCAGGTGAGTGGAATTTAGGGGAGCCCCCTCCTGCCTTCCCTCTGCTCATGTAGTCACACTCCATTCACTTGCCTGCCTCCTCCACTCCCTCCTGTCCCAGGCTCCGGGGGCCGGGGGAGAGAGAGCTCTTCTGGCTTCCCGTTGCCTCCTTGGGGAGATGAGCAAACAGCCAGGCCTTCAGGGCTTCTGGTCCTCAGCCCTGGGCTGCTCCATGGAACCACTGGCCCCGGCCCTGGCCAGTCAATCTGATCATCTGATCGGTTGAACGGTGGCGGGGGGCGGTCTCTGTTGGTGGGGCTGGCTTTGGTATGTGTTAGCACCTCCCCAGTGGGTCAGGAAGGCTTCTCTGAGGAGGTGACCTTTAGCCAAGCCCTGGAGAGAGGGAGGAATAAGCAAGAGAGGCTTAGGGGCAGAGTCTGCCAGGAAGGAAGGACCAGCCTCAAAGTCCCGAGGTGGGGACGATCTTGAAGACCAGGTCGGAGCAAGGCAGGACCAGCTCAGGCTGGGAGCCAGGATTTGGTTCAGAGTGAAAGGGAAAGTTGCTGGAGGTTTTTTGTGTTTTTTTTTTAAAACCATTTTATTGAGATCTGACTGACTTATAGAAAGTTGTACATATTTAAAGTATACAACTCAGTAGGTTTGGGGGATAAGTATCCATCCCTGAAACCATCACCACAATCAGGGTCAAAAACATATCCATCACCTCCCAGAATTTCCTCCCACCCTCTTTATTATTATTATTATTATTTGCATGTGTGTGTGGTAAGAACACTTAACATAAGATCTACCCTCTTCGCAAAGTTTAAGTATACAGTAGTATCATTAGCTGTAGGCACTGTGCTGTAGAGACAGAACTTATTCATAACTGAAACTGTGCCCTGTGACCATCCACTCCACTGCCCCCTGACCCCACCCCCTGGCAACCACCATCCTACTCTCTGCTTCCATGAGTTTGACTATGTTAGATTCCGCGTATAAGTGAGCTCATATAGTATTTGTCCTTCTGTGCTGGCTGAGGGGTTTAAGCAGGGAAATAAGGGGTTCAGTGGGCACAGGGAAGGGATTCAGAGATGGTGCAATTTCCCCAAGGACAGGACCTGTCTGTCTGGTTCACTCTCTACCCCAAGTGCCTGGAACAGAGCTGGCCCAGACTACAGGTGTTTAGTAACAGTTTGTTGAAGGAACAAATGACTGCGTGTCTGCAGTTAGCATTAGGTGGTCACAGGGCCCCACCTAAGTAGGGGTGTGAATCCCAGACTCACCCAGGAAGGCAGGTCCACGTAGGGTGATAAGAAGAGAACACCTGGGGCAGCAGGCTTGTGAGGCAGGCAGATGTCAGGGAGCACCTGAGGCCTGGGCAGGGGATGGCTCATGCCACCTTGTCCAGCGTGGAGGCCCAGCAGTTTGGGGGCCAGTGGAAGCCATTCAGCCGGGGCTCAGAAAGAGCCAAGTTCCTTGTGAAGTCATGCCCACTGTTCACCCAGGGCTGAGGTGCCCAGACCTGCTCACAGCATACATTTCTGTGTGGCTTGTCACTCAGTGTGTTTTCAGGCAAAGCCCAAGGGTCCTGGGCTGACCAGAGCAGGGTCCCCGACAGGACACAGGTCAGAGGTGTGAGTGGCTGAGGTCAGGGTTTGATTGCTGACTAGGAAGGAGTCAGGAATTTGGTTTCATTTCATTTTCCAGCTCCAAATAATTGAGATTGGCTTCCTGGGGGTATGTATTGAGAAGGGTTCCAAGGCCACATGTAGGCTCGGTGGGAAGGAATGCTGTGATCCATTAGTGATGCCTGCCATGGCTATGGGTGCAGGCAATGGTAGAACGTGTTGTATATTTATTTCCTTGATAAGGTAGGTTCAGAAACTGGGTGCTGCACTGAGGTCAGGAGCCAGGTAGAAACAGAAGTCCAGAACCAGCAAGTGGCTGAGGTCAGGAATTAGCTAAAGATTAAAGTTGGGTACCAGATTGTGGAATGATGTCAGGAACAAGAGAACTGCCAAAGTCAGAAGAAGATGGTGATTGACGTCAAAAGCCAGCAGTGGGATGGTGTCCTGGGGCCCCATCTAGGCTCTGGGAGCAGAGCGTTCTGATATTTGGCATGTCTGCGATGACACGTGCAGGGAATTTTTGTCATACAGGCCACTGATCTGACATCCCTCAGCCTGGAATACTCACCGTCTCTCTTTCACCTGGTCCCTTCACCTGGTGCCCTATATATTTTTTTTTATAAGAGCTTTTTAGGTATATAATTCACACACCAAACAATTCCCCTACTTAAAGTTTAAAATTCAACGTTTTTGAGTATATTCAAAGGGTTGTATGACCATTACCACAATCAATTTTAGAAGATTTTCATTACCTCAAAAACAAACTCTGTGCCTATTAGCCCCACTAACCCCCTCAGCCCTTGGCAACCACTAATTTACTTTCTGTCTCCATGGATTGGCTATTTTGAACATTTCACGTAAATGGAATCATATAATATGTGGCCTTCTGCAACTGGGTTTTTTCACTCAGTATAATGTTTTCAAGGTTCATCCATGTTGTCACATGTATCAGAACTTCATTCCTTTTTATTGTTGAATAATATTCCATTACCTGGATATATCATATTTTGTTTATCCACTCATCAGTTTGATGGACATTTGGATTTGTCCACTTTTTGGTTGTTATGAATGGATATGCTATGAACACTCATGCACAGACTTTTGTGTGTGGACGTGTGTTTTCATTTCTCTGCGGCATATACTTAGGTGTATAATTGCTGGGTCATATGGTAATCCCGTGTTTAACCATTTGAGGAACTGCCAGAGGCTGCACCATTTTGCATCCCCATCAACAGTGTATGAGGGCTCCAATTTTTCCACAACCTCGCCAATACTTGTTATTATCTGTCTTTTTGATTATAGCCTATGTGGGTGTGAAGTTGCATCTCATTGTGGTTTTGATTTGCATTTCCCTAATGGTTAAAAATGTCGAGCATTTTTTCATGTGCTTATTGGCCATTTGTATATTTTCTCTGGAGAAATGGCTACTCAGCTTTTTTGTCCAGTTTAAAGGTGGGTTATTTGCCTTTGTACTGTTGAATTGTAAGGGTTCTTTATTCTGGATATTAGACCCTTATCAGATACAGGGTTTGCAAATATTTTTTCTCATTCTGAGGTTGCCTTTCACTTTCTTGATAGTATATTTTGAAGCCCAAAAGTTATTTCTTCCTCCCTCCCTCCCTCCCTCCCTTCCTTCATTCCTTCTTCTCTTTTTCTTTCTTTCTTCCTTCTAGTTTCCTTGCCACTACAGCTACCACCAGGGGTGTCAACCAGCACCCATAATTCCAGGAAGCAAACAGACGGCTTTTCGCACAGCCTGTGCTAGCTACTGTATCACTATGACCAATGGAGAGAAAAGCTATCGATATTAACCACATTGCTCTAAGGAAGTTGCTAGAAACATCCTGTTGATCATGGTACCTAGAGCAGAAACTACTGAGAAACCACCTCTCAAAGGTTGTCCTTAAAATATAATGTCTTCCTTATCTATTTTAAATTTGGTTACTCTGCTTTCGGTGTCATGTCTAAGAAGCCATTGCCTGATCCAAGATTTACACCTATGTTTTTCTTCTAAGAGTTTTACAGTCTTAACTCTTCTGTTTAGGTGTTTGACCCATTTTGAATTAATTTTTGCATATGATGTGAGATAGGGGTCCACCTTCATTCTTTTGCACGTGGATATCCACACTGTCAGCACCATTTATGGAAAAGAATATTCTTCCCCCATTGAGTTGTGTTGGTACCATTGTTGAATACCAAATTAACTTTAAATGTGAGGTCTTTTTTTTCTTGACTCTCAATTCTATTCCATTGATTGTATGTCTAACCTCACACTAGTACCAGTGTTGATTCCTGTAACTTTGTCATGTGTTGAAATCAGAAAGTGTGAGTCCTTCAACTTGGTTCTTCTTTTTCAAGATTGTTTTGACTATACTTTCTCCCTTGCATTTCCACACGAATTTTAGGATCTACTTGCCCATTCTGCCAGAATGGCAGCTGGAATTTTGTTAAAGATTGCATTTAATATGTAGATCAATTTGGAGGATATTGCCATTTTAATAATATTGTCTTTCAGTCCATGAACATAGGCTGTCTTTTCATTTATTTATGTCTTCTTTAATTTCTTTAAAAAATGTTTTATAATTTTCAGAGTATTACACTTCTTTTGTTAAATTTACTGCTAAGTATTTTATTCTTTTTGATGCTATTGTAAATGGAATTTTCTTAATTTCATTTTTTGTTTGTTCATTGCTAATGTATAGAAATACAGTTGATTTCTGTATATTGATCTTATATCTTGCAACCTTGCTCAACTTTTTATTAGCCCTAATAGTTTTTTTGTGGATTCCTTAAAATTATCTATATGCTAGATCATATCATCTACATCTAGAGATAGTTTTATTTCTTTCTTTCCAATATGGATGCTTTTTATTTCTTGCCTGATTGCTCTGGCTAGAACTTCCGATACAACGTTGAATAAAGTAGGGAAAGAAGACGTTCTTATTTGTTCCTGATTTTAGGGGGATGGGGAGGGGTGCTGGGTGGCTGTTGGGGAGGCTGTGAGGGGAGCAGGTTTAGGGGAAAGGGAAAAAGGACCGGAGGGATGGCCAAGGAAGGCCATGAGGCAGCTGGTAACAGGTCAGGATTTGGAAGATGGCAGCTCCTGGGTGGTAACTGCACCCTGGGAGAGGATCCACTGCCCACGACAGTGTGTGCCCTGGGAGGGCCCTGGGGAAGGACTGCCTGGGGGAACGATGTATCCTGCCCTCCCCATCCATGACTTTTCTCTTCAAGCCAGAGCCTCTCTTCTCCTCCAGGAGGGCAGCTCTATGAGGTCTATGAGGCTACCAGATCATCCTCCCAGTGCAGGGTCAGGGTCTGAGAAAGGTCTGTTTGCTGGGACTGGGGAGGAGACTGGTGGAGCCAGAGGTGGTGGATGCAGGGGGGGTGGGGGACAGTGCTCAGAACTGGACATTCATGCATTCATTTGTTCAACAAACATGGATTTAGCCTCTACTCTGTGCCACCTTGACCTAGGTTCAAAACAGAAGGGTGACAGTCAGACACTGACAATAGACACAAGGAATAAGTATATTACACAGTTCCTTGGGGATTCCTTAAGGATGGTAGAAATGCCCTATTCCTAAAGATGGCAGCCAGCCCCTCCCTGGTGGTCCCTCCTCCATTCTCCTACCCTTTTCCTGCCACTCTTTCCCCATCACCCTTCTTCCTCCCTTCTTCTTGGGAAATCACCCCTCTGCCCCCTGCAGCGCCCATCTTCTGGGTGCCCACTGAGAAAGCACAAGGATGGCCACTTGGTTGGTGCATAGGCTCATTCTGTCCCTGGATGGGCACAGTGGTGATGGCGTGCTGAGCATGGGCCATCTCTGTTGCCATGATGCAGGGGCTGCTCCCTTTGTGCCCCACTTTTTGCCACGCACAGTCACCTGAGGGACTTTCAAGGGCTTAGAAAGGCCCTGCCCTGCACTGAGGACTCCCCAGGGCACAGGGGTGGGGACAGGAGCAGCGGCATCCAGGTAACTCACCTACGGTGCGGGGAGAGGCAGGTGGGGCTGGGCTCTTCCCTACAAGTTGCCTTCCACGTGCGAGGAATGCACACGCATGCACGCTCCTTCGGGGCCTGCAGGCCTCTGGATTTGTGCATGAGTGTGTGTGTGTCTGCGTGTACGTGTACATCCATCTGCAATTGCACGTGTGTACACAGGTTCACGGTGTGTGCATGAATTATGTGTGCGTGCTGGTTCGTGGGTGCGCAGGCCTCTGGATTTGCGTACATGTGCCTGCGTGTGCATGTGTGTGTGCGTGCCTGTCCATGCCTGCAAGAGGATGCGTGTTTTTTACCTGTGCCTGCACCATGCATACCTGTTTGTGGTCTTGTACGCGGCTGTTCACCCGTGTACACGGGAGTCAGCACACATGTGGCAGAGACACATGAGTCAAGTCTGAAATTTTAGGATGTTCTGGGTCAGATTTTCCCTGGTAACAAGTGTGCCTGAGGTGGCAGATTAGGGAGTAAAGTGTGGGGAGAAGCCAGACCACAAAGGATTCTGTGCGTGTGTAGGTGTGTGTGTGCACTTGTGTGGCCAGAGGACAGGGTGTGTGTCCCACGCTGTTGTAATTGAGCTTTTGCAATACTCTGGTCCCTGCCCTCTGCCCCCGCGCCCGCTATGGCAACCGCAGCCAACCAGTGCTTCCAGGCAAGGCTTCCACACTGAGGAAGGCGGGGGGGGGGGGGGGACACCTCACCCCTCCTGCCTCCATCTCGAGGGTACCCTGGTTTTCAGCTGTGACTCCCCGCAGTGGCTTCCTCCTCTTCTTCACCTCACCCCCCAAGCCCAGTCTGGGGAGGGGTGTGGCGGCGGATGTGTATGCTGAGCAGTGGGGAGGGAGGGGATGTAGGACGCATCGGGCAGGGCGGTGGCAGCTGCGGGGACTTGAGAAAAGCCAGAGAGTGTCCCCCGCGGAGCAGTGTCTGAGAGGCGTGAGGGGCTGGGGACCCCTTTTGGGCTGGAGTTTTGGGTGGGAGGGGCTGGTGAGGAGGGGGCAGTTAGCGCGGGGGGTGGGAGGGGAGAGCGGGGAGGCCTGGGTAGCAGGAGCCACAAGGCCCGGTGCACCGTGAGACTTGTGTTCGCGCACCTGTTCCTCACAGCTGCCTCCAATTAACAGATGAGGCAAGTCAGGCACGTGGGGCTTCACCCAGCTGGTCAGCCCAGAGCAGAACTGCCAGGCCACAGAGCCAGGGCTGGGCCACCCCAGCTGAGGGGGCAGGATTTTCCCCATGCTCAGAGGTGAGGTCCTGGCCTGGCAGGCTGGGGTGAGGGCGGGGTTGCCCCTTCAGAGCAGGGGTGGTGCCCAGAGGCAGAGCAGCAGAGGCTCCGGATGGGAGGGGACTTGACCTGCCCGGGTAGCGATGGACATCCACACAGTGGCCAGTGGGAGGGACCTGAGTGGACAGGCTTCCAAGCCCATACAAGACACCCTCTGGGGACGCCCAGAAAGACCTGGGGTGCCTTTGGGGGTTGGTGAGATTCTGCAACATGCAGGTGGGGCAGGGAACCAGCAAGAATCTTGTACTGTTGCTCCTGTGGACTCATTTATGTACACAAGCAGGGGTGCTGGGGCATTTGGGGTTCCTCTCTGAAGCCGGAGGGCGGTGTTTAAACTGCCAAGGCAGGCTGCAGTCAGCGCAGGGCCCTGAGGAGCTTGGCACTGGGTTCAAATTCCAGCTCTGCTGGAATTCCAGTGAGTGTGGCTCACTCCCCCCAGGCTCGATTTCCACATCTGTAAAATGGGGCTAATAATACCGTCTCCCCTATAGGACTGTTTTGAAGCCTTAATGAGATAATTGGCTCAAAGTGCTCATCAGTACAGGGCCTGCCCTGTGAGGATGGACAAACCTGGGGCCCCTGTCGAGTGGACACTTCTCCCTTCACACCAACCTCTAGGCCAGAGGTGTCACCCTGTAATTATCTTTCAGGGCACAGACCCCCATGGTATTTCTGGTGATTTTATGAATCTGGGAGATCAGCTCCTCTAAAAAGAAACTCGTCCTCCCTGGCCCGGGAAGGGACAGGGTGCCAGGGCCAGCTGCATGCTGAAGAGGCCACGAGCAATGCTTTATGGGGCCTGTAAAAGCTGCCGACCCCGCTCCTGGACTTAATGAGATGAGCAGGGCCCTGGCAGCTCCAATAACCGGCAGCTCCAGCTGAGCCCAGCTCATCCGACAGGGGGCAGGGACAGGCCTCATCTCTGCCTGAGACCCGGGCAGGTCTGGTGAGGGGTGCAGAGGAGGGGCAAGGAGGCTCACTCCCCACATGCCTGGGCGCAGGAGGGCTGGATGCAGACCCCGAGCCCTCCCTGCTCAGGTAGGGCAGCGTGAGGCAGAATCAGACAAACCAGGGCCCATGGGCTCTTGGACGAGCTGCTTCCAGTCCTGGGCCTGTTTTCTCATCTGTGTAGCAGGGAATCAGAATCCACACCTGCAGGTTGTCCTGAGGTTTGAGAAGAAGAATGAGAAAGAGAGCCTGGCGCCCAGAGCGAGGGCCTCAGTGGAGCACTGATGGCTCAGATCCCCAGGGCGGCCCCCGCTTGGTCCCTCAGCCGAGGTTCATTTGGGGTTTGGGCCTCACCTCCCCAAAATGGGCTGGGCCCAGGGTGCCGGGGTCGGGGGGCCAGCAGAGGCTGCGCTGCTTGTGTCCTAAAGAGCAGAGAGGAATGTGAGGGGTGGGGACGGCAGACAGTGGCCAGGGCCGTGCCCCGGGCCATGCTCAAACCGCTCTCAGACCACGTGCCCACCACCTGGGTAGGCTGGGGGGCACCACTCTGGGGACCTCTCTGTCGGGCTGGTCGGTCAGGGCAGGACACGGTCCTTCCCTCATCTGCTCAGCCATGCTCATCCGCCTGTCCAGGGACCTCCTTCAGCAGACGTCCCTTAGCACCTCCTCAGGGACAGCACCTTACATTCCGTGTTTTTTCCAGTCTTTACGACAACCTGTACGGAACAGTTGATCTACCTTTTTCACAGGTGAGGAAACTGAGGTCAGAGGGGCCAAGCCCCTTGACTTTGAGTTGATGCAGAATTCCACCCCATGGGGCTCCAGAGCCTTTTCAGGGCCCCTGTGTCCTTGGTGCCCCCTGCAGGTTGGGGATGGAATAGTAAGGGAAGTGGGGGGACTCCCCAAGCATTAGGCATCTGCCTTGCTGGCTCTGTCATCCATATAACTCAGCCTGCCTCAGCTTCCCTGCCCAGCACTCCGGGTCTCCATGGCGGCCAGATTCTGCTCTAAATCTGACTCTTAATTTCTGCCCACTCTCTGTGCCTCTCTGTGCCTCTCTGTGCCCCCCTCCTCCCCGACAGAAGCCTCGGCTGGCTGTACCCTCGGGCCCAGTAAGGTGATGAGAGCTATGGGAGAGCCTGGGCTCAGATCCTCCTAGCCACGCGATCTTGGGCAAGTCCCCTTTCCCCTCTGGCCTTTGTTTTCTAAACAGAGAGGCCAAGTGAGGGTGTCCATGGCGGGAAGCCTATGGGGCCTGGGGTGGAGGCGAGCACATAAAGGACCCTCCCCCCCCAGACTCCTCCCCCGCTCTCCCCACCTCGTGGTTTCAGCTGCTCCTTCGCCACTAACTTTCTCTAAGTCTTTTTGAATCAAAGTCTGAACTGTCATCAGACCAATGCATCGCCTTAAGATGGTGGACGAGACCCCACCTTTCGGGGGCTGGCTCTCCTCTCTCCTGCTCCCCCAGCTCTGTTTCTGAGGCGACAGTCCCTCACTTCCCACAGGGTGTGGGGGAGGATCTAGTGAGATGCAGAAAAGCCCCTATCACAGGGCCTGGCATATAGTAGGCCCTCAGCCCAGGGGAGTTCTCTTGCTGTGACCCTGGCCCAGGCTCCCCCCCCGCAGGGGGCCCCCAGCTTTGGGTGGGGCTGCCATTCCTGGGGGAGGGGTGGGCTCCATGATTTCACAGCAGCCTATCTGCCAGGCAGCTAGATCTGCCCTCTGGTGGGATCTGCTTAGGAACCTGGCTGATCCTTTCTTTGTCCTTTTCTTTGTGGGGACATGGCCTCAGGGGATATCTGTGTGTGCCTTTGGGGAGGCAGCAGTGGGGACAGCTAGTCTCGGGGCCCTCCCCTGCCCTCTCCCAGGGCTCCGGTCGCTCACCCCCAGCCCTCTGATCTCCCCCCGAAGGGACACGGACAATCTAGGACTCATCTAGTAGGACTGAGGACCTCCTGTGAGCTCAGTGGTTAGAGCTCAGCTTCTGGTGCCGGGTTGGCCTGGGTTCAAATCCCAGCACCTGTTTCCAAGCTGTGTGATCTTAGGCAACTTGTTTAAGCTCTCTGTGCCTCACACATCTGAAATCTGCTCCTCACTGGTGAGGCAAGTGCCCCACCGTCCCCACCCAGCACGCAAGGAAATGGCGCTCTGAGGGCCTGATTCCAGAGGCCTCTGTTTGCCTGCTCCACCCTGGCGTCCTAAAAAGAGGCCAGAGGGTCCTGTGAGGGAAGGGGTCTCTTACCTGCTGGGAGGTACACCAGGCAGGGCCATGGCGGGGCGGGGTCCAGTCTGGCCGTCCCTTAAAGACCTGGTGAGCCCTGGCCTCACCAGAGACCCAACTGGATGAGAACTCCAATTAAAGGTAATTCCCCTTTTTCCTACCTTGAAATTCCTATTGATTTCCTCCCTAAATAGAAATTCCCATTGATTCCTTGTCTGTTCAGATTAGTGTCCTTGGCAGTGGCCTTCGGTGCATAATATCCCCCCGCTTCCACCCAGGCGCAAATAACTCTCCCCAAGGTGACCCTGCCACCACCTCTGGGCTGGGGCCTGTAGCTCCCCAGCTGGGGTGGGGGACAGTGGGTGCGCAGAGGACCTGGGCAGGGCTCTGGCCTCCCTCGGACAGCCAATCACCCTACTTCTGCCCTAAATGGGGTGAGGAGGGGCGTACAGATGGAGACGTCACTAGACTTGGACTTGGAACCACCTTGTCGGACCTGCCTCTGCCTACGAACCGTTAGTCCATTGCTCCATGGAGACCCACAGAGGCCTCAGTGCCAGGAAGCAGCCTCCCACGTGGTTCAGCTAGGCAGCCCTCCCCTCCCACAGGCTCCTCTGCTTGTACTGGCTCACAAGAGCTGGTCGTTAAATTTTCAGCTTTGGGAGCTGGTTGATGTCACACTGGTAGCTTGAAATCAGCCATGGTGGGAGAATTTATACCATGTAAATTGGCAAGTGCTACAACTCAGGGCCTCTCTCCTCTCCCCTAACCCAGTTGTAAAAGAGAACCAATTGTTAAGCTTTACCAGCACACCACTGCCCCAAGCTCTGTCGCCTGCCTCTCATTCCCATCCAGGAGCACTGGGTGGCTTTAGCTTTCTGAACACAGCGGTCTCTTTCACAGCTCCCTGCCTTTGCCCGTGCTGTTCCCTCTGCCTGGAATGTCCTCCCCATCCTTTCCTCCATGGTGAAATTCTTGATGACTCAGCTCAATTTCCTTCCCCGTCGTGTCCCTCCCCATGCCCTGGGTTAGGCATGGGGGTTCAACAATAAAGAAGACAGGCAGGTCCCTGTCCTTATGGAGCTTCCAGTTGGGGGCCCGGCCTCAGAGCCAGCTGGGTCACCCAGGAGCTGGGTGGGCTTGGACAGGCCACCTGTGCTCCTGCAGCCTTCAGTGACCTCTCTGTGGGTCAGAACAATCCAAATCGTGGCCTCGGGAGCAGGACTGAGCCTGGTGTGGGCTGGCGTCAGCTGGCTGAATGCTCTCATCCCCATGAGGAGGTACTGATGCTATCCTCATTTTGCCAGGAGGAAGATGAGGCAAGGAGAGACAAAGGAACATTCCTGACTCAGGTCACCCTGCTGGTAAGGGGAGGGGAGCTGGGATTTGAGCCTGCCATGTACCCACCAAGTCGGCAGGGATGAAGCCCACCCTGTGTGCAGGCGGGCAGCCAGTTCTCCTCTGGCTCGCACGGCCCGTCTGGGTTAGAACGCCCAGGTCCAGCATCCCTCTCCCACCAGTCTGGGACTTACTCCAGGTGGGGGTCTGGGTCTGATTCTCCTTTGTCCCCAGTGTCCAGCCCAGGGCCTGGTACTGGGGTGGCAGGAGGAAGAATCTGAGAAGTGGCTTCTGATAGGGTGAGCAGCGGGCACAGGGGGCCTCCCCACACCCCACTCCGGCACCCAAGCCAGCCCCCCAGGTCTGCAGTGGAGGGAGGAGGGGGGAGGAGGTGTCAGTCGGCTCACCCCCCCCCAACCCCTCTTAGTCCTATCTGGGTGGGCTCTGCCTCGTGCAGTAACTACCACCTACCTCTGTTTCCCTACTTGACCTCCTCCCACTAGAAACGGAACCTGGAACTGACCCCAGCTTATACTGGCTGGAGGTAAAAGGAAAGGAAGGAGAGATTTCTGATAACAAAGAACGTTTCCTGCCTGCCTGCCTAATGTGTGTTTGAATTTTGACGTTTGAGGTTTCCCCATTAGCCCTGTCATGTGAGGACTGCTAAACCCACGAGGTCCACCTGGACCATCAGACCAGGGAACTGGCATGGCAAGGTCACGTGGAGAGTAATTTCCTGGGCTGGGCTTTGAGTCAGGCCTGCCCGACACTGGCCTCTGCATTACCAGCATCCTGTAATGGCAAAGGCAAAAGCCCTGGGGTCCCCGAGACCCGAGTTCAAAACCCAGCGCTGCTTCCTGTAGATCCACTGTGTGATTGAGGCAGGTGACATCGCTTCTCTGAGCCTCCGTGTCCTCAGATCCCTCCCTGGGCTGGGGCCAGAATCCAGTGAGATCCAGCTGTGAGCCCCTTAGTGCTGTACATTGCCCAACATAAGGGCAGGATGGCTGTGCTTAACCGCTTTTCCTGGTACCATCCAGACCCTGGCTGGTCCCTCCAACCGCTGAGTTCTGGCCATAAACGGGCTGACCTCCTAGAAGCCCGGGCCTTCAGGTCTCACCCACCCCCACCACGTGGTCCAGCCTCACACTTGGACCCTCTCAGCCCTGGGCAGACCTCTGCCCAGACCAACTGTGACCTAAGAAGGTTCTAAATTGGACTCTCTGTTGGAGCAGTCCCCTGGTCCCTCCCACTGTTCTACTGATGGCTCAGGATTCCAGGGCCTCCTCCCTGTGGGACTTCGAGCCTCAGTTCTCTCTCTGTTAAATGGGAATGATAGTACCCACCGGGCTCACACTCATGGCCTGGGGAAGGCAGTGAGGGTGGGGCAGAGTGCTCAGCAGAGGGGGTGCCACAGCCATTGGGACCCGAAGAGCAGGTCCTTGGGGCAAGGTATCTTAATGACTATATTAAGAGCTGACGTTTATGGAGCCTTGCGGCCTTTCCATGCGTGGTTTCACCATATCCTCTGGCAACCCTATGTGGCTGCTCCTATTAATATCCACAGACACAGTTGCTAAGGGGCAGGGGTGGGGATTGGTGACTGGACGTTCTACCCCAGAGCCCCTGCTCTCACCACTACACACACCTCCCCCAAAGCTTCCGCTGTCTTCCTGGAAAACCCAATTCTCTATCTGACGTGCAGACATTTTTGTGATGCGTATAGCCTGATTATTTCCTGATTAGTCACTCACCACCGCTAATTCCCTCTTCTCACTGATCCCAGCTCCTCCGGAAGGGTGCTTCCCCCTCCCTCTGTAGCGGCCACCCTGGTGCTGATGGGCACCTCTGAGAGTGGCCTGCAGGGATCTGGCTGAACTTGCCGTAGTTCAGCTGGCCACAGGAGGGCAGGTCATGTGGGTGGCAGAGGCCATGGCATGTGCGGGCCTGGTGTGGGGGGCATCCTCATTTTACTTGGTAAGCTGTTGACCCATCTGGCAGCGTCAAGGGAACCGCCCCCACGTAGTCATCCATTCTCTCAAAAGATAGTGATGGAGCACCTACAGGGGGCCAGGCCTCAGGCAGTGCGTTGCCCTAAGAAAAGGCCGCGTGTCTAAAGATTTGTGCGTGTGTCTGTATACAGAGTGTATTTATAGCCATTCATTCATTGACTCATTCGTGGAGCACGTACTATGTGCGCTGAACTAGATAGACAGATCCCTGCCGTCACAGAGCATCTCTTCAGGTAGGGCAGACAGACAATAAGCAAACACCTCGGCAGGTCAATTCAGAAAGTCTCCAGGGCCACGGGCAAGTGACTGGGGAGTCAGGGATGGCTCCTTTGAGAGGTGTCCTTTGAGCTGAGGAGTTGGCACTGCGAAGATTTGGGGGAAAGCATTCTAGGAGGAGGGAACAGCTAGTGCAAAGGCCCTGAGATGGGAATGAACTTGGTTGAATTCAAGGACAGAAAGGTCAGTGGCTGGAGGGTGAGGGCCCCATTTGTGGGAACAAAGCAGAAGTTTAGGTGCAGCTGCTAAGATTGTGCATTCTGGAGTTAGGCCTTAAGGGTTTATGGGCTCAGAAGGGGCTGGCGTCCAGCGAGCCTGGGTCAGACTTACCGTTCAGCTGCACCCGCCGGAATCGCCTGCTTAGCTTCCCTGGCCTCCTCTCCTCCTCCTCCGCTTTCTCCTGTCCCCTGCGGCCAGGCCAGGCCCCAACCGGAGGCCAAAGCTCTCAGCCTGGGTCAAGGCCACCTCCTCCCAGCGCGTCCCGCCATCCCTGTGATAGGCTGACAATGTGGCTTTTAGAGCAAAAAAAGCTCAGAACGGCAGCAAGGTATGTGCCTTCAAACAAAGCTTGTTACACTTAGCCCCCAATAAAAAAATCTTCTAACTGCCTAATTAACAGTTTAGGTAGATATAAAAACATAATGAGAAAAACAATCTGTTTGCGGAAAAAAAAAAAGGACAAAAAAAAAAAAAAGGAAAAATTGGCAGGGCCCGGCTGGCTGCTAATGAAGGCGCGTGTCCGTCTGTGCGGGCTCGAGTGGCCGGGAGGGCCGGCCCGAT
>NW_021703782.1:103929306-104061817 GCF_005190385.1 Monodon monoceros
CGGAGAGGGTAGAGGTGAGGTTGGGAGAAAAGGGATCCTGAGTGCAAACTCAGGTCTGCCCCACCCCGATTTCCCTTTCACTCCAACGCCCGTGCTCCACCATGCTCCACCGCAGGGCTGCTTGGGGTCTAGATGAAGTGCGTCGGTGGAGGGGGGAACATGGGTGCATGTGGGAGCCGACTGTCGCCTGCTTAGCAGAGGGGATGACCTCACCTGCCTGGCTGGGGAATTGCATAAAAAAGTGCCCAAGTGAGGGATTCTGCGAAGCCAAGAGGGCTTGCTTTCAAAACAATTAGCACTAACATCTGCCCAAGCACCCATGCTGTTTTTGTATAATTAAAACAAGGCTCCAGAATCCCACTGGACACTCTTTAAAAACCACTCATTTTCAGCATTATTTACAACGCGGGAATGCTGGGAGGGAGGTGCCTGACACCCTTACGGCCGTCCCAAAGGAGAGGCCTGGGTCTCTTCCACAGTTGCTGTCTTCCGGGTGGGGGAGTTGGGGCTCCAGACCTCAGGCCTCAGGGAGAGGCCGCGCGGGACCGGCAAGAACCGGACGAGACTGCCGACCCTCTGCCACCTTGCCTTCTTTTCCATGGGCCTTGCTGGAGATAGGGTTGAGTTGGGGTGGGGAGGGAAGAGGGCGGGAGAGGGGGGAGTCCTGTGTTTCTCTTTTCTTAGGGATGCTTGAATCCCAGTGGCTGCAATGATTTATCAAAGCTCAGCTGGTAACTGCCGCAGATGTGGCAGTTCTCAAAGAAAAAAAAAATTAAACAATAATTAATAGCAAATCACTGCATTAAGCCTTTTCAACTTAGAGAAAGCTTGGAACTGGGCGGGAGGGTTTAGCTGGACAAAGGCAGCAGAGGTCAGGTTCTAGGCCTCCTCTATGTGCACACACAGGCCCATGCATCTGCGCACACACAGGCGAACCAGCACGTTCATTGTCAGATGCGTGTGTCTCAAGCACACGAGAGCACACAGGTGTACAAAGGCAGTCCTGGGTGGCACACACCCAGACACACACATGTGTGCCATGCCGTGCTTGTACACACACACGCACACGTCTGTGAACTCACCTGAGCAGGCACTCTACGTACCCAAGCATGGGCACCACGCATCTGAGGCCTGCAAATGCATACCTGTTTCTACATGCACAGGCGCACACGTACCTGCACACACAGGCAGACACAGGTGGGAACTGTGGGCGGTGCTGGCCGAGGACACATCTGGTCCCCCGTTATCCCCACTCTTTGTATTCTTGCAAATCCCAGCACCCTAGGGGCTGAGGTCTCTGTGGGAGCCTGCATTCAGTGGGCCTTGGGGGAGGCTGAGCCCTGAAGCTTGGCTGTGTTGGGCTGCTCTCAGCTGAAGGGGAGGTGGAGGGCTCTGAGGCCGAGGCTGGAGCTCAGCAGAGCTCTGAGTTCTCAGGCCCCTGACTCTTCCGCTTCACAGCTAAGAAGTCAGGTGTGCCCCCAACAGCTTGCCCGTGGTCAGTGCCCCAGCTCTGCCCTTCTGTGCCCCTTCCATGCCCCACGCCCCACGATCCGCCCTCCTAGCATGGGCTGCCAGCAGAGAAAATGAACGTCTTTGGACCAATGAAAAAAGGAAAAGAAGACCACTCGCCAAGGTTCTTTGGGATGGAAACCAAGCCTTCCAGTTGCATCTTACCCGTGGTGGGGTCATTTGGGCGCCAGGGCTTGTGTGTTAGCTGTGGTTCCTCCGGACGGGATGTTTGGGAGGAGCCAGTCACCGATCCAGGTAATGGCCATTTGCTCTGAGAAATGGGTACCTTTCCAGTGCGTTCTGCCCAGGACTCTCTGGCCAGGCAGCCACTGGGAGGGGAGCCAGGAGAACTGAGGAAGCAGGAGGCTGTAAGGCCGACATCCCTGGAGAATCCCCACAGGATTTATTTCGTGTCTGTGTAAAATAAATCCTCAGCTAGATGTGACAAATGTGGCTCTCTCCTTGGCGTTTGCAAAGTGCTTTCTCATCGGCCCTCTCCCAGGGTCAGCTACAACCTCAACCTTAGCAAAGAGGGAGCAGAGCGTGGTGTGAAATGCAGCCAGGGAAGGCAGAGAGACCTACTTTGGAATCCCAGCCCTGTGTGACCTTGGACAGCCCCTTGCCCTCTCTGTTACGTAGAATTCTTCTCTGTAAAGTGGCAACAACTGAGGCAGCAAACCCGAGGGATTGTTCTGAGGATTCATTCGGATCGTGCAGGGAAAGGGCACAGTCCCTGGCACAGCGCAAGCTCGGGGCATGGTGGCTTCTGTGGCCACGATAAGAATTATTGCTATCTACTAGTGCATTTGACATTGACAAACACCCCAGGAGGTGGTATCGTTTATCCCATCTCACAAAGGCGGAATCTGGGGCTGAGGGAGGGAGTGTCGCCCTTTGGGTGTCTGTTAAGCTCACCCCCCCTTTGAGATCTGCCCCCTCAGCCTCAGGGGCGGCCCTGGCAGTGAAGGAGCCAGAGGATACCTGAGTGTTGGCAGCCGGAGCCCAGCAGTGTCTCTTTCCTGGGAATTGGGAATTTGCGCTTGAGTCACAGCGTTTGGCTGGCCTCTGTTGGGTGTCTGAGGTTGTGGGGGTCAAGGCCAGGCCGTGTGCCGAGAGAGGAGAATGAAGCAGAAACCCCGAGGGACGGCAGGCGGCAGTTTTGCTCTCTGGCACCAGTGCCCCTTCTGTTCAGGCCCTACTGCCTCGTGGGGTCTGGCTGCCCGTCCCACCACTTTTGGGGCCCTGCCAATACTGGTTCCCCTCCCCCCCTTACCACTTCTTCCTTATTTCAGTGTGTGAGGGTTCTGGTCTTGTAACCAAAGGATACCTAAGCACGGCCATGTAGGCTCATGCCTGCAGGCACAGCACTGGGCTCTGGCAGGGACAAGACAGACCCGGTCGCTGCCTTCTGAGCAGAGAGGCAGAATTTGAACCTGTGTCCAATAACCCTTCAGTCACAGTTGTGTCAAGAGCCATGCATAGCAGGAGACTGAAACGGGCCTGACCCGGTTCCGTGGGAGCTGGTCAGGGAAGGGCTCTCAAGTCTTCTGGGGTGAGCCTTGGGCACGGACAGGGCGCTTGACACACTGCCAGTCAGTCAACCAGTAAATGGCCCAGATGACGTGGGGACCCAGGATGCCAGCTTGCCCCACCGCACGAGGCTGCCAACATCCTGGGGCCAGAGAACAAAGCGCTGCAGGATCATGAAGCCTTGGTGAGGCCAAGGCATGGGACCGTGAGACGTCCTGCACTCAACTGAATGCTTTACTGCTGACTCAGCTCCTGGTTAAGCTGGGTGCGTGCAAGTGTCACAGCCCGCAGGGCACTGGGTCTGCTGGCTGAGCCGGTGGAGGGTCAGGCCATGTCAGCAGTGAAATCTGGTTTGGAGCAGGGGATTGGCATGGGTTACTCCCCCAAGCCCGTGTGATGACGTAGGGTGGGAGTGTTTGGACTAGGAGAAGGGGTGACACCATCACTGGCTTCAAATCTGAGAGGATTGTTAATACTACTACTCTTACTACCGATAGCAGCTACCCTGTTTTGAGTACTTGTTACACAGGAGGCAATATGCTAAGAGTTTATGTACATGACCTCAATGGAGCTACCCAGCTACTCGATAAGGTAGAAACTGGTAATATTCCCATTTTACAGGTGAGTAAACAGAGGTCCAAAGTCATCGTCATAGTTTAGATACTTGTTCAGCAAATCTTTGGTTCCATTCCTGCCGTGGGTGGGGTGTATTTCCCTGCCCCATTGATGTTGAGCTTGGCCATGTAAGTAACTCATTTTGGCTGGTGGAATGTTAGTGAACGTGACATGATCAGTGGTTTGAATGTGCTGATTGGTTTCACTTGGCTCGTGCTCTCCTGCCATTTCAGTGGGAGCATGCCCTGTGTAGACGCTGGTTCCAGAATGACAAAGAGACCCACAGAGCAGACTTGAATCTGACCCGCAGCCTGAATCAGAGCTCTTAGCCACGCTCTGCTTAGATCGACTAAACCACAGGCAACCTGCAGACCCATGAATGTGGCAATAAATATTTATTACCGTAAGTTACTGACTTTGTTATGCAGCGTTACTGTGGCCGTAGCTGACCAGTACAGTTGCACAACCAGTAGTGGCAGAGCTGAGACTTAAACTGAAATGGTTCTGACCAGAAAATGTCAACTTAACCCCTATGCTATGAAGTCTATCAAATTAGAAAATGTGGGTGAAGTTTTTAGCAGAGTGCAAGGCCCTTCATGAACAGGTTATATGTAACTAGTATTAATATTTGTATTGTCATTATCGCCATCTCTAAAGAGCCAGGGAAACCCAAAGCATCCATGGGCTACTGGAATTGCAGTAGTCAGCAGTGTTGGAGGAAGGGCCCTTGGCGAGGAGACTGTGCCTCCCATCTGGATTCTGGAACAGGGCCAGAGTTATGTGTCGGTGGCTGAGGTTCCTGAGAGGTCACCACCCGCTTCAGCATCTCTGCGGGGACCAAGAGCAGGAGAGGAGCATGGGCTCAGGAGTCAGACAGATCTTAGTCTGAATTCCACCCCACCAACCGCTGGCTGTACACCTGGGGCAGTGCCCTCTCTCTGTGCCTCAGTTTCCTCATCTGTAAAATGGGGGTGAAGATCAGTTTCCTTGTAGGGCTGTCGTGAGGATCAGGTGCAATTGTTACTGAGGAAATTTAGCAACCAACCAACCAACAACATACCTCCCCCGTGTACACAGACTCTAGGGAGCCAAGGGGATTGGTCCTCGGAGCCCGTGTGAAACGCCTCCAGGGGACATCCAAGCACTTCGGGAGAGCTAGCCAATGCCTCTGAATTTAGCCCTGGCAGGCAGGGTCCTCCCCAGCACTCTGGTCACCCTGCTCCTGAGAGCAGCCGACACAGCCTGTGCTGCCCAGCCTACAGGGGTCAGGTCCAGCCTGACGCCCAGGGTCCCCTGCTCACCCCAGACTCCCACGCCACACCTCAGTCCGACCCTTGCAGGGGGTCTCAAGCTTCCCTGACTGACTGGCTTTTTTGTATTTGAGTGATAAAAGGGCATTGTGGCCCCTGGCCTTCCTTCAGCATGCTGAGCGCCCTCCCTCAGCAATTCTCCCAGGTCTTAGCTTTAAGTCACTTCCTCCAGAAGCCCTCCCAGATCCCCCCAGACTAGTGTACCCCACCCTCCAGAGCTCCCCGTGCCTTTCCTGCTCTTCTCTCCCCTGCCCATTCCACTCTCTCCCCACAGCTGCCAGTACCACCCTTTCTCACTATAGTGGGAATGACTTACTCTTGCCTACAGTAGGGACTAGGACAGAGGGAGGAGGAGAGCATTTCTGGGGCACCTGCTGCTGCCAGGCACTGTCCACACATTACCTCATTTAGTCCACACCAAACGCCGGCCGTTAGAGTGATTACCCCCATTGAGCAGATGACGAGACTGAGGCTCAGAGGGGAACCCAGGTCTGCCCGACACTGAAGTCTGGTCCCCCAACCACTCTCCCTCCTGGGACCTCAGCACCCTGTGCCCTGAGGCATGGCTCACCCCCTCTCTTAATTGTAATTCAACTACTTGTGATATTTCGGTACCAATTAATATTGATTTTACAATTGGTTTACGGAGATGTTGTTTTATTACTAATATATTTAATGTGCAAGTCAATAAGAACACTTGCTTGGCTCTCTCCCTGGAAGGTAATAAAATCAAACATCTCAGGGGTAAAATGCTGCCCGAGCCGTGAATGGCAAAGCAGGCGCTTAATGTCATAGTTAAAGACGAGGCCAAGGGCTGGGCAAAGCCCACCTGCCCCGCAGCCTGCTTTCAGGGCTGCCGGCGAGGGGCCTCCCTGGGCTCCACGGGCTCCAGACCTGCTGGGGAGGCCACGGTGAGGTTCCTGAGGGCTTTGGTGGAGGGGGCTGGGGCCAAGGGGGACAGGCAGGAGACTGCCGCCTTTGGGGAGCTGTTCTGGGCAGGCCTGCCCTCACTGCCCATCCTCTTCTCCCCCTTTCTCTCTCTCCCTCCCTTCCCTATCCTTCATTCCTTTTTGTTTATTCATTCTTCCATCGATTTCGTTGTTTATCTGATCATTTCTTTGCTCTCGTATTTTCCCGTCCATTCATCCAATTTCTCATTCATTCATTCATTCATTCAATAACTTTTTGGACTTTTGTTCATTCATATATATGTTCAGTCATTTGATCATTCATTCATTCATTCATCAGGTAGTTAGTCTTTGATTTATTGATTTGTTCATTCACTTATTTGTTCAGTCATCCGACAGCTACGAACAGAGCCCTCCTTTTGTGTTGCGCTGGGTGCTGGGGGTTCGGGGGGGCACTCTGGACCAGGTGCACGGCCCCTGCCCGCCTCCCCGAGTCACAGTCAGATGTGGGCGGGGGGCTGACTCCCTTTGTTGCCTTGATGGTTTGTCCCACCCCCTTCTCCTTCTCCTGTGTCCAGTGGCAAAGGCTGGAGCAGAGGACCTTTGCCCCTTGGGGTCTTCCTGTACTCATCGCTTCCAGAGCACCCACCATGCCCGGGTGTGTACTGTCCCCACCTCATAACTGAGGAAACAGGCCCAGAGGAGCGGAGACACTTGCTCAAGTTCATACAGGTGTAGACATTAGAGCTGGGATTTGAATCTGGGTTCGTTTGACTCCAGAGTCTGTGCTTTCCTCGTCATTGAGGCAGAGTGGTTGGGGCACAGACCCTGGAGCCAGACCTGCGTTCTAATCTCGTTCCCCCTTCCACTAGCCTTGGTACCGTCCTCTGCGAGAGTGGGTCTCATCACGGCAGTGAGCTCAGGCTTGGGAAGGGCCTGGCACACGGTGGCGAACTGCCGGGGTCACGTCTTCGGGACTTGGCTGTTGGCGATGAAGAAGTCCTTTCTGAGACTCTGGCTGTCAGGAGGCTGTGGCATGCCTACAGGTCAGGAGGAGTCTGTGTGCAGCTCTCCAGGACAGGACATGTCACAGCTCCCTCTCTCCTGGGGTCCTGTAAAGCCCAGCTCTGCTGGGGCACAGGGATGGGGGTGGGCATGGGGGTGGGGAGCTGGACCCCGGCTCCCCTGCTGTGATTTATGGGGGAGCCGGTAATGAAGCTGGCTGGCAGTAAATAATCAGACATGAAAATCTTACCATTTAATTAACCAACAATAAATGACCAAGGGCCCCTGCAAGAAGGGAACCCTGGCCACTGCAGTCAGCTGCTGCATTGGGCTCACAGTGGAACCACTCACTTGCTCATCACTCACTCACTCATTCATTCATTCATTCATTGTGCATCACTCATTCCCACGGCACAACCCTTACTGTTCCAATGGAGTGTTGTCATCCCCATTTTGCAGACAGGGAATCTGAGGCCCAGAGAGGGGACGGGATTCACTGAGAGTCCCATGGGGGTCAGTAAGTGACCTGGGACTTGATCCTGTGGCCCCTGAACCCAGGGCTGCAACCCACCGTCCTCCTCCTTGTCCCGACTTGTCCCGTCTTCCTGTCCATCTCTCCAGATCCTCCTGTTGCCCTCCTTTCCCAGGAAGGCCTCCTGGGCTGCTGTTGCCCAAGGTGCCACTGAATGACCCCGGATGCTGGGCAGTTGGGGTGGATCTGGGTCCCAAGACTTCCTCCCCTCTCCTCGAGCTGCTTGGGTGGTGAATATTTTCGGTTATAGACGACACCAACCTGCACGTCTGAACTAATACTCCCATATCAGCTGACTCCTCTGGTGGGAGCAAGAGAATCCCAGGGCAATGCGAGGACCTGCCCCAGGAGCAAACAGGATGAAGTGTCGTTTTGTGTGTGTATGTGTGTGTGTGTGTGTGTGTGTGTGTGTGTTAAGGGGCTCTGTGAAGGGACAGCTTCTCCTTTTCTTTTCTTTCCTTGTTTTTCAGGAGTGAGCCTCTGACTTGCAGTCACTACTCCCCGGCCTTCTGTATAATGGGTTCATGGCAGCCAATTAAACAGAGCAGGGAGAAGGAAGCAGGAGCAGAGCCAGGATACATGTCCCAGTGTCCTGTTCTTGTTGTGGCTTTGTTCTTTCTTTTTTGTTGTTGTTGCTTCTTTAAACTTTTTTTTTTTTTTGGTGCCTCGTTCTTAATTTGAAAGATTGCTAACATTTTAGAGCCCTTTGCATGTACTGGATAAGTGCTTCACATAACGATCTCATTTGGTTTTCACAATAGCCCTGTAGAGTGAGTATTCTTAGTATGTCCATTTTCCAGCTAAGGACTGTAAAGCTCAGAGAGGGGCAGTGGCATCCCCAGGGACACACAGCTCATTAAGAGGCTGACCTGGGCTTGAGGTCCCAGGTCTGTCTGAGCCCAAACCCATGCTCTTTGTCAGCTCTCTTGGCTTCCCCCCTGCTGGCAGGGCAGGGTCAGGGCAGCTATGGAAATCTGTCTTGGACCCTGGGAAATGGACAGTTCCTGCAGGTCCAAGAAGAAGGGCTGGTGTGCGTGGGAAAGAAGATGGACTAGGTGGAGAAGGCGGGGTCCACGGGGGCTGCCCACTGTGGTCTGGCTCTGGGTGCATCAAAGCTTTGGGCTGACCGAGAGCACACTCTCTGAGTCAGACGAACCTGCGTTTGCACTGTGGCTCTGCCCCCCACTTTCTTTGTGGCCTTGGACGCGTTTCCACTCCCGGGTAAGGGATCACGGTGGGGCCCGACTTGCAGGGCTGTGGAGGGGATTACATGAGATCATGAAGGTTTGTGCTCAGAGGAACGTGCCAGGTATACAACGGTAAGTGTCAAATAAATGTGATCCAATATTGTTTCTCTTAGTGATCTAGGTTAGTATCAATATTTAATACGAAGTCTTTTTTGCCGGATTATTGTGAGAATCAGAGCCAATATATTCAAAATGCCTAGAATAGTACCTGGTATGTGTCGGGCACTTCATAAATGTAGGGCTTATCTCTTGTTTTGTAAAGCATATATTTATTTACGTGCATATACACACCGAAGAAAGTCTGGCAGGAAAAATAGCGAAATATCAACAGTGATTTTTTTCAGGATCGCAGGTGATATTTTTCTTCCTTGCGGTTTTCTGCATCTTTAGCCATGAGGAGGCGTCATTTTTGCACCTGGAAAACCAGAAACAACAGAAGCTGCCGTGGCCAGGCCAAGCAGTCCCCCGGGTTGTCACCCCCAGTAGATGCTCATTTTCCAGGAGAGGGGGATCCAGAGAGCTGCCCTGTCCTCCGTGGCCTCAGGCCCTGGACCCCCGGGTCTCAAAACTTGGGGATTGGGAGTTCTATCTCAGGCCTCTTGTGCTGGGCATCCCTGAGGGATGTCCGGGGCTGGGCTATGACCTGAGGGAAACTCTGATGCTTCCTTAAAGCTGAGGGCACCTCCAGGGCAGTCACCATGGTTCTAGCGCCCCCAGACCTCAGGCACGCCCTGGTTTCTTCCTTCCCGCCCCAGCACGGCGCCTCCAGTCCTCGCCAGTTGGCATATGGAATGTGGAGACAATAGAAGCTGAGTGTAACCACTGTTTACAGAAAAAAATGGTACAAGATTTATTTATTGGAAGGTGACTGAGGAATATGAATTCTACACTCCATTTAAAATGCTTTTTATTTCTCTCAGCCTTGGGGCTCAGAGTACATCTAATTTCACCCACAGCTATAATTCTCTAGCAAACCGTTCCTGCTGCTCCTCTGGGGTCCCCAGGAACCGGGTTAGTTTATGTCTGCCACTGACGAGGCACAGGCAGGGGCAGCGACGGCTACGTACCAGCGCACACGGCGACCTCCCGCCCATGCCACCGTCGGCCCCAAGGTTCAGGCCCGTGTGTGCACAACCGGCCGGGCTCGGCTGGGCCCATGTGGTGCCTGTGGCGCCAGGCCCCGAGCCCTGGGATGGCCTAAACGCGAGCAGGCGGGTGGCCCATATCTCACGCTGGACGTGTTGATTGCTCCAACCTCAGAGCTAACAAACAATTAGTTTGTTAGTATATTTATCCTGTGAACATTGGAGCCTGTGATTACAAATCCAATAGCGGGATTGTGGCAGCATTTGGAGATAAATCTGTGCTCCAGGCCTGGCTGTGTCAGCCATGGGGGATGGGGGGGGCAGTGGCAGGGGGAGGGGGAGACATCTCAGTGGCCTTGCCTGCCTGTCCCTGTGGCCGTTTTTTCAGCTGCTTGTTGGCCTATCTGTGTGCTGGCCTGCTAGTCTGTCTGGACGCGTCTCAGCTAGCTTGTCTGTGCGTCTGTCTGACCCCTTGCTAGTCTGCCTGCCTGGCACTCTGTACTTCCTTCCATACCAGGTCCCAGGGCTGCAGAAATACCTTAGAAGATGCCGAGCCTCGAGTCACTCATGTCCTTCTTGGAGAGACACTGTCACCCATCTGACGGTGACCAGAGGGATGACAGAGGGATGGATGGAGAGAGCACCACGGGGTCTCTAGGAGGAAAAGGCTAACTCTGCCCAGAAGGTCAAGGAGCCCCCAGCGGACTCTGCCAGTAGCCGCCCTCGCCTTTTCTACTTTGCCTTTTCAGTATCTTTCCTCAGGCCTCCCCTATCCTGAAAACAAAAATCCAGCCACCCACCCCATCCTCCCAGCGTCACAGTTTTCTTCACTTATGCAGGTCTTGGATCACCTCCCTCAGTCCCCTCTCCGCTGCCTAGTAGATCCGGTTGCCCCCGGAGGTGCTATAATGGACACGTGTCCTCCCCACCTCTCAGCCCCCTGGACACCGCTGGACTCCCTTCCTTTTGTGACTTCTTGAGGCGCCCATGGAGCTGCAGCCCTGGACTGGGCTCCATCCCCGCTGACTGCATCTTCCCAGCTCCTTCGGGTTCCTCTGCCTCTGTTGGCTTCTTAACCGCAGCCATGCCCTGGGCCAGCCCTCTAGTCCCTGCCCTGCTCTCTCCCCCTCCATTACAGCACGCACTCACTCGGCCCCACCACCACCGACATCCCCGCGTCTCTGCCTTCAGCCCTGAGCTCTCCCAGGAACCTGGGTTCCTCCTCCCCCTGTGGCCTTGACCTCAGGGCCCAGCCAGCCCCAACCCCCACCGGCCACCAAGCTGGACCCTGGGGGTGGTCAGTCATCCTCGATGAGAACTGCTGCTTTGCCCCCAGCCAGGGAGTCACCCAGGCCTGTCAAGTTCTCCTCCAAACGCTTCTCACATGTGCTCTCCACTCTTCCCATCACCGTCCTATGCCAAGCCACTGCGATCTCTCCCTGACTGGTCTGCAGCAGCCTCCCCACTGGCCCCTCAGCCCAGATGCATTCCCCCGTAAGCCCCACAATTCACCCCAGTGTTCCTGAACCTCAGGGGGAACACAGGCAGAATGGGGACAGTAAGTCTTGCCTGTTAGGGATGTTGGTAGGACTTAATGAGAGCTCAGCGATATTAGTGGCCCACATATATTTAGCATTTACTGTGTGTCTAGCGCCCTGCCAGGCAATTTACCTGATGGTCTTATTTCATTTTCACAACTTTGTGAAATAGGTAATATTATTATCTCCTATTTCACAGATGTGGAAACTAAGACTCAGAGAGTTAAAGCATATGCCCAAGGTCAGAATATTGTACGTGGTGGAGGGAGGATTTCAATGTGAGTCTGCTTGGTTCTTGGGCCATGCTCTTAACTGCTGTCTGTGCTTCCTAGGGATGTCCATTCCAGCGCCGGCCCTGGCCCTGGCCCTTAGCAGTGGTCAGGGCCAGTGACCACCTTTCCTCTGAGGTCCAGGGCTTTCTGAGGGCTCTGCAGTGTTCCCTGGGTTTGTGAGGAGGAATTTCAAGGCACTAACCAGTGCTGAGATGCCCATCCACCAAAGTCTTTTCTTCTTTTTTAAGACATAATTCTCACACTGTAAAATCCACCTTTTAAAAGTGGACATTCAGTGGTTTTTAATATATTTATAAGGTGAACAACCATTATCACTATTATCACAATTGCTGAACACTTTCACCATTCCCCAAAGAAACTCCCCAGACCCATTAAGCACTCACTCCCCTTCCCCTGTCCTTTCCACCCTGGCAACCACCAATCTACTTTCTGTCGCTATGTATTTGCCTTGTCTGGATGTTTCATGTGAATGGAATCATACGACACGTGGGCTTTTGTGTCTGGGTCCTTTCACTTAGAGTGTTGTTTTGGGGGTTCATCCAGGTTGTGGCGTGTACTTCATTCCTTCATTCCATTCAGTACTTCATTCCCTTTAATTGCCAAATTGAATTCCACTATACGGATATGTCACAGTTTGTTTATTCATTCATCAGTCAACGGACATTTGAGTTGTTTCCACTTTTTGACTACGGAGAATAATGCTGCTATATAACATACGTAACATTCCTGTACAAGCGTTTGTACTTTTGTGTGCAAACCAGTGCACGAGTGTTGTTGATTCTTTTAGCACACCTACGTGTGGGATCGCTGGGTCATATGGTAATCCTAGGTTTAAACTTTGCAGCAAGTGCTTTCCATGGGCTGCCATTGGCCACAGTGTTCTGTGGGGTGGGGCTGGGGAGCCCGGCTGAGTCATGAGCAGCCTTGTGGGGTGGGACCCTGGTTAGGCTCTCTGAGCCCATGACTCTTCTCACTACTTTCCTCCAAGAGCATGGACGTCAGACACTTCCCATTTGTGATCCCGTTTGACCCCCAGAGGAACCCAGTAGGGAAGATATTGTTCACCTCCTTTTTTTTTTTTTTGTTTTTTGTTTTTTGCAGTACGCGGGCCTCTCACTGTTGTGGCCTCTCCCGCTGTGGAGCGCAGGCTCTGGACGCGCAGGCTCAGCGGCCATGGCTCACGGGCCCAGCCGCTCCGCGGCACGTGGGATCTTCACGGACCAAGGCATGAGCCCGTGTCCCCTGAATCGGCAGGCGGACTCTCAACCACTGCGCCACCAGGGAAGCCCTGTTCACCTCCTTTTATGATTGAGAACACCGAAGCTCAACAAGGCCAGGTAATTTGCCGGTGAGGGACAGAGTTGAGTCTTTTCTTTTTAAGTGTGGAAAAGCTTTTTTCTTTTCTTTTCTTTTTTTTTAACATCTCTATTGGGGTATAATTGCTTTACAATGGTGTGTTAGTTTCTGCTTTATAACAAAGTGAATCAGTTATACATATACATATGTTCCCATATCTCTTCCCTCTTGCGTCTCCCTCCCTCCCGCCCTCCCTATCCCACCCCTCCAGGCGGTCACAAAGCACCGAGCCGATATCCCTGTGCCATGCGGCTGCTTCCCACTAGCTATCTACCTTACGTTTGTTAGTGTATATATGTCCATGCCTCTCTCTCGCCCTGTCACAGCTCACCCTTCCCCCTCCCCATATCCTCAAGTCCGTTCTCCAGTAGGTCTGTGTCTTTATTCCTGTCTTACCCCTAGGTTCTTCATGACATTTTTTTTTTCTTAAATTCCATATATATGTGTTAGCATACGGTATTTGTCTTTCTCTTTCTGACTTACTCCACTCTGTATGACAGACTCTAGGTCTATCCACCTCATTACAAACAGCTCAATTTCGTTTCTTTTTATGATTGTATATATATGTGCCACATCTTCTTTATCCATTCATCCGATGATGGGCACTTAGGTTGTTTCCATCTCCTGACTATTGTAAATAGAGCTGCAATGAACATTTTGGTACATGACTCTTTTTGAATTATGGTTTTCTCAAGGTATATGCCCAGTAGTGGGGTTGCTGGGTCATATGGTAGTTCTATTTGTAGTTTTTTAAGGAACCTCCATACTGTTCTCCATAGTGGCTGAACCAATTCACATTCCCACCAGCAGTGCAAGAGTGTTCCCTTTTCTCCACACTCTTTCCAGCATTTATTGTTTCTAGATTTTTTGATGATGGCCATTCTGACTGGTGTGAGATGATATCTCATTGTAGTTTTGATTTGCATTTCTATAATGATTAATGATATTGAGCATCCTTTCATGTGTTTGTTGGCAGTCTGTATATCTTCTTTGGAGAAATGTCTATTTAGGTCTTTTGCCCATTTTTGGATTGGGTTGTTTGTTTCTTTAATATTGAGCTGCATGAGCTGCTTATAAATTTTGGAGATTAATCCTTTGTCAGTTGCTTCATTTGCAAATATTTTCTCCCATTCTGAGGGTTGTCTTTTGGTCTTGTTTATGGTTTGCTTTGCTGTGCAAAAGCTTTGAAGTTTCATTAGGTCCCATTTGTTTACTTTTGTTTTTATTTCCATTTCTCTAGGAGGTGGGTTGAAAAGGATTTTGCTGTGATTTATGTCATAGAGTGTTCTGCCTATGTTTCCCTCTAAGAGTTTGATAGTGTCTGGCCTTACATTTAGGTCTTTAATCCATTTTGAGCTTATTTTTGTGTATGGTGTTAGGGAGTGATCTAATGTCATACTTTTACATGTACCTGTCCAGTTTTCCCAGCACCACTTATTGAAGAGGCTGTCCTTTCTCCACTGTACACTCCTGCCTCCTTTATCAAAGATAAGGTGACCATATGTGCATGGGTTTCTCTGGGCTTTCTATCCTGTTCCATTGATCTATCTTTCTGTTTTTGTGCCAGTACCATACTGTCTTGATTACTGTAGCTTTGTAGTATAGTCTGAAGTCAGGGAGCCTGATTCCTCCAGCTCCATTTTTCGTTCTCAAGATGGCTTTGGCTCTTCGGGGTCTTTTGTATTTCCATACAAATTGTGAAATTTTTTGTTGTAGTTCTGTGAAAAATGCCAGTGGTAGTTTGATAGGGATTGCATTGAATCTGTAGATTGCTTTGGGTAGTAGAGTCATTTTCACAATGTTGATTCTTCCAATCCAGGAACATGGTATATCTCTCTATCTATTTGTATCATCTTTAATTTCTTCCATCTGTTTCTTATAATTTTCTGCATACAGGCCTTTTGTGTCCTTAGGTAGGTTTATTCCTAGGTATTTTATTCTTTTTGTTGCAGTGGTAAATGGGAGTGTTTTCTTGATTTCACCTTCAGATTTTTCATCATTAGTGTATAGGAATGCCAGAGATTTCTGTGCATTAATTTTGTATCCTGCAACTTTACCAAATTCATTGATTAGCTCTAGTAGTTTTCTGGTAGCATCTTTAGGATTCTGTATGTATAGTATCATGTCATCTGCAAACAGTGACAGCTTTACTTCTTCTTTTCCTATTTGGATTCCTTTTATTTCCTTTTCTTCTTTGATTGCTGTGGCTAAAACTTCCAAAACTATGTTGAATAAGAATGGTGAGAGTGGGCAACCTTGTCTTCTTCCTGATCTTAGTGGAAATGGTTTCAGTTTTTCACCATTGAGGACGATGTTGGCTGTGGGTTTGTCATATATGGCCTTTATTATGTTGAGGAAAGTTCCCTCTATGCCTACTTTCTGCAGGGTTTTTATCATAAATGGGTGTTGAATTTTGTCGAAAGCTTTCTCTGCATCTATTGAGATGATCATATGGTTTTTCTCCTTCAATTTGTTAATATGGTTTATCACGTTGATTGATTTGCGTATATTGAAGAATCCTTGCATTCCTGGAGTAAACCCCACTTGATGATGGTGTATGATCCTTTTAATGTGCTGTTGGATTCTGTTTGCTAGTATTTTGTTGAAAATTTTTGCATCTATGTTCATCCAGCTCTGTCTCATTCCAAAATCCTTGCCATTTATTTATTTAATTGAAGTATAGGTGATTGACAATGTTGTGTTAATTACTGCTGAACAGCAAAGCGATTCAGATATGTATGTGTGTGTGTGTGTGTGTGTGTGTGTGTGTGTATACACATTCTATCTTTAAATATTCTTTTCCATTATGGTTTATCATAGTATATTGAATATAGTTCTCCATGCTATACAGTAGGACCTTGTTGTTTATCCATTCTATATATAAAAGCTTACATCTGCTGACCCCAACCTCCCACTCCATCCCTCCCCCACCCCCTTTCCCTTGGCAACCACCAGTCTGTTCTCTATGTCTGTGAGTCTGTTTCTGTTTCACAGATAGATTCATTTGTGTCATATTTTAGATTCCACATATAAATGGTATCATATGGTATTTGTCTTTTTTTTTCTGACTTACTTCACTTAGTATGATAATCTCTAGTTGCATCCATGTTGCTGCAAATGGCATTATTTCTTTCCTTTTTAACGGCTGAATAGTATTCCATTGTATATATGTACCACATGTTCTTTATCCATTCATCTGTCGATGGACATTTAAGTTGTTTCCATGTCTTGGCTATTGTGAATAGTGGTGCTGTGAACATAGGAATGCATGTATCTTTTTGAATTATAGTTTTGTCCTGATATATGCCCAGGACTGGGATTATATGGTAGCTCTATTTTTAGTTTTTGAAGGAAGCTCCATACTGTTCTCCATGACGGCTGCACCAAATAACGTTCCCACCAACAGTGTAGGAGGGTTCCCTTTTATCCACACCCTCTCCAGCATTTATTTTAACCTGGAGACTGTACTGCCATTTGGTTGGCTCAGTCAAGCTTGTGGGAGGAAGCAGGATGTGTAGAGGAGGGTGCTTGGTGAGGCAGTGGGTTCCTCCAGTATTCCTTAGACCTCTTGCTCCTTTGTTCTGCCAGCTGCTGGGGCTGACTTCGGGAGGGAATGGGCATATTACTAGGCTCAGATTCCTCTTGTAGGCCCAGGCATGCTGGATCAGGATGGCTTCTGAGAGACGGAGTCCTCGCCTCCATTTTATAGGTGGGAAAACTGAGGACCAGAGAGAGATGTGCCAGGTCCAAACCAGTGGTAGAGCTAGTATTCAAATCCTGCTCCATTTGCATCCAAAGCCAGGTGTGTGTGTGTGTGTGTGTGTGTGTGTGTGTGCATGTGTGTGTGTGTGCATGTGTGTGTGTGTGTGCGTGTGTGTGTGTGTGCGTGCGTGTGTGTTAGGTGGCAGTGGTTGGCATGGCAGAGAGGGCCATGCTATGTGCCCAGTTAGTGAAGGTAGATTTAAGCCAGGCACACCAGAGTGGGTGGGGTGCAGCACTCCTGTCTTGGTGACATTGTTCCCATCCAGAGGAGGGATAGCTGTAGATGGCCAAAACTAGGACAAGTCCAGTTTAGGGGCTGGATAAGACAGTATCCCTAGGGAATGGCTCTGTTGGGCCTCCCGGTACAGACACCTATAGATACCAAGAGGTAGCTCTGTTCTAATAACCCCTCCCTGGAGGAAGGAGTCAGTCTGAGAGAGAGAGGAAGGCCTGAAAGTGTAGGCTTGGGGTGCTGCCCCTCCATGACAGCACAGATGTGTAGGGTCTAAGCCTGTCTGAGGATGGATTCGGGCGCCATGGTCCAGGGTACCCAACTTGCCCCTTTGTAACTCCCACCTGGGATCCTGTAAGTGTCAGCAGCAAAACCTGAACGTGAGCAGGGTGGGGGACAGTGGAGAGGGGGACTTAGGGATGCTGTGTTCCACTCTGCAGCCCAGCAGGGGTTGCAGGAGCACCAAGGCATAGTGGGGGAGCTAGAAGATGTAACGGGGAAGGGCTGCCTCGCGTCCTCTGTGGGAAATGGTTGCAGTAATAGCACCCATCTCGAAAGGGTTATTGTGAGGTCTTGGAGTGGCATGATACATGCAAACTGCTTGGTAAAGTAAGCACCCAATCAGTGATAGCTAAAATAGCTCTCATCAGGCCCTGCCTTTGGCATGTGTGTGGGCTTGGGCACAGGATAACTCAGAAGCAGGAGTGGTGTCAGGCTGAGTCCCATGTGTTTCCCCCAGGTTTGTGCCACAGCCTCTGATGGGCTTGAGTGCTGGCATGACAGCACCAGCACCTGACACTTCTAAAGCCTTTGCTACGTGCCAAGCCCCATTCTAAGCTCTTTATTATCAATCACTCATTTAATCCTTACAACACCCCCTGAGAGGGGTTAAGTGTTATTATCCCATTTTACAGCTGAGAACACTGGAGCCTAGAGAGATTAATCATGTGTACGAAGGCACGTGGCTAGTAGGTGGAAGAACTAGGATTTGAATAAAAAGCAGTCTATCTCCTGATTCTGTGCCTTTAACAACCACCAGAGTTTACTGCTTCTGCCTGGCTATGCTCTGTGGGGCTAGAGCAGTTGGCGAATGGATCCACTGTGGGGCCTGGGGAAGGCCGTCCAGGGAACAAGACTCACTCAGCTAACATGGCCCCGGAAGAACACCAACGCTTCTCCTCTTCAGTCATCTTGGACAGAGACATGTCTGGCATTAATTGTCCACTGTGTTGTATCTCTTTTCGGTCAGCCTTTGGGATTGTTGAGGGCAAGGACCTTGTCTGGTTACCCTTGTATGTCTTGTGCCTAGCATAGTGCTGGGATCACAGTAGGAACTAAGTTAACAGCGATTCGTTCCTGTTTGCTGTTGACACAAGTCTTGACGCATATTCACTATGCTCTTTGAGGTTCACATTTGACCTGTCTCCCCGAAGACCTATGCACATGGCTCTAGAAAGGTCCAACCTGTATTGAGATGGGTTATGACCCACACATGAATCTCTGGATCCTGAGTCTATGGGATAATTTCTGAGCTCATACACTGCAAGGTAAAGACTCCTGCAGAATCTTGTTTACTCTGTGAGGCAAAAGTCCGATTATTAGGCCATGACCTGCCTCCAGCTTGAAAACTAGCTTAAATTTGTCCCCCGAAGATGCCAAGACAACCTTGATGTTCCACAGGAATGGTAATGGTCACTGCCTTTAGTGGGGCACTTACTGCTTTCCACAGTAGCTCCAGCAGAAGGGTCAGAGTTGGCAGGGCTTCTCCTGGCAGCCTAACCAGCACTAGCTGTTCCAGACTATGTGGGGCCGGATCTCAGGACCTTCAGTCTGTGATCTAGGGAGGTTTGAGACGGTCTAGTCCTGCGGAGGGGCAATAGAGACTTGTCAGGCTCCATGGGGGTTGTGGGGAGGAGAGGTCCTGCCAGTAGAAATATGTGGGAGAATCTTGGTGTCTGAAGAGACAACTCTGAAGGTGAACCAGATCTCCCAGTTGGGAGGCAGAGCAATGAAGAAGCTAGGACACTGACTTCGGAGTTTTTCACTTACTCGTTCATTCACTCACTCATTCAACAGATATTCATTGAGAGCCTCTTCTTTGCCTGGTCTGGACAACAGGGATAAAGGCATAAATCACCAAGATAGACGGAAATGTTGGGGTTTACAGTCTAGACGTGTGTGTGAATCCCGTTCCTCTGACTCTAACTTTCTGAACTTGCGTGAGCCAATAGCTTCTCTAATGTCAGGATTTTTATGTACAAAATGGAGGTGATAATAGCACCTACCTCATTGGTTTGTTGGAAAATTAACTGGGGTAATGTATGTAAAGGGCTTAGCACAGACCCTGGCACACAATCTATGCCAGGGATAAAGACCTCATTTTTGGACCATTTCTCAGTCCACTGTGGGTCCTGGCCTGGGACAGTCTAGGGAAAGGGAACTTGGAGATGCCCCCAGGGCAAAGGGTTAGGGCTGCTTTTGGACCTCCCAACAGTCTCCCTCTATAAAATAATTTCTTTAGGTCTAGCATTTACCAATGAATCAATAACTCTGATTCCCCTTGTAGTCTCAGTCTCCAGATAAATGTCCTCCGGCCTCTCCTGGTTAGACTGTGGAAGGGGTGAGTGTGTGGTGTGGACAAGCCCCAGTCAGCACCCTGAACAGAGGCTTGGTGCTATCCACGGTGCTGATTACTTGCAAGCCAGCTTCTCACCTTGGAGGTGCAGCTACTCGGGGACTAGAGCAGCGGTCCCCAACAATTTTGGCACCAGAGACCAGTTTCATGGAAGATAGTTTTTCCACGGCCAGTTCCTAACAGGCCACGGACCGCTACCAGTCCGTGGCCCGGGGATTGGAGACCCCTGGACTAGAGGGAATGTCTGAAACTTCTGTGTGTGTATGAATGCATGCGTGTACGTTTGCATGTGTGTTTGTGTGTCAAGGGACCCAGATCAGATAGCAATTGACCTCAGTAAGGTGACTTAGGACTCCTCCCTCAATCCTGCAGGCACTGGGGACCCTAAGTCAGGCTGAATAAGAAGGTGACTGGAAGAAGAGTGACATCATGAGATGACTGCACCAGTCTTCAAGGAATTCCCCTCTATGCTTAGAGAACCCGAGAAGAGCCAATTCCCACTCTTTCCAGTGGCTGGGGCTGGACAGTGCCTTGCTACAGCAGGCCGTGGGGAGCACTTCTCTATTCTTCCTCTAGGGGGAGCCAAACAAGAGATGGAGCCCCGTCACCTCTTCTCGGCGTCCTCTAGGCCTTGTCTTGGAGCAAGCAGGGTGTGACATGGGGGCTTTCTTCACCTGCCCAGGAGATTTGTGATCTGTCTTCTGCCTCTGTGTTTGGGGTCTAGTGGATAGACAACCGCAGGGCTGAAGACTGCAGCTTCTCTTCCTTCCCCCCTCTTCTGGAGGAACCCAGAACTCACTTGGTTCCTGGGCTGGGCCCCATGTTTTGATTCAAGTCCCTGCTGGTGTGGAAGCAGGCCCCAAGACTAGCCTGGCTTCCTGTGGCTGGGACCCCCTCATTGGGGACTGCCAGAATCCCCCCTGGACCTGGGAATCTGGGCTGGGTCATTCTGATCTGATGTATGTCTGGGAGGGCACCTGATGGCCCAAACCAGCAACGCTGAGACCCTGCCCATCCGGCCCCAGATCACTTTAGACATGGGCTGTAGTAAGATTTGGTTTCACTCTTAGCTACTCCTGTGCCAGCCTGTCCCCGATTCCTGCCAGGAGCTCCTCAAATGCTGGGAAGCTGAGGCTACACGAAATAGACTCTTATCTCTCCCCATCCCCATGGCCACCTCTGGAGGCTTGCTTTTGGGGACAGGGTTCCTCTACCCCACACTTCCGCTAATAGTTAAAATTTTTTTTTTTTAGAAAACCCCAAAAGGCTTCATGATCCATGAACAGGCTGTAGCACAGACCCAATAGCTAGGCTGTGTGTGTGTGTGTCTGTTTTGGTGACTGTGAGAGATATTTTATATATGGTTATTTTTATGTATGTGAGATGCGACTCTGAATGGGGCTACATCTACGTGTTCTCTCTATGTGATTGTGTGTGTGTGTAAGAGAGCTGTCTCCTTGGGTGAGACTGTGTCATACCAAAGAACGAGTCTCAATCTCTTTCTCCTTCTCTCTCTCTCTTTCTGCTTTGCAAATGCACATTTATGTATGTAATCCCCACTTATTGTGTGTTTTCCTGAGGACCTGGAGTGTGACTCACTGGGTGTGGTTGTGTGTCCTTTCCCAACGTAAGCTACATCTGTGTACAAGGGCCTCGGCTTGTGAGCGTGCACGCGTGGCGCCACGCCCATCATGTAAGGGCCTGTGTCTCTGACTCGCGGTACCATGAGGCGTGGATACGCCAGTGTCTGTGGGGATGTGATCCTGATATCGTGCCAGAAACCAGCTCCCTTCCCCCGACCAAGTTTCCGACTTTCCCACCTGAATGGCAAAGTTGTTTCTTTGAAACGCTTCCAGCACCTGGCTTAATAGACCTTCCTGTGAGCTTATTCCCAGTTCTGCACTGCTCCCCAGTGACTGGGGACCTTTTGTCAAGCACATATGAAATTAAGTGAAATAAAAATCATATTAAAAATTATTACCATCTAACAGCCATTAGTCTGCACACTGCTGTCAGCCTGTGATGGATTCCTCACTTACTTCAATGAATGTTCTAACGACAGTGATAAAATCACTCAGAAAAAATAGAATAAACTATTAACCCTCTCCCCATCGACACTTGTTTTTCTTTGAGAAAAATACAATAAGAGATCTTGGTGGAAGAGGTTGAGCCACATGTGACTCTTCAGATGGAAAAATGAGCTGGGTGTGGGGCGCTGGGCTTTGACCTCTGCACTTTGGGAGAGAATTTTGCTCTAGAGTCTAGACATCAGCCTTAATTTCTGAGCTCTGGGTTGAGATTTGGGTTCTGATTGACTCTGAATTGTTCTTTCTGGTCAGGTCGGGTCTAGTTCTTGTATTTTAAACTTTAAACTAGGCTAATTTATTTAGAAAGATTTATTAAGCCTCTATATCTGATAGGAAGGCCCAGGTGGATAGTAATGTGTATCTGAGCTGAGGCAGTGACCAAGGGGATGGGGAGACCAGGCAGATTAGAAAGATGCTTTAAAGGTAGAAGAGACAGGATTAGCTAATGGGTTTTATCTGCGGTTGAGAGAGTGAGGTATCACGATGTTCATTGTGGAAGTGACTGGAAGTTGGAGGACATTATTCACTGAGATAGGGAACAGGCGGTCCTTCTTAGTAGGAGGGAAGAGCTCAGTGATGAGTTCGTTGAGTTTGGGGAGCCTCCGGGTACCCTAGGTGGCTGTGGAGGAGGCTGCTGGATTCCTGGGTCTGTAGCCCCAGAGAAGGTTTGGGCTGGAGAGACAGATGCGGGCATCCTTGGCACTCAGGTTGGGGGAGAAGCTAGGGAGTGGATGAGACCATCCAGGGAGTGTGTGGAGAGAGGAGAGTCCCAAGGACAGTACGTCGAAGACAACTGGCCATTGAGAAAGTTCCAGCAGGAGACAGAGAAGGAGTGGCTGGGGAGGAGGGAGGAGTAGAGGAAGGTGTGATGTCACAGAGCTCAGGGAGAGAGAGTGTTTCAAGAAGAGGTAAGTGGTTGGTAAAGTGAAATGTTGCAGAAAATCAGATAGGAGCTGAAAAAAGTTCATGGCCCTATGGAGGTACTGGTGACAATTCAGAGGTGTGGGAGGAGGGAGAGGCAAGTCAGACGCAGATATACACTCACATGCAGAGCCCTCTTCCCAAAGACAAGGTCCCTGACATAGCCATTCGCTCTGACTCAGTTTACCCAAACACAGAGCGGTGGACTGGCGGACCTCTCAGAGCCCCGCCACCACGATCTGAGATGCAGGCTCCTGTTGTCCCTGTCTTCTGTGCTCTGCCTTTTCCGGTAGAGACATGGTGTGGAGTCCTCCTGGTGTCACTTGGTGACCCTCAGAGGTAAAGGCATGTGAGGGAGGAGCTCCTACCCCAGTCCTTGGGACCCTGATGGTTCACAGGTTCTGCTGGTTCCTCTGGGGGGGGGGATGGGTGGGATCAGGGCTCTTGGGTGAGGGTATGGGGCCTTGAGGAAGCTAGCGGTGCATGAAAGATGATTCCATGAAGTGTGAGGAGGGATCTCTCTCCTGGTGGATGACCTGTCCCCTCCTCTCCCATCCATGAGGCTCGGTCTCCCCTGCGGGCTGAGAGAACGGAGTCCCTCCCCCTCCCCCAGGGTCCCCTTTGTGGGAGAGGCAGGCAGGGCATACGCTCTTCACAATGAATATGAGACACTTGAGGTTGCAGGAGGAAAGGTGAGCCGGCTGAGGTCACACGGGCAGCCAGTGCAGAGCGGGGACCAGAGGCGCTATTTGGAGATGACAGCTAGGACACTCCGAGCTAGGCTGGAAGTGTCCATCTCCCTCCCCTTCAGCGGGGGGATGTGCCCTGTGCCATTTTGGGGGCAGTGTGGACTTACATTTGCTAGAAAAATCAACCAGGGAGGATGGATGATACATCAGGGCCTCGCCTCTCCTGAAGACGTAACATGCAAACATGCACGTGGCCATACCAGCGGGACTCAAATTCTTTCCCAGCGTTGTCCACTTTCCCCCTTTTTGTTTTTTAGGGCTGGGATGATGTCTGCCCTTTTGGATTCAAATACCCAAACCAATTCTATTTGGCTTAAGTTCAAGGGGGATTTTTTTCTCAAGGACCAGAGTGTCTTGCAGAGGTCAAGGACAGGAAAAGCAGCCTGGGAACAGGGTCAGAGAGCCTTGGGGGGGTCTCAGGCAGCCTCACCCTCCATCTTGTTCTGTGTCTGGAGCCAAATGACCTATTAGTTTTCTGTGTGCTTCTGTTTTATTCTTCTCTCTGCACTTGGCTCTCCCTGCTTCTCCATACCTGTGGACAAACAGGGCTGCGTCCTGAACTCTGTACTTTCATGTCACCCGGGTGAGCCTTACGTCCTGAGCACAAATCTCACATTTCTGGGACTGAGAACCCAATTGACCCGATTGGCCCAGGCTGGGTCAGGTGTTCATCTCTGGTCCAATCAGCTGTGCCTGGAGCCACGTGGTGATAGTAACACTGATGATAAGGGTGACGGTAATGATCATGATGACAGCGATAACCGCCAGCATCTACTGAGTGCTTACTACAAACTTTTAAGTGCTTTATGTGTATAATTCCTCTACTTCATGCTATACCCTGTGATGTAAGCGCTGTAATTATCAGCCTCACTTTACAGATGAGGCACAGAGAATTTAAGAGGTATGCTCAAGGTCACAGAACTAGCGTGTGGCCGAGCTGGACTTGGACCCCAGGGGACTGATCCTAACATCTGAGCGTCTGGCCGCTATGCAGTACTATACTGCCTCTTGAACATGGCGGCCAGGCCCATCCCTGGAAGGGCAACTTTTAGAATAAGGGCGAGCAGGACAGACAGCTCTGGAGTTGTCTGCTACATTCAAGTTCATAGTCAGACTGTTGCAAAGATCAAAGAGGCACGGGTGGATGTCAGAAGTGGGGTGGCCTCCGGCATTGACCAGAGGGGCTGGGATTATGGAAAACTGGGCAGGCGCCAGCCTGAGACACCCATAAGGAGACAGGCTTGGCAAATTGCAGGTGTCAGTGAGGCTCAGACCTGGAGGCTGCATGTACCCTGAAGCTCGTGGGTACACCCTGGAGTGGCGTGGTGCGTGAGATTCATGGAGCAGCCTTGGCTTCCCAGCACCACCCCAGGCATGAGGGCCCCTGGGTCTGCCACTGGGTCAGGCACTCACCGGCTTAGGCCTGTGCAGGGTGGAGCCCCCAGGGCAGCTGTGGGAGGCTGGCGTCAGCGGGTGCTGTCACTGACAGGCAGCCCCACTGCTGGTCCACGTCACGCTCTCCTGAACACAGCACCGAGGTCGACCCCTTGTTCCAACTTACTGGCCTATCTCAGCCCTATCTTCACGATGCATGTGTTTTGGGGTGTCCAAGGCCAGAGTGTCCTTGTGGTGTCCTTCTCATCCCTGAGGAGTCAGGACAACATGACAGGCTTGGAGTCAGAAAGGCCTAGACTTGAATTCTGGTTCTGTCATCACCAGCTAGGGGAGCTTGAACCCATTTCCTCTGGGCCTGTTTGCCCAGGGATAAAGTGGGGATGATGAGACACGTCCACGGGAGGAGGGACTCGGGTAATGCACACCAAGTGCCTGCTACGGAGCCAGTGCTCAGCACATGCAGCTAATGATATTGGAATCAATCCTTTTGTCCAAAGCTTAAGTTGCACCCCTTCCATTCCCAGAAACACACCTCTTGTCAGCTTCTCTGCTCTATGTGGCTGGTAGCTTGGCTCAAGGGCTGAAGTCTTCCGTGAGATGCTGAGCAAAGAGGCTTTGGCGGGGAGAAGCTCGTGTCCCTTCTAGATGGCGTGGTCTCTGGAGAGACGAGCTGGCCACAGCCCATTCCTGATGCCCTGTGAGGACCAGCTTCCTGAGCAGCCCTGCACCCAGATGGCCTCTGGGCAGCTACGTTATCCTCCCATTTCAGACACGATAGCATCCCCACCATTCTCTGATGGGAGGGGCTTGCACACCTGGCTCCCGGCAAAGCACAGGTCCTCTCTCCACATTGGCTTCTGGCCCCTGACCCACAGTTTCTTGCGTTAATTTCCTGGAGCTGCCGTATCAAGTACCGCAAACTTGGTGGCTTAAAACAACAAAATCTATTCTCTCAGTTCTGGAGGCTAGAAGTCTGAAATCAAGGTGTCAGTAGGGTCCCCACCGCTGGAGGTTCTCGGGAAGAATGCTTCCTTGCCTCTTTCTGCTTCTGTGGGTCTCTGGCAGTCCTTGATACCCTTTGTCTTATAGCTGCATCACTCCAGTCTGCCTCTGTCGTTACGTGGCATTTGTCTCTCCTCTTTTTATGAGGGCACCAGTGAAATTGGATTAACGGTCCACCCGAATCCAGTATGGCCCCATCTTAACTTGATTATATCTGCAAAGTCTCTAGTTTCAAATAAGGTCACGCTCACAAGTACTACTTGTGTTAAGTGGTGTTAACACTTCATCATACCTTTTTGAGGGTCACGATTTGACCCATAGCACTGTCTAAGAGGGTCCCTGAGACCCAGACAATGTCCTACTGAGGACCAGGCGCTGTGGTCAGAGGGAGGAAGGGACTTGGGAGGCAAGTACAAAAGGGTAACCTTGCACCTTGGGAAGCAGGGGCTGGGTTACGAATGAGAGGGAGTGACCATTACCCCAAGAACCATTTCAGCACTGGGACCTGAGTCCCATCACAGGAGGAATGGTCGGAACTGTCAGCCCCAGGGCTGGGACGAAGCTGCCCCTTCTGGCTTGGAAAAGTCATTATACAGAGGTGATGACCTCATCTAAGACCTTGGCCTGAGTATATCTGGTGGTGTTTCCTGGAATGACTTTAGGGTACGATAATTAGACTGTTCCTGGGGCTGAGGTCTCCTGGGCAGCTCCACACTCATTCATTCATCAGATATTCCCTATAGGCCTACTGTGTGCCAGGGATTGCAACTGGCACAGGGGATAACCTCACGGAATAAGACATCAATCAAACCACCACTCCAGTAACCACTGCTGAACAATGATAACTGATGTGCGCACGCGCGCGCGCATGTCTGTATCTAATAGCATACCTAATAGGGAGGCCAGATTTTGATTGCAGGATCAGGGAATTTAAGCAGAGACCTAAGGGATTAAGAAAGAACAAGGAAAGTGGGGAAGGGAAGATTGGGCCGAGTATTCTAGGATGAGGAGAGAACAGAGGTTATTTGAGATGGGGCTGTGTCCATCAATGGGAATCTTCAGGCAGGTGACAAGTGTCTAAGGGAGCTGTCAGGTGACAGTCGGGTGAGCCTGAGGGTGTGACCAGGGACCCACCAACAGGGTTGCCCCAGGTGATGGGGACTCTGTCTAGCTTTGGGCCCGGGTCACTGTCCCAGGAGGGAGGAAGCACTAAGCCAGGGACTGGTGCTCAATCCTCCTTAACCCTCTTCCCTTCCTTTCACGTCAACGAATGTTTATTGAGCACCTGCAGGGGATCTAATAAGAAGCCAGAGCTCTGGCTGCACGGGGATCAGAAGGGGGGCCATGCTCAGCAGAAAGCTGGAGTGCTGGGCGGGGCAAGGCAGATGGGGACCTGCCATAGCAACAGGGCTGACTCAGCAGGGAAGGGAAGGCTTCAGGGTGCCCCCTCCCACGGAGACCTCACAGATGGTGATAAAGTACCTCTGATCCTTTGAGTCCCCGGATCTGCTTCCTAACCTGACCAGGGTTGGTTCAGAGACTGCATGGGGCCGAACTTGTAAAGTCCCTGAAGTTGAAAGGGACAGCAGAGCAGGGGTTGCACAGTGGGACTGAGAGGTGGGACTGTGACCCTTCCTGGGGGGCTGTGCAGTCATTGGGTCCCATGCGGCCTGGTTATCCCGACTCAGTAAAGGGGCGGAGGACTTGGGCCAGAGACTAGAATTGAGCTGGTGGGAAATCGCAGTGGCTGACAGAGCCTGCTGGGAGGGGAAGGGAGAGCTGCAGGGGTGTGTGTGCAGCAAGAAGATTCGATTTGCAGGGGAGTTTAACCATCGCACAGGGCCCTGGGAGGCCCTGGATTCTGCTGCCTCGAAGGGCTTGAGGATTGATTCCCACACACCTGAGAGAAGAGCATGGCTTTGTACCACCAATCCTGGAACCCAGGCTTCAGGGTGGCTCCCATTCTCCTTGACCATAAACAGTACGATGGAGTCAGGTCTGGATTGCGTCTGAGCTTCACCCCACTTTGACACTGTGTGACCTGGGGCAAGTTCTTGGCCCTTTCTGATGAACTTTCTCCTCTGTAAAATGGGGATAGTGCCACTTTGTCCCCAGGAGTTGTGTCTAGAACAGAGCCTGTTGGCAAATGGTAGGTGAATGTGTGTTGGGGGTTGGGTGCTCCTGGGTGTGTCTGAAGCACCAGGGCCTATATCAGTGGCCTTGAGGGAAACGAGGAGGTTGGTGTAAACAGGTTGAGGGTGAGAGACAAGAATATATCTGTCATCTCCAGGCCCCATGAGCTCACACCTGAGCCATGGAGAGATGGTGTCCAGGCAGGAGCTGAAGGACCATTTTCACCAGGGATGCTGGTGACTTGGGCCATTGGTAATATCACAGATGGTGATAAAGTACCTCTGATTCTTTGAGTCCCCGGATCTGCTTCCTAACCTGACCAGGGTTGGCTCAGAGACTGCGTGGGGCTGAACTTATAAAGTCCCTGAAGTTGAAAGGTACAGCAGAGCAGGGGTTGCTTTCCCCTTGAATCTGCATGAACCTTGCATAGCGTCTGCTCATTGAGGGCTGCAGGGGACATAGGGGTCCTTTGGTGCCAGGAGGGCTTGCAGCCTTATTGGCATCAGGGCAGCCCCTTGGCAGGGACAGAAACCTGACCAGGGTAGAGCAGAGGAGCGCTGTGGGTGACTTCACACCCGAAGCCCCACCCTGGAGAACCCCAGAGCTGCCAGTGTGCTTACGCAGGGATGGAGGGGCGTGCAGGGAAGTGTGGGCAGCTGTAAGAAGTCCCTGAGATAACGCTCTCCCCCCAGCACCTCTTCGGATTCAACTCAGGATAGTGGGACACTCCAGGGCCCCGCCTTTGGAAGGAACGGTCCGTCCCAAGCCAGGCCTTGTTCTCATTGGCTCTAAGCCCAGGGGGTGGAGCTTATGGGGGATGACATCCTGTGGACACCCAGGCTGTGCAGAGTTCATAAACACCTTTACGATTTTTGGTACATTCATGTACTCCCCGTATGATTATTTTCTTAGTACATATCACAAATTGACCTTTTTCTTTTACAATAATTTATTTTAAGAGGAAAATCTACCTCACTGTGGGAGACACTCTGGTTATAAAGGATTCCAAGTCTAGCCCTGGACACTTACGAGCTGTGTGACTTGGGGACAGTCCTAGCCACTCTGGGCCTCAGCTTCCTCGTCTCTTCATCAGGGATGGTCATGATTGTGCCCCACAGGGTTTTCTGAGGATTAGACGAGCTAAAATATGCAAAGCTCAGAACAATACCAGACCCGTTGCGAGTGCTATCTATGCCTTTGCTATACTATTATCACTGCTGTTGTTAAGTGGGAAACCAGCATTACTTGCTATAAGTGGAGGCAACTATAAAAATAAATATAGTGAAAATGCAACAGGGTTATTAAATTCCAGCCAGTTCATGCAGCCTGCAGAGGGCTCCCAGGCTGGGCCCTGCAATCTCTGTTTAAAAGAGCGATTTGTGGTGATGGAGAGGCGTTCCACAAGCCAGCGCCAGACAGACTTACTTGTGGACCCGAGCAGAAGGTCTGAAGACAGTTAAAAGGAAGACAACTTCCCCACTAAAAACGCAGTGGGCTTTACTGCCCACCGATAGCCCACATGGTGCCCTGGGAGTCACCATGGCAGTGGTCAGGGCTGGGCAAGGAGGACAGACAGACGCTACAACCTGGGCTCAGCTCCAGGGTTTTGCCATTTGCCAGCTGTGTGGCCTGGGCAGATTTCTCCACCTCTCTGAGCCTTAAGTTCCTCACCTGAAAGGAAGGCAAAGAAGGCACCCCTCCTAGGGCTGCTGAAGGGGCGGTGAGGTGAAGGGGTCAGGGCTTCTCACAGTTGCGGCCCAATTCCCAGGCTCTGTGTCATCTTCGGTGGGTTGGGGAGGACGTAGGCCCACATCTGGGCTGGAGAAAAGCCAGGAGGGCAGCACTGAAGGGTCTAATTTTCAGACACCAGCGGGTCAGTCTGTTTTTGCACAAGCAGCTCTGGGTTCACGTATGATTTTGCTGTTTTCCAAGTCTGAGAAAGCCAGCGGAGGGGGCCAGGGCACCGTGGTGGCCTACGTGCTCTTCTGTCACAGAGGGGTCACACAGGCGCCAGTGGAAGCTGCCTAACGAGTAGCTGAGGTGGCAGAGGCAGAGCAGCGAGATGTGACCGGGAGGAACCAGGGGACTGCCCGGACCGCCCAGTGTGGCCTCCTTGCCAATTTGCTAGTGACCCTGTACCAGGCGCTTAACCTCAATGCCTCAGAATCTCCATCAGTACAGTGAGGGGAGCACTGGGCCTGTGGACCTCAGGAGGTCCAAAGAGGCAGCTCGGGGCTTGAGGAGGGAACCGGGGTTCAAGGGCTGGCTCTGCTGGGATTTGCTGCGTGACCTTGGGTGAGTCCTGTGCCATCCTGGGCCCCAGTTTACATGTTGGTTCCCAGGGGTTGGTCTGGCTGGTCCCCATAATCCCAGCCTGGGGGGGCTGGGATTCTGTGGCCCGCAGATGGAGAGCAATGTGACAGAGCAAGGTTGAGCGGAGGAGACTTCCTGCCTGGAAGGTGCCTCTAAGCAACCTCCTTGCACGGTCTGGGGGACCCTGGGCCGGGCAGAGAAGAGGAGACAAGTGTCCAGACAGCTGGGCTTCGGTGTCGATCACACCTGGTATGAATCCTGGCTCCACACCTGGCCCTGTGTGACCCTGGACATGTGTCTCCTCCATCCTGAGCTTCAGTCTTCTCAACTGTAGCACAGGGGAGATGGCAGTACGTGTGACCATGGCACCATGGGGGGAAAGAGTTGGGTACAGTGTCTGGCTTCCAGAGGGCTTAGTAAGTGATGGATAATAATAATAATAATATTGATTAGGATTGTGTTTTGTTGGTGGTCTTACTAGGGTTGGGCAGATTCAGAACCAGGGGAGTGGTGGGATGACACAAAGGTGGGGAGGCCAGGGCAGGCCCAGGTTCTGGGAGTGGAAGGGTTAAGTCTCCATGGAAACAGACGTGCATTATTTATACAGCCTAATGAATAAAACATTTATGTGGTAGGCTAATAAATTCCCTCACACAAAGCAAAGTAAGCTATGATTTAAATATCGTTCTCTGCTGGCTGGCTGAGTTATGGAGCCTGCTCAGGGGGACCTTCTTGCTTTTACACCTCCATCCACTGGAGGGAGGGGGAGGGGAAGTGGAGGGGAGGGAGGGGGAGGGGGAGACCCTCCCTAGGAAGTGGCTTTCTGGGCCCTCCAGACCCCAGGCCTGAACGCCTTGCTGTCCCTTGCTGTGGCTCTGACTCTCCCCACCCTCAGCTGCGGTGCCGCAGGGAAACTTTCCCCAGAGCCACAGAGGGAGGATTGGGTGACAGGTGGGGCTGGTCCCTGCCCTGGCACTCGCCTTGTGGACAGAGGCAGCCAGAGGTAGTGACAGCTTGCTACAGTGTCCTGGGAGCGGTGGCTTTTCTGGGTTTGAGGGGCTTGGAGATTGTTGGGTAACAAGAGTGCACACTCGGAGGCTTGGGGCCCTGCCTGGTCCTCCCAGGGAGGGGGGCGGCATCTGGGCGGTGCGGCGGGTGCTGGGACAGCTGGGGAGCTGAGATGGGGGGTTGGGGTGGGTGGACATAAAGAACCAAGAGCAGGGCAGGGGGCTAAATCCAGTGTCTGGGGAGATGGAGCGTCCCCGCCCCTTAGCCTCTGCTGTTCTTGTCTCTCATCTCTCTGCAGTTTTATCTCACTGCTTTCATCACCTCTCTCATTTGTTTTGCTGTTTCTGCCTCTCTGTCTCTGTCTCTGTCTCCTTCTCTTGCTGTCTCTCTCTTTCCCTTCTTCCTCTGCACTTCTGTCTCTGTCTTTCACTGACTCTCTAGTGTTTTTCTATTTCTGTCCCTCTCTCTCTATCTCTGTCTCTCTCTTTGTGTCTCTCTGTATCTCTGTGTCTGTCTCTGCCTCTACATTTGTCTGGGTCATATTCTCTCTCCATCTCTGGTTCTTTACATCGCTGTCTCTTTCTGGGGGAATCTCACATGGCAGGGAGAGGGGTCCCGTGTGCTTGGAGCAGGATGTGTGAGGCCCCCACTGGGGCTCCGAGGAAGCCTGGTTGTGTAGGAGGGGCCTCCTCAGGGTCTGAGGGGTTGGGCATTTGTCTGCGGAACCCTAGGGAAGTGGGCTCAGGGTCCACCCACACCACTGTGATGGGGGTTCCATTGTGCCCCCTTAGCTGGCAGGCCTTCTCAATTCTGTCCTCAGGAGAGTAGAAGCCACCAAGTGGAGACCTCCCCTGGAGAAGCCTGAGAAGGGGGGCTGACACTTTGAACAAGCTCTTCACATTGGAGCTTGACCCCTCCTCTTGGCCACTCCCTGGGGAAACAGTCCTTGGAGGGGGTGCTGGAGTGAAACCCAGTGGCGATGGAACCACACGCTTGGGGTGGCCCTCCCTCTCCAACCGCTTCAGCTTCCTGCCAACACCAGGGCGCGGGTCTCCAACCTCTCAGGGGCTGCTTCCCAGGGCTCCCAGCCCTCCAGCTGCATGGCTGGTCAGGCTGCATTCCCCCGTTCTAGTCACCTGGTGCTACGTAACCAATGACCTCAAAACATAGGGGTGTAAAACAACCATTTTATCATGTTCATGATTCTCTGGGTCGGGAACTCAGACAGACACCAGCGGGTCAGGTAGGGCACCGAGGACGTGGCCCTCGTCCTGTGGTCCCTATGTCTGGGGCTGGTGATGCTGGAACGGCTCGGCTGGGACCGTGTGTCTGAGGCCTCACACTGTCTCTGCGTGGCATCTATGAGGGCTGAAATGCCCAGGCGGTTGCTTTACTCACATGTCCGGGCCCTGAGCTGGGTTGGAGGACAGGGATCTGGGCCGGCATGGCTTGCTCTCTCCTTGGGCTTCCTCAGCACGTGGCCGTCTCGGGGTATACAGTTGAACTTCCCGAAGGGCACTGCCTTCCCAGAGGCAGCACTGCATCATAAACTGCCCTTTCTGTTAAGTCTAGGCCTGGACCTGGCCAGGCATCACTTCTGCCAGACTCCATCGGTCAAAGCTGTCACAGACCAACCCAGATTCAAAGGGGGTGGGGGATGGACTCCACCGCTTGATGGTAGAATGGCATGTACGTTCAGCGAGGGAAGGACTTGATGACAGCACTTTGGGGATAAGGGACCACATCACCCAGTGCTGTGGTGGAAGGGAAAGCCTCCTCTCCTCACCCCAGGCTGGGTCAGGGCCTGAGCTTGCAGGCCAGATGCTTTAGGGTTCCAATCCCAGTTCTGGCCCTCACTAGCCTCTTTTGGGGATTTCAAAAACAACAAGAATGTGACTTCCACTGATGGAGCACCCACCACATGGGAGGCAGCATCCCATCCTCCCTGTCGCTACCAGGGACCCCCGGGCAGTGCCTGCCTCCTGAGGGTTCTGGCAGCTGCCACAGCAAAAGGTGCTGAGTCCTAGAGCGGGGACCTCGCGCTAGAGGTCTTGGACAGGTGGGCAGTGGAGGAGACCTGCGGTGGACCTTCTCCGTTGTTCAGGGGAGATGAGGAGGTAGAAGCCCCAAGAGGACTGGCTCTCGCACTTGTGGGAGACCCCGGGCGGGGGGGGGGGGGTGCGGCTCACTGTGAGGCAGGCAAGCCTAGTGGTCAGGACCACGGGCTTTGGAACCAGCCTGCCCAGTTCTGTTCCTGGCTCCACCATTTCCTAGCTTTGTGGCCTTAGACAAATTATTTCTTAATTCTGCCCTTTGTTTCCTCTTCTGCAAAATGGGGGTGTTAAGCGTACCTGCCTCATGGGGCTGCTGTGGGAATTAAATTAGTTAACATTTTAAAAGTGCTCCTTGAGTGGCTGGCACACAGGAAGCAACGTACGTGTGTTCTCTGTTACACACTGCAGTGAGCACTTGTGTGTGTGTGTATGTGTTGGGGGATCCTGCAGTGGCCGGTGAGCGCTTAGTGCCAATCTGTCCTCATACTGGTGGCACCTGGGATGTTTGGGACATCTCTTGACTCTCTCACCAATTCTGCCAGGGAGTTTCTTTTATCCCCATTTCATAGATGAGGAAAGTGAGGCTCTAGGAGCTGAAATGACTTGCCAAAGTGAACCTACATACATGTCCAGTTGGTAGCAGAATCACAGAAAGAGAAGCTATCTCAAGTGACTTTAAAATACAGGATTTTGGCTATATATATTTTTGTATTAAAATTAATTTCAGTAATCACATTGTTGGTGAAGAGTTAGTCGTGTCATTCTGAGGCTGTTGTGTGCATATAGTAAAATAAAGCAAATGAAGAATTATGTTGGTGTCTTTTTTTTTTGAATTTTATTATACAGCAGGTTCTTATTAGTTATCCATTTTATACATATTAGTGTATACATGTCAATCCCAATTTCCCAGTTCATCACACCACCACCACCACCCCCGCCACTTTCCCCCGTTGGTGTCCATACGTTTGTTCTCTACATCTGTGTCTCAATTTCTGCCCTGCAAACCACTTCATCTGTACCATTTTTCTGGGTTCCACATATATGTGTTAATATACGATATTTGTTTTGCTCTTTCTGACATACTTCACTCTGTATGACAGTCTCTAGATTCATCCACATCTCTATAAATGACCCAATTTCCTTCCTTTTTATGACTGAGTAATATTCCATTGTATATATGTACCACATCTTCTTTATCCGTTTGTCTGTTGATGGACACTTAGGTTGCTTCCATGACCTGGCTATTGTAAATAGTGCTGCAATGAACATTGGGGTGCATGTGTCTTTTTGAATTATGGTTTTCTCTGGCTATGTGCCCAGTAGTGGGATTGCTGGGTCATATGTTAATTCTATTTTTAGTTTTTTAAGGAACCTCCATACTGTTCTCCATAGTGGCTGTATCAATTTACATTCCCACCAACAGTGCAAGAGGGTTCCCTTTTCTCCACACTCTCTCCAGCATTTGTTGTTTGTAGATTTTCTGATGATGCCCATTCTAACTGGTGTGAGGTGATACCTCATTGTAGTTTTGATTTGCATTTCTCTAATAATTAGTGATGTTGAGAAGCTTTTCATGTGTTTCATTGCCAGCTGTATGTCTTCTTTGGAGAAATGTCTAATTAGATCTTCTGCCCATTTTAGGATTGGGTTGTTTGTTTTTTTAATATTGAGCTGCATGAGCTGTTTATATATTTTGGAGATTAATCATTTGTCTGTTGAGTCATTTGCAAATATTTTCTCCCATTTTGAGGGTTATCTTTTCATCTTGTTTGTAGTTTCCTTTGCTTTGCAAAAGCTTTTAAGTTTCATTTTGTCCCATTTGTTTATTTTTGTTTTTATTTCCATTACTCCAGGAGGTGGATCAAAAAAGACCTTGCTGTGATTTATGTCAAAGAGTGTTCTTCCTTTGTTTTCCTCTAAGAGTTTTATAGTGTCTGGCCTTACATTTAGGTCTCTAATCCATTTTGAGTTTATTTTTGTGTATGGTGTTAGGGACTGTTCTAATTTCATTCTTTTACATGTAGCTGTCCAGCTTTCCAGCACCACTTATTGAAGAGGCTGTCTTTTCTCCATTGTATATCCTTGCCTCCTTTGTCATAGATTAGTTGACCATAGGTGTGGGGGTTTATCTCTGGTCTTCCTATCCTGTTCCATTTATCTATATTTCTGTTTTTGTGCCAGTACCATATTGTCTTGATTACTGTAGCTTTGTAGTATAGTCTGAGGTCAGGGAGTCTGATTCCTCCAGTTCCATTTTTTCCCTCAAGACTGTTTTGGCTCTTCAGGTCTTTTGTGTCTCCATACAAATTTTAAGATTTTTTTGTTCTAGCTCTTTAAAAAATGTGATTGGTAATTTGATAGGGGTTGCATTGAATCTGTAGGTTACTTTGGGTAGTATAGTCATTTTCACAATGTTGATTCTTCCAATCCAAGAACATGGTATATCTCTCCATCTGTTGGTATCATCTTTAATTTCTTTCATCAGTGTCCTATAGTTTTCTGAGTACAGGTCTTTTGTCTCCTTAGGTAGGTTTATTCCTAGGTATTTTATTCTTTCTGTTGCAATTGTAAATAAGAATGTTTCCTTAATTTCTCTTTCAGATTTTTTATCCTTAGTGTATGGGAATGCCAGAGATTTCTGTGCATTAATTTTGTATCCTGCTACTTTACCAAATTCATTGATTAGCTCTAGTAGTTTTCTGGTGGCATTTTTAGGATTCTCTATGTACAGTATCATGTCATCTGCAAACAGTGACAGTTTTACTTCTTCTTTTCCAATTTGGATTCCTTTTATTTCTTTTTCTTCTCTGATTGCCATGGCTAGGACTTCCAAAACTCTGTTGAATAATGGTGGTGAGAGTGGACATCCTTGTCGTGTTCCTGATCTTAGAGGAAATGCTTTCAGTTTTTCACCATTGAGAATGATGTTTGCTGTGGGTTTGTCATATATGGCCTTTATTATGTTGAGGTAGTTTCCCTCTATGCCCACTTTCTGCAGAGTTTTTATCATAAATGGGTGTTGAATCTTGTCAAAAGCTTTTTCTGCATCTATTGAGATGATTATATGGTTTTTATTCTTTAATTTGTTAATATGGTGTATCGCATTGATTGATTTGCGTATATTGAAGAATCTTAGCATCCCTGGGATAAATCCCACTTGATCATGGTGTATGATCCTTTTAATGTGTTGTTGGATTCTGTTTGCTAGTATTTTGTTGAGGATTTTTGCATCTTTATTTGTCAGTGATATTGGTCTGTAATTTTCTATTTTTGTAGTATCTTTGTCTGGTTTTGGTATCAGGGTGATGGTGGTCTCATAGAGTGAGTTTGGGAGTGTTCCTTCCTCTGCAATGTTTTGGAAGAGTTTGAGAAGGATGGATGTTAACTCTTCTCTAAATGTTTGATAGAATTCACCTGTGAAGCCATCTGGTCCTGGACTTTTGTTTGTTGGAAGATTTTTAATCACAGTTACAATTTCATTACTTGTGATTGGTCTGTCATATTTTCTATTTCTTCGTGGTTCAGTCTTGGAAGGTTATACCTTTCTAAGAATTTGTCCATTTCTTCCAGGTTATCCATTTTATTGGCATAGAGTTGCTTGTAGTAGTCTCTTGGGATGCTTTGTATTTCTGTGGTGTCTGTTGTAACTTCTCCTTTTTCATTTCTAATTTTATTGAGTCCTCTCCTTTTTCTTGATGAGTCTTGCTAATGGTTTATCAATTTTGTTTATCTTCTCAAAGAGCCAGCTTTTAGTTTTATTGATTTTGCTATTGTTTTCTTTTTTCTTTTTTTTTAATATAATAGTGTTTACTTATTTTTACTTGTTGACAGTTTGCTTTATTTATTTATGGCTGTGTTGAGTCTTCGTTTCTGTGCGAGGACTTTCTTTAATTGTGGCAAGCAGGGGCCACTCTTCATCGCGGTGCATGGGCCTCTCACTATCACAGCCTCTCTTGTTGTGGAGCACAGGCTCCAGACGCGCAGGGTCAGTAATTGTGGCTCACGGGCCCAGTTGCTCCATGGCATGTGGGATCTTCCAAGACCAGGGCTCAAACCCGTGTCCCCTGAATTGGCAGGCAGATTCTCAACCACTGCACCACCAGGGAAGCCCTATTGTTTTCTTTGTTTCTATTTCATTTATTTCTGCTCTGATCTTTATGATTTCTTTCCTTCTGCTAGCTTTGGGTTTTGTTTGTTCTTCTTTCTCTTGTCCTTTAGGTGTAAGGTTAGATTGTTTATTTCAGATTTTTCTTGTTTCTTGAGGTAGGCTTGTATTGCTATAAACTTCCCTCTTAGAACTGCTTTTGCTGCATCCCATAGGTTTTGGATCATTGTGTTTTCATTGTCATTTGTCTCTAGGTATTTTTTGATGTCCTCTTTGTTTTCTTCAGTGATCTCTTGGTTGTTTAGTAATGTACTGTTTAGCCCCCATGTGTTTGCGTGTTTTACATTCTTTTCCCCTGTAATTCATTTCTAATATCATAGCATTGTGGTCAGAAAAGATGCTTGATATGATTTCAATTTTCTTAAATTTACTGAGGCTTGATTTGTGACCCAAGATGTGATCTATCCTGGAGAATGTTCCGTGTGCACTTGAGAAGAAAGTGTAATCTGCTGTTTTTGGATGGAATGTCCTATAAATATCAATTAAATCTATCTGCTCTATTATGTCACTTAAAGCTTGTGTTTCCTTATTAATTTTCTGTTTGGATGATCTGTCCATTGGTGTAAGTGAGGTGTTAAAGTCGCCCACTATTATTGTGTTACTGTTAATTTCCTCTTTTATAGCTGTTAGCAGTTGCCTTATGTACTGAGGTGCTCCTATGTTGGGTGCATATATATTTATAATTGTTTTATCTTCTTCTTGGATTGATCCCTTGATCATTATGTAGTGCCCTTCCTTGTCTCTTGTAACATTCTTTATCTTAAAGTTTATTTTATCTCATGTGAGTATTGCTACTCCAGCTTTCTTTAGATTTCCATTTGCATGGAATATCTTTTTCCATCCCCTCACTTTCAGTCTGTATGTGTCCCTAGGTCCGAAGTGAGTCTCTTGTAGACAGCATATATATGGGTCTTATTTTTGTATCTATCCGTTCAGTGAGCCTGTGTCTTTTGGTTGGAGCATTTAATCCATTCACGTTTAAGGGAATTATCAGTATGTATGTTCCTATGATAATTTTCTTAATTGTTTTGGGTTTGTTTTTGTAGGTCCTTTTCTTTTCTTGTGTTTCCCACTTAGAGAAGTTACTTTAGCATTTGTTGTACAGCTGGTTTGGTGGTGCTGAATTCTCTTAGCTTTTGCTTGTCTGTAAAGCTTTTGGTTTCTCCATTGAATCTGGATGAATTCCTTGCCGGGTAGAATAATCTTGGTTGTAGTTTATTCCCTTTCATCACTTTAAATATGTCATGCCACTCCCTTCTGGCTTGTATAGTTTCTGCTGAGAAATCAGCTGTTAGCCTTATGGGAGTTCCCTTGTATGTTTTTTGTCATCTTTCCCTTGCTGCTTTCAATAATTTTTCTTTGTCTTTAATTTTTGCCAATTTGATTACTATGTGTCTTGGCATATTTCTCCTTAGGTTTATCCTGTATGGGACTCTCTGAGCTTCCTGGACTTGGGTGGCTATTTCGTTTCCCATGTTAGGGAAGTTTTTGACTATAATCTCTTCAAATATTTTCTCAGGTCCCTTCTCTCTCTCTTCTCCTTCTGGGACCCCTATAATGTGAATGTTGTCGCGTTTAATGTTGTCCCAGAGGTCTATTAGGTTGTCTTTATTTCTTTTCATTCTTTTTTCTTTATTCTGTTCCGCAGCAGTGAATTCCACCATTCTGTCTTCCAGGTCACTTATCTGTTCTTCTGCCTCAATTATTCTGCTATTGATTCCTTCTAGTGTAGTTTTCATTTGTTATTCTGTTGTTCATCTCTGTTTGTTTGTTCTTTAATTCTTCTAGGTCTTTGTTAAATATTTCTTGCATCTTTTCGATCTTTGCCTCCTTTCTTTTTCCGAGGTCCTGGATCATCTTCACTATCATTCTTCTGAATTCTTTTTCTGGAAGGTTGCCTATCTCCACTTCATTTAGTTGTTTTTCTGGGGTTTTATCTTGTTCCTTCATCTGGTACATAGCCCTTTGCCTTTTCATCTTGTCTATCTTTCTGTGAATGTGGTTTTTGTTCCACAGGCTGCAGGATTGTAGCTCTTCTTGCTTCTTCTGTCTGCCCTCTGGTGGATGAAGCTATCTAAGAGGCTTGTGTAAGTTTCCTGATGGGAGGGACTGGTGGTGGGTAGAGCTGGGTGTTGCTCTGGTGGACAGAGCTCAGTAAAACTTTAATCCACTTGTCTGCTGGTGGGTGGGGCTAGGTACCCTCCCTGTTGGTTTTTTGGCCTGAGGCGACCCAACACTGGAGCCTACCTGGGCTCTTTGGTGGGGCTAATGGCGGACTCTGGGAGGGCTCATGCCAAGGAGTACTTCCCAGAACTTCTGCTGCCAGTGTCCTTGTCCTCATGGTGAGACACAGCCACCCCCCCCACCTCTGCAGGAGACCCTCCAACACTAGCAGGTAGGTCTGGTTCAGTCTCCTATGGCATCACTGCTCCTTCTTCTGTGTCCCAATGCACACACTGCTTTGTGTGTGCCCTCCAAGGGTGGAGTCTCTGTTTCCTCCAGTCCTGTTGAAGTCCTGGAATCAAATCCCACTAGCCTTCAAAGTCTGATCCTCTAGGAATTCCTCCTCCCATTGCTGGACCCCGAGGTTGGGAAGCCTGGCTTGGGGCTCAGAACCTTCATTCCAGTGGGTGGACTTCTGTGGTATATGTGTTCTCCACTTTGTGAGTCACTCACCGAGCAGTTATGGGATTTGATTTTATTGTGATTGTGCCCCTTGTACCATCTTACTGTGGCTTTTCCTTTGTCTTTGGATGAGGGGTATCTTTTTTGGTGATTTCCAGTGTCTTCCTGTCGATGATTCTTCAGCAGTTAGTTGTGATTCCAGTGCTCTCACAAGAGGGAGTGACTATGTTGGTGTCTTTTGAGGACTAGGAGTTTTTGTGTGGGAGAAAGCAAGTTCTATGAAGTTAAAAACCTGCAGTCCTGAATTTGAATTAGATGTGATAAAATTCAGGATGCATTTTATCTAGAAATTTTAAAAACATATTGCCTATCTCTGCCCACTGAAAAGCACTAAAAATGTTGAACAACTCAGTAGCTATGAACATCCCTAGTACTCAGAGTATGGTCTCTAAATGCCAACTTCCCCCAAAAGAAACCAGGATTTATTATATAAATGGTGGATTCCAGGTCTAGGGTAAGAAATGTACGAGATGAGCCTGGAGTATTTTGTCTTTCTAGAAAGCAAAAGAATATCAAATACTCCTAAGATTATTCAAAAGGACTCAGAAGCAAACCAGGAAAAGGCTCCCATGACCATTAATGGGTCAGTTTGAACACAAACAAAAATAATAGCTGCAGTGGGCTGAAACACATCAAATATGTTTAAATCCATCAGTTCATAACGACATTAAAAAAAAAAACCCAACTCTGATAGGTCATCTTTGGAGGATGTTAGCATTATTTTGAAAACTGGTAAATAAAGGGGAGGAATCAAGTATTCATCTTGCCATTAACATATGAGCATTTCCTCAGGTAACCAGTTAATCGAGGAAGGGAAGTTTCTCTTTATAGAAACTATCCAGGTAATAAGTGAAGAAGGAGTGAGTGATGAATTAGAATGCCACTATTTTGTAACTTCTAATAAAATAATGGATCTAGGCACTGAACTGCAATAGCTGCAAACACCTCCAAAAGAAAGAAAAGATGACCAGGCATAGATGTATCTCTCGATGGGAGTAGCAACACCACTTATGAAGCAGTGCTGCCAAAAAATAAAATAAAATCTGATCAAGCCTCTACCAAATACCAACTTATAGGAAATATAGGGGATGGTGGAACATGCTGCATGATACTGTGGGGGTGCAGTTAGCAAAATCAGACTAGTGGGATATTCTACAGCAGGGGTCCCCAACCCCAGGGCCATGGACCCATACCAGTCCATGGCCTGTTAGGAACTGGGCCACACAGCAGGAGGTGAGTGGCGGGCGAGTGAGCAAACTTCATCTGTCTTTACAGCTACTCCTCATCACTCGCATTACTGCCTGAGCTCCACCTCCTGTCAGATCAGCGGCGGCATTAGATTCTCATAGGAGCACAAACCCTACTGTGAACTGCGCACGTGAGGGATCTATGTTGTGTACTCCTTATAAGAATCTACCGTCTGATGATCTAAGGTGGAGCTGAGGCGGTGATGCTAGCGCTGGGGAGTGGCTGCAAATACAGATTATCATTAGCAGATAGGTTTGACTGCATAGAGACTATAATAAATTAGTTGCTTGCGAACTCATATCAAAACCCTACCAGTGAGTGGCCAAGTGGAAACAAGCTCAGGGCTCCCACTGTTTCTGCGTTATGATGAGTTGTATAATTATTTCATTATATATTACAATGTAATAATAGTAGAAATAAATTGCACAATAAATGTAATGCGCTTGAATCATCCCCAAACCATTCCCCTCCCACCCTGGTCCGTGGAGAAATTGTCTTCCATGAAACCAGTCCCTGGTACCAAAAAGGTTGGGGACCACTGTTCTACAGGACAAATGATCTGGTTTCTTCATTGAAACATTAAAAGGAAACGAAAGAGGGCTTCCCTGGTGGCGCAGTGGTTGAGAATCTGCCTGCCAATGCAGGGGACACGGGTTCGAGCCCTGGTCTGGGAAGATTCCACATGCCGTGGAGCAACTGGGCCCGTGAGCCACAATTACTGAGCCTGCGCGTCTGGAGCCTGTGCTCCGCAGAGAACAAGAGAGGCAGCGATAGTGAGAGGCCCGCGCACCGCGATGAAGAGTGGCCCCCGCTTGCCACAACTAGAGAAAGCCCTCGCATAGAAAAACGAAGACCCAACACAGCTATAAATAAATAAATTAATTAAAAAAAAAAAAAAGAAGGAAACGAAAGAATGGAGCAGAAGCTATAGATTAAAAGCAACCAGAGAGACATGTCCATCAGTTCAAAAATATAGACTTTATTAGTTTTTAATTCAGACAAACTGTATGAAAAATGTATAAGGCAATTTGGTGAATATAAACCCTGATTAGATTTTACATAGTAAAAAATTATTATTAATTGTTTAGGTGTGATAATGGTATTTGGTCATTAAAAAAATCTTGTACAAATACAACTGAAAGAACAAATGAGTTGATAATATGTTTGGTATTTGATTCAAACTTAGCTAGGAGTCAGGAGTGGGAGTTATAGATGAAATAAGACTGTCCATGAGTTGAGAATTGTTGAAGCTGGGCATGATTATATTGTTTACTTTAGTATAGTTTTGTACAGTAACATTTTCTGTGATCAAAATAGAGATGTGGAATTTTCTGTAATGAACTTGAGTTAAAAATTTTTTTTTAAGTTTTAAACAAAACAAATCAGTAACTCCTGGTCCTCTCTCTCTCAACCTAGCAGGCCACATTCAGGATGCCTAGGCCACCCCAACCTGACTTCCACATTTCTTGTGAAAAGAGTTCATACATTTCCAAGGATCTTTATTTATTCTTTCCTTTACTGACCAGCCACCCAGGTGGACACTGCCCTGCTGAGATACTTGCTAATAAATTTCCTAAACTTCCAAGCAGTTCTTATTGAATCAAGAATGAGGGGCTCCTGTGACAATGGCTAAATTTACTGAGTACTTACTCTTTGCCAGGCACCTTGCTGAGCACTGGCTGTGCACTTTATCCTTAATACTATCTATCCTTACTAAAAAGATAAGCTGGGATTTGAACCCAGGTCTATTTATATCAACAGCCATACTCATAACCACTAGACCATTCTGCCCCAGGCATGGAGCAAGCAGCTTGGATTCCCATTGGTGTGTGTTGTGGAGGGGGAGACTTCTCAGCCAAAAGGTAGTGGGTGGTGGGTGGTGAATGTGGTCAGCCATGTGAGGCACAGGACCACTGCCTAGGCCCTGGGAGGTGGGGAAGTTAGGAGTCAGGAAATGCAGCTAGGCTGGAATCCAGATGGGGGCAACTGGTAAGAACCAGGAGTCTTCAGGGGGTCTGTGGGCCCAGAAACCCTGCAGCCTAAATGGCTATGGTCAGCAGTGGATGAAAATGGTTGAAAGGTGACTCCTACAGGAGCCAGGCACCTCAGTAAAAGGAAGCAGCCAGGAGCGTGAATGTGGAGCTAGAGGAGAGAAGGTGGTCCTCCATTAGGTCCAGGACTCTGCCCAATGGCTGGAAGCTACAGGCCTAGGCTGAGGTCTCCCTCATCACCCAGCCTCCCAGGTCTTAAGGTTCAGAACATGACTTGGACACAGGTTGCTTCTGTTTTTGGAAGGTGCCTCTGTGCATCTGTTTTCTCAACCCCAGTCTTATCATTCTAGAAGTGGGCAGTGCTGGGCTCAGAAAGCAATCATTTTCAGAGATGGAATGATTTTAAAGGAAATTATTATGTTTAACCACATCTTAAATGGAGAAAACAAAGGAAAGTTTAAGTATTAATTAAGAACGTTTTGCCCTTGACGTCCAAAGGAGGGCCTCCGGAGTGTGGAGTTCCAGAGTTTGGAGAAATTATAATGGCAGAAACACCACCTAGAAACATGACTAAATGGAGGGAATAAAACTCATTTGGTTAATATTCTCAATGGATTCACATGTTTATAGCTATAAAATAGCCATGTGGCTGACAGGGTCTTGGTGCTCCAGCAGGGTGTCAGGCCTGAGCCTATGAGGTGGGAGAGCTGAGTTCAGGACACTGGACCACCAGAGACCTCCCGGACCCACGTAATATCAATCGGCGAGAGCTGTCCCAGAGATCGCTGTCTCAACGCTAAGACCCAGCTCCACTCAACGGCCAGCAAGCTCCAGTGCTGGATGTCCCATGTCAAACAACTAGCAAGACAGGAACACAACCCCACCCATTAGCAGAGAGGCTGCCTAAAATCATAATAAGGTCACAGACACCCCAAAACACACCACAGGACTTGGTCTTGCCCACCAGAAAGACAAGATCCAGCCACATCCACCAGAACACAGGCACCAGTCCCCTCCACCAGGAAGCCTACACAAACCATTGAACCAACCTTAGCCACTGGGGGCAGACACCAAAAACAACGGGAACTACGAACCTGCAGCCTGTGAAAAGGAGACCCCAAACACAATAAGTTAAGCAAAATGAGAAGACAGAGAAGCACACAGCAGATGAAGGAGCAAGGTAAAAACCACCAGACCAAACAAATGAAGAGGAAATAGGTAGTCTACCTGAAAAAGAATTAAGAGTAATGATAGTAAAGATGGCCCAAAATTTTGGAATAGAATGGAGAAAATACAAGAAACATTTAGCAAGGACCTAGAAGAACTAAAGAGCAAACAAACAATTATGAACAAAACAATAAATGAAATAAAAAATTCTCTAGAAGGAATCAACAGCAGAATAACTGAGGCAGAAGAACAGACAAGTGACCTGGAAAATAAAATAGTGGAAATAATCACCACAGAGCAGAATAAAGAAAAAAGAATGAAAAGAACTGAGGACAGTCTTAGAGACCTCTGGGACAACATTAAACGCACAAACATTCAAATTATAGGCGTCCCAGAAGAAGAAGAGAAAAAGAAAGGGTCTGAGAAAATATTTGAAGAGATTATAGTTAAAAACTTCCCTAATATGGGAAAGGAATAGTCAATCAAGTCCAGGAAATGCAGAGAGTCCCATACAGGATAAATGCAAGGAGAAACACTCCAAGACACATATTAATCAGATTATCAAAAATTAAATACAAAGAAAAAATATTAAAAGCAGCAAGGGAAGAGCGACAAATAACATACAAGGGAATCCCCATAAGGTTAACAGCTGATCTTTCAGAGGAAACTCTGCAAGCCCGAAGGGAGTGGCAGGACATACTTAAAGTGATGAAAGGAAAAAACCTACAACCAAGATTACTCTACCCAGCAATGATCTCATTCAGATTCGAAGGAGAAATTAAAACCTTTACAGACAAGCAAAAGCTAAGAGAATTCAGCACCACCAAACCGGCTTTACAACAAACGCTAAAGGAACTTCTCTAGGCAGGAAACACAAGAGAAAGAAAAGATCTACGATAACAAACCCAAAACAATTAAGAAAATGGTAATAGGAACATACATATCGATAATTACCTTAACTGTAAATGGATTAAATGCTCCAACCAAAAGACATAGACTGGCTGAATGGATACAAAAACAAGACCCATATATATGTTGTCTACAAGAGACCCACTTCAGACCTAGGGACATATACAAGCTGAAAGTGAGGGGATGGAAAAAGATATGCCATGCAAATGGAAATCAAAAGAAAGCTGGAGTAGCAATTCTCATATCAGAAAAAATAGACTTTAAAATAAAGTCTATTACAAGAGACAAAGAAGGACACTACATAATGATCAAGGGATCAATCCAAGAAGAAGATGTAACAATTGTAAATATTTATGCACCCAGCATAGGAGCACCTCAATAAATAAGGCAAATGCTAACAGCCATAAGAGGGGAAATCGACAGTAACACAATAATAGTGGGGGACTTAACACCCCACTTTCACCGATGGACAGATCATCCAAAATGAAAATAAATAAAGAAGCACAAGCTTTAAATGACACGTTAAACAAGATGGACTTAACTGATATTTATAGGACATTCCATCCAAAAACAACAGAATACACTTTCTTCTCAAGTGCTCATGGAACATTCTCCAGGATAGATCATAACTTGGGTCACAAATCAAGCCCTGGTAAATTAAAAAAATTTGGAATCATATCAAGTATCTTTTCTGACCACAATGCTATGAGACTAGATATCAATTACAGGAAAAATAAACTGTAAAAAAAATACAAACACATGGAGGCTAAACAGTATGTTACTAAATAACCAAGAGGTCACTGAAGAAATCAAAGAAGAAACCAAAAAATACCTGGAAACAAATGACAATGAAAACACGAAGACCCAAAACCTATGGGATGCAGCAAAAGCAATTCTAAGAGGGAAGGTTATAGCAATACAATCCTACCTCAAGAAGCAAGAAAAATCTCAAATAAGCAACCTAAACTTACACCTAAAGCAATTAGAGAAAGAAGAACAAGAAAACTGTAAGTCAGCAGAAGGTAAGAAATCATAAAGATCAGATCAGAAATAAATGAAAAAGAAATGAAGGAAACATTAGCAAAGATCAATAAAACTAAAAGCTGGTTCTTTGAGAAGATAAAAAAATTGATAAACCATTTGCCAGACTCATCAAGAAAAAAAGGGAGAAGACTCAAATCAACAGAATTAGAAATGAAAAAGGAGAACTAACAACTGACACTGCAGAAATACAAAGGATCATGAGAGATTACTGCAAGCAACTATATGCCAATAAAATGGATAACCAGGAAGAAACGGACAAATTCTTAGAAGAGCACAACCTTCCGAGACTGAAGCAGGAAGAAGTAGAAAATATAAACAGACCAATCACAAGCACTGAAATTGAAACTGTGATTAAAAATCTTCCAACAAACAAAAGCCCAGGACCAGATGGCTTCACAGGCAAATTCTATCAAACATTTAGAGAAGAGCTAACACCTCTCCTTCTCAAACTCTTCCAGTATATAGCAGAGGGAGGAGCACTCCCAAAGTCGTTCTACGAGGCCACCATCACCCTGTTACCAAAACCAGACAAAGATGTCCCCAAAAAAGAAAACTACAGGCCAATATCACTGATGAACATAGATGAAAAAATCCTCAACAACATACTAGCACTCAGAATCCAACAGCACATTAAAAGGATCATACATCATGATCAAGTGGGGTTTATCCCAGGAATGCAAGGATTCTTCAATATACACAAATCAATCAATGTGATGCACCATATTAACAAACTGAACGATAAAAACCATATGATCATCTCAATAGATGCAGAAAAAGCTTTTGACAAGATTCAACACCCATTTATGATAAAAACTCTGCAGAAAGTGAGCATAGTGGGAACCTACCTCAAAACAATAAAGGTCATATACGACAAACCCACAGCAAACAGCGTTCTCAATGGTGAAAAACTGAAAACATTTCCTCTAAGATCAGGAACACGACAAGGATGTCCACTCTCACCACCATTATTCAACAGAGTTTTGGAAGTCCTAGCCATGGCAATCAGAGAAGAAAAAGAAATAAAAGGAATCCAAATTGGAAAAGAAGAAGTAAAACTGTCACTGTTTGCAGATGACATGATACTATACATAGAGAATCCTAAAAATGCCACCAGAAAACTACTAGAGCTAATCAATGAATTTGGTAAAGTTGCAGGATACAAAATTAATGCACCGAAATCTCTTGCATTCCTATACACTAAGGATGAAAAATCTGAAAGAGAAATTATGGAGACACTCCCATTTACCACTGTAACAAAAAGAATAAAAAACCTAGGAACAAACCTACCTAGGGAGACAAAAGACCTGTATGCAGAAAACTCTAAGACACTGATGAAAGAAATCAAAGATGATACAAACAGATGGAGAGATAGACCATGTTCCTGGATTGGAAGGATCAACATTGTGAAAATGACTATACTCCCCAAAGCAATCTACAGATTTAATGCAATCCCTATCAAACTACCAATGGCATTTTTCACAGAACCAAATTGTGAAACAAAAAATTTCACAATGTGTATGGAAGCACAAAAGACCCTGAATAGCCAAAGCAATCTTGAGAAAGAAAAACAGAGCTGGAGGAATCAGGCTGCCTGACTTCAGACTATACTACAAAGCTACAGTGATCAAGACAGTATGGTACTGGCACAAAAACAGACAGATAGATCAATGGAAGAGGATAGAAAGCCCAGAGATAAACTCAAGCACATATAGTCACCTTATCTTTGATAAAGGAGGCAAGAATTTACAATGGAGAAAAGACAGCCTCTTCAATAAGTGGTGCTGAGAAAACTGGACAGCTACATGTGAAAGAATGAAATTAGAACACTCCCTAACACCATACAAAAATAAACTCAAAAATGGATTAAAGGCCTAAATGTAAGTCCAGACACTATAAAACACTTAGAGGAAAGCATAGGCAGAACCCTCTATGACATAAATCACAGCAAGATCCTTATTGACCCATCTCCTAGAGAAATGGAAATAAAAACAAAAATAAGCAAATGAGACCTAATGAAACTTAAAAACTTTTGCACAGCAAAGGAAACCATAAACAAGACAAAAGAACAACCCTCAGAATGGGAGAAAATATTTGCAAATGAAGCAACTGACAAAGGATTAATCTCCAAAATATACAAGCAGCACATGCAGCTCAATAACAAAAAAACAAACAACCCAATCCAAAAATGGGCAGAAGACCTAAACAGACATTTCTCCAAAGAAGATATACAGATTGCCAACAAACACATGAAAGGATGCTCAACATCACTAATCATTAGAGAAATGTAAATCAAAACTGCAATGAGGTATCATCTCGCACCGGCCAGAATGGCCATCATCAAAAAATCTAAAAACAATAAACGCTGGAGAGGGTGTGGAGAAAAGGGAACCCTCTTGCACTGATGGTGGGAATGTGAATTGGTACAGCCACTATGGAGAACAGTATGGAGGTTCCTTAAAAAACTAAAAATAGAACTACCATACAACCCAGCAATCCCACTACTGGGCATAGACCCTGAGAAAATCGTAATTCAAAAAGAATCATGTACCACAATGTTCATTGCAGTACTATTTACAATAGCCAGGAGATGGAAGCAACCTAAGTGTCCATCGACAGATGAATGGATAAAGAAGATGTGACACATATATACTCAGCCATAAAAAGAAACGAAATTGAGTTATTTGTAGTGAGGTGGATGGACCTAGAATCTGTCATACAGAGTGACGTAAGTCAGAAAGAGAAAAAAAAATACCGTATGCTAATGCATATATATAGAATCTAAAAAAAAAAATGGTTCTGATGAAACTAGGGGTAGGACAGGAATAAAGACGCAGACGTCTTTATTGAGAATGGACTTGAGGACACGGGGAGGGGGAAGGGTAAGCAGGGACGAAGTGAGAGATGGATGCTCTCACTTATCATTTGCATTGACGTATATACACTACAAATGTAAAATAGATAGCTAGTGGGAAACAGCCGCATAGCACAGGGAGATCAGCTTGGTGCTTTGTGACCACCTGGAAGGGTGGCATAGGGAGGGTGGGAGGGGGACACAAGAGGGAGGGGATATGGGGATATATGTGTACGTATAGCTGATTCACTTTGTTATACAGCAGAAACTAACACACCATTGTAAAGCAATTATACTCCAAAAAGATGTTAAAAAAAAAAAAAAAAAGAACGTTTTGCCCTTAAGGCCAAGGTACATAATGGACATTCTAATGGTTGTGTCCTGGGGTCCACTTACCAGGCCAAGATCCAGTTTCTAGGCACCCTCAACTTTCTTCTCATGGACCCCAATCCTTGCTTTGCTTTCTACTTTCAAACCTATACTCTCTCTTCCAGAACTGGGTTGTCTTACCTCCATCTGTCCCTTTCTTAACTGCTCCCAAAAGAAACTTCTAGACTGTTTTGATGCTAAAGATTTTATTGTTTATCTTTGTGGAGACATTAAGTTTCCAGAATCCTCTAGAACCTTCTGTGTGCGGTTCCTCTTCCCTTCTCTGAGGTGGTCCCCAGACTCCTGCTCACCTCTGGCGTCCCCGGGGGAGGAGCTTAGCAAACCACCGCATCCTCCACATCCCCACCCCAACCTTTTCTTCAGGTGTTTATGGCTCTTTTCCTCCAAGAATGCTTCTCCACTCAACATGTCAGGAAATTGTTCCACACAGGGCATGGCACTCAGAGGGTTAACAGGGGCGGGGCTGGGCCAAGGTGCCCCAAATTCAGCTCCTGTGCCCACGGCCCAGAAGCACACTGTGAGAGTTTGCCTGCAAAGATGGCCATCGGCAATTCCTCCCATCCCTGCATGCACGTGCCCTCATCCCAGAAAGAGATGGAATCTGGTTCTCCATCCCTTGAAGCTGGGCTGCCTGATTTGATTTGACCAGTAGAATATGTCAGAAGGGAAGAGGCCTTACAGCATCCACAGACTCTCAGAGAAGAATCAGCTGCCATGGAAATAAGTGCAGGCCATCCTGCTGGGGGATGAACCGCCACATGGAATTCAAACTGAGGCCCCAGCCCACAGTGTGAGTAGGGCGGCCCAGCTGTCCTAGCCAGCCCCCAGCCAGCCCCCAGACATTTGGGACGCCCAGCCAAGGCACCGGCTGTGTGAGTGAGACCATCTTGGACCTTCCTGCCCCAGTCACACCACCCTGACCAACACCGTGTGGGGCAGGGATGGGCTGTACCCCTGCCCTAATTCCTGACCCACAGAATCATGAGAAATGAAGTGGTGGTTGGTTTAAGCCACTAAGTTTTGGGGTGGCTTGATACGTAGCAATAAATGATCAAGACACATACATTTTCTGCTCTGTCTCCAGGCGTCTTGAGTGTTAGGATGTCCTAACCAGTTGAGGTCAGAGGTCAGCTGGCCAGCGCTCGGAACCCTGAGGGAGGCAGACAGAGGTCAGTGTTTCTGGAGATGGTGTAGCTAAGCAGAGCCTGGGCTTTGGTGACAGACTCAACTTCCTGGCTCTGCCACTTACCAGCTATGTGACCTTGGGCATGGCTGAGCTTCTTTCCTCAACTGAAAATGGGGATAATAATTGTGTATCTCTTCTAGAGCAGCACTCTCCAATAGAACTTTTTGATAACGATGGAAACTCTGTCTCTGTGCTGTCAGATTCAGTAGTCACTACTCATGTGAGGCTGTTGACACTTGAAATGTGGTGAGCCCGAATCAAGAGGTGCTAGAAGCATAAAATGCACACATTTGTATGAAAAAAAGAATGCGAACTATCCCATCAGTACTTTAACTATTGATTACATACTCAAGCAATATTTTGTATTGTTTGGGTTAAATATCATTCAAGTTAATTTTCCCTACTTTTACTTAAAAACTTATGTGTGTGGCTCACATTGTATCTTATTGGGCAGAGCTGATGTAGAGTCTTCAGAAAATTAAATGTGTGGCAAGTGCTTAGCGCAGCACCTGGCACGTGAAAAACCCTCAGTAAATGGTATCTATTACTTTTGTAAATATTGTCTTGAGTAGGTGGAGGCCGGTGTCTGGGTTCCTGGAGGTTGGGCCCCACTTTATGGGGCAGAGGAAGGGAACTCACATTCATTTAGGCAACTATGTGCTGGCGAATGGGAGGGGGTTTTACTCAGGCCGGGCCATTCATTTAATGGCTTGAGGAGGAGCTATTATTCTCCCCATCGGGCAGATGGGGAAACTGAAGCTCAGAAAGGTGACGTGACTTGCCCAGCTGGTTTTGTGACAGAGCGGGAGTTCTTGACTCGGGCGATTGGGGTCCTGCCCCAGTATTTCTGTTTGCCCTGGAGGTGATGTGCAGCCCCCAGCACAAGCCTCCTTTCTCCTCTTCCTCTTGACCTCCCCCAGCCCTGCCACCTGCTCCATCTCCTCTCTGAAGTCCAGGGCCCTTAGCCTGTCTCCTGTCTCCCTCCCTCCCTCCCTATTCAGACTTCCAAAGGAACTAATTTCTTTCTCCAAGTATAAATGGACTCTTTCCCACAAAGACACCACATATGTCGTTTCATTCCTTATTTGTTAACTTCATCAAACAAAGTACAGTTCTCTGGCACTAATGTCAATCTCCACAGCTCATTGGGTTTTTTCAAATAGTAGAAACACAGCCGTCATCTCCCAGCCACAATGAGAGAGGCAGCCTGTACTCCAGCCAGCGAGAAGAGCACTTTACTTCTCACCCCAGAAAGAGCCATAAAACACGCTCAGTGCCAGAGCACGCACCCATTTGACAAAGACAATTTGATTTGTCCGCGGCTTCTAAAATATTCATCCCACTTTGATGGACTATCGTTTTATAAATATAGATTATCATTAACTGACACCGGCGGTGCGCTGCTGGTCGACCCAGCGCCACGCCACTGGTTCGGGATGAAGACGTCCAATAAAAAAAAAATCATTATCTCGGTCTGCAAACCCTGATCTGTATCGTTTGCCTCATTTGCAGTGCAGGGGTCAGTAACTCACGCTAACTGCCTCTGTTTGTGCATTTCACGGCCTGGCCACCCCTGCTGGGGAGATTGGCAGGATGCTTCTCAAGTTTGGACCTGGGGAAGGAAACGAGGCGATTGGGGGAAGGGAAGAAAAGATCACATCGAGAGGGCTGTGTTTCTGGAGAGGCAGTGAGGTGGAGTGGGCATGACTATGAGTTTTGGATCAGACCCGGTTCCACGACTTACTGGCTAGAAGACCTTGGGCAAGTGAGTTAAACTCTCTGAGTCTCAGTTTTCTCATAGGTGAAATGGGAATGACTACCATAACTCTCTATAAGACACTTCAGCACACAGTCAAGGTTAGTGTGATGGTGATGTTCTTTGCCATAGCCTCGAGCCCTTAAGCAAATTGCTCGACCTCTCTGAACCCCAGTTTCTCCACTTGTAGAACAGTCTCAATAATACCTTCATCCAATGGTTGTAAAGATCCAATGAGCTAATGCATCCCAAGAGCTCAGCACATTAGATGTACACCCTGAGCACCCATGAGGGCCATTTTGTTTAAGCTCAATGAAAGCCAGACAGAGAGAACAGAGAAGGATTTATCCCAGATAGCCGTGTCTCCGAAACGTCCTTGCTCTGCGAGGGCTCAGAATGCATAGAGGGTGAGTCTGGAGCAAAAGGTGGCTCAAGGTGTCATGCTGAGATGAATTCAGATCTGTTCTATAAGGATCTCTTTTCTGATCGTCTCCTCCTGAGCATTCTGGGTCTTGTGGGACCTGAAAAAGAGATCGGGGTGGAGTAGCTGACTTTGCTAGACATATTCCTTGGTGCTATGTTGCCAGGAAATGAAATTCAAGGTGGAATTAAAGATTTGCCTGGCCTTGGAAACAAAACTTTGTCTGCAGCATTTCCTCTTTCATTTAGCCATTTGAAAGAAATATACAACCAGGTATGGGGAAAAAAAGCAATTGCAGAGAAATCTCCAATAGAATGCAGCCTGAGGGAGAAGAGAAATAGAAGGGCGAGTGTGGAGTTGAGAGCAGAGAGCAAACCTCTCTTCATGCTGAAAAGGAGTAGGATGAAAAACGGTGAAATTAGCTCTTGGATTTAAGCTCTAACCAGGGCCATAGATGAGGCAGGTGCCCTAGAACATTCTGGAGGGTCCCAGTGTTGAATCCCCTGCTGTTTCCAGAAGCAGGCAGGCAAGATGTGTGCTGAGGCCTCGGCCGGTGGGAAGACAGCCTGGGGCATTCGGCCCCAAAGTTTATTTAAGTGAAAAAACCCACCCGCAGACGAGAAGAAGTGTTACACCACTGTCAAGTTTTAGACGTCGCCATCAAGCAAAAAAAATTACATCCCGTCCTGACGAGCGACTAATCAAGGCATGGCAAACGGTCCTGCAATAAATTACTCCGGCACGAAATAAACCACACAAACAGACCGATGATAATAAATGTAAATTATTTCTCTGAAGAAATTTTCTTGGTATATGAGTAATACGAACCATCAGGAAGGCGTCTTCCTTAACATTAATTACAGAAAATGACAAGTGAGCTGATGACTGGGAAGGCTCATTATCTGAGAACATATTCACAACTTTGCAATTTGCGCGAGATGTACTCCGGCTAAATTAATCTCCCTTCTTTGCATGAGCCTCTTCTAATTTTCATGTTATTAACAGGTTTGCAGTATCAGTCAGTGCTTGTCACTCTAATCAGGTTTCAGCATGTTCGCAAAAGCGAAGCGTCATTTATAAGGATAAGCCCTCATAATGGTGCTTGCTTTCATGTGGAGAATTCTACAAGGCTGCTTTTAATAAGGTACTTTAATCATCTCCTTTGCTCAACTTTTGGCCCCACTGTTCCTTTATGAAGAGTCATTAAAAGACTTTGAAGTTCATCAGGGAGGAAAAATTCATGACATTGTTCTGGTGAGGTTGGGGATTGTTCTGAGAGGAAGCCTGGAAGGAGTCGGGGGTGAGAGGGTCCTGTTGGCCTAGAGCCTGGTCGTGGGTGACTAGGGGCATCCTGTGCTCATTGTTCTACACCATTCAACACCCTGTAGTGTTACTGCTGAGCCAAGACTCCTCTGGTCGAGTTCACAGGGCAAATTTCTGGGCAGGTGGTGAGAGAGGCTCAGGGGAAGTGCCAGCCTGGTCAGCACTGTGGACAGCTCCCAGCACGTGGCCTCACGGAGAAAGCCTGGGAGGGTTCTGAGGGTTTTAGGTCTATTTTCATGGTCTACGTTGCTTTGGAAATTACTGACTCTTGGGAGCCAGACTGATTTCTCTGAACACACAGAGTCATGGTCACTTTTTCATGGGTTTTTATTTCAGAGGAGAACGCTAAGTTTTCTATTCCAACTGGAGTATCCATAGGGTGCTTTGAACTTTAGTGGGCTTATAGACCAGATTAACTGGTGTGTGTGTGTGTGTGGGAGAGAGAGAGAGAGAGAGAGAGAGAGAGAGAGAGAGAGAGAGAGGCTGTGTGTGTGTGTGTGTGTGCGTGTGAGAGAGAGAGAGAGGCTGTGTGTGTGTGTGTGTGTGTGTGCGTGTGTGAGAGAGAGAGAGGCTGTGCGTGTGTGTACAATAGGTCTTTTTACTGCATGGCTCACAGGGGCAAGACAGGGCTCATCCTGGAATCAAGGCTCAGGTACACACCTTTTCCCTGCTAAATTCCTTCAACAGCCCATGAAAACGTCCTTACATGTTTCCATCACCAGAGATGCACGACTATTAGTTTGCCTCCAGTGATCCTTGGCGGTCTCTGATAGGCTCACTGCTTTCACAGAGAATCCTTCTTGATGGGGCAGCTCATCTCATAGTGGACAGAGTACTAGAAGGAGAGGCAAAGACAAGTCCTAGTCCTACCTTAGTCACTTTCTCATTCTGTGACCTTGGGCAAGTCACAATTTTCTGGCACTATCCATATAACTTTTTAAGGTTTTCTCCAGCTTGGACTTTTGTGATGATATCTATTGAAGCGCCCTCCTTCCATCCTCTAGATAATGGTAGAGATGGTTGCCCTGTGTCTCAAGGTGGCAACATGATCAGAGCTCACAAAAGAATAGTCTTCTTATTCCCTTAAGTGTATTTCTCTCGCTGTAGGTGTGGGATGTTCATGGGGGTGGCAACAGTGTGGTGTCCTGGGCTCTGTGCTGGCTGGGGTAATGTCAGCAGAATCTTTTGCTCAGATCACAGTGGTCACTCTTCTTGGACACCTGCTCCCTGAGGCACAAGGTTGGGTCCCCAGAGCTATATTGATGCTACTTGGGCCCACCCTCTGGCCAAAACCGATTGGACCACAGCTCAGCAGGTCAGAGTCTGCCCTCTGTGAATCTGGAATTGGACTAAGGGAAGGTCAGATAGTGGTGGAGGATAACTGGATCTACTGTGTGGACACTCAAGAACAGTGGGGCAGCCATCTTCTCCCATGTGGCCTGGAGAAGGGGCAAGGCTGCTATACAGGGAGGGAGAATGAAGAAGCAGAGATAGGAGGCAGAGAAAGCCCAGTTCCAGATCCTCCTGGACACCCTTGGGTTCTGTGAGGTATCCCATCCTAAAACTCTATCTCCTTTTCCTACTTAAGCTCACATTTCAGTGTGTTTCTGTTAATTTTAACCAAAAAGACCCAACCGGTACAGCTTCCTTGAATGTGGGAGTCACTTGCCTGAGCAAAACCTCAGAGCCAGCACAAGCAGGGTGGAGCCGGTGACGTGGCAAGGGAGGGCTGATGGCTGTCCAGGACCCTGGATCAGAACAGAGGACAAAGACCTCACTGGGCCCGAGGAGTTGAATGCTCAGCGTGTAGGGGCTTGTGCTGGAGGGCACGGTGTGCAGCAGGTGGAGCTGGCCCTGGGGGACAGGCAGTGAGAGGAAGGGCCTTGGGCAGCTGATGAGTTTAGTTTAGGACCAGAAAGACAATCTTCAGAAACATTGTTCTTTTCAGGCTCTTTGCCACCTGTACTTATTTCTTAGTCATTATGCCTCCAAGTCTCTTTAGAGATGCCTGGCTCAGCTCTGCTACGGGAACTAGAGGGAAGGGTGGGACTTCAGAAGGCCAGAGCATTAAAGGAAGGACAACCCCAGTGATGATGGTAATGGACTTAGAGGACCTTGAGAACATAACTGGGGTATTTAGTTTGGCACCCGTCCCAACCAGGTGAGATCATCTCCATCTATGCCTGGGAGGGTCCTGTGCTTTAATGAATCCCCTTCTCCCAACTCAACCAACAGACTCAAGGCCAATAGGGTTCATTCAAATAAGCAGAAGGATGGGGTTTCTGGGTCCGACTTAGTAAGTAATAACGGGTCACCTCCAAGGTCAGGTGGTAAAATTGCAATATAATAAACTAAGTCCACTTGCACTGTCTTCAGAGGTGGCAGCGACGCCTTTAGATCAGGTGACCACTGTGGAGGGAGGAGCCCTGGGAGCGCAGCGTGAAACCATTCTGCAGCTAGAGTCCCCCTGGCTGAGCTGGGGCAGTGTGGGATTTGAGGATGGAGAGGGCAGCAGGCTGGGGCCCCACAGTGGGGTGAGGCATTGCCCCCCTTCACCCTGCACTCCAGACCTGATTAGGACGTATAGAGGCCCTGAGGACCAAAAAGGGTGGAGGGAGGGTGCATATAAGATTTAAAATAAAAACAATACTAAAGTATAAGACTAGTGTAACAGGTCCAGCCAAGTTCTGATTTTTCCCATGGTGGCTTATTTATTTACTTTTATTAAAAATTCTTTTATTTTTTCCCCTCTTAGTTTAAAGTATGTCTCCTTTGTTGGGCCACTAAGCTTGAATTTACCTCTCACCCACCCACAGGCCTTCCTGGAGCATGGGGTCCCCCTGTGGGTCTGGGGGTGGATAGGCAGGAGTGTGTCCTGCATGTGTGTGTCTGTGTCCACTTGTGCTCATGGACTTGTGTGTCTGTGTGTGCAGGAAACCAGCTGGGGTGGCCAGAGCCTGTGGAGGGACAATGGGCTCTCCCTAAAGTGGAGCTCTCTGTTTGTCTGTCTGTGTCTTCTGGCGTTAGGGGAGGACTTGCAGGGTGAGGGTTGGAGCACAGCGAGGCAGCTGCAGTTGGGCAGCCAAGACCAATACTCAGCAACATGATCTGACCCAGCAGACAAGCAGGCGGGGTCGTGATGGCAAGGCTTTCTCTACACCCCCTTCTGGGGACCCCTGTGCTATTCAGGCCAGGGTTCAGAGGGGCAGATCCTCTCAAAGGACTTGGCAAACCTAACTGGGAGGGGTCGGGCAGACAAGCAGGAATGACTTTCTAGTCTCCTCCCCAAGCCCCAGGACCCTTCGTTCACCTCTCCAGCCCCTGCCTCAGCAGGTCATGTGTGGGAAAGAGATGTGCAACGTGTAGTCCTAGGGGCTCCAAAACAAAGTGATAGAGGGCGACCAGCAGGCCAGACTGGGTAGTTCTGATCCCTGCAGAGTGGTTCCCTGTGGGAGAGTTTCTTCTAATGATGTTGCCAACACCCAGAGCACATTTAAGGCCTTGGGAAGCACCATCCCAGAGCTCAGACACATGGGAACACAGCATCATCTAGTTCACCCCCATTGTCCAACTTGGGGCCACTGAGGCCTGGCAGGAGCTGTGACTTGCCCTGGGCTGCGCACTGAGTTGGACACATTCTCATCTGGATTTCTGGCCTCCCTGTTCTGTGAGTTTCTCCCTCCTTTGGCCTTATTTTCTGAATGGTGCAAATGCCTTCCTCTCCAGGCTATATTTATCTGAAGTTTGCAAATAGTCGAGTATCACTTGAAGCAGATTTGGGGATCAAGCTGGATGTGGTACCCAGCCTCCAGGGTGGCCCCCAGTGACCTCTCTCTCTCTCCTGTTATTCACTGTGCTGGGTAGTGCCCACCCACATGATACCAGTCTTTGTGACCAATAGGTGATGGTGGAAATGATGGTTTGTCACTTCCAAGAGTAAGTTCTGAAAGACTGTGGCTTCCGTCTAGGTGTCTCTCTCTCTCATCTCTCACGCTGGGAGAAGCCAGCTGCCATGTCACATGGACATTTAGGCAGCATACGGAGAGGCCCAGGGGCAAGGAGCTACACGAGCGAAGCAACTACACGAGCGCCTGCAGCTGACCGCAGCCCCAGACGGCAGCCCGACCCTGAGCCACAAACACCCAGCTGAGCCGTGCCCGGATTCCTGACCCTCAGAAACGGAGGGATAACAAACGTTTATTGTTTTAAGTCACTAAGTTTTAGAGTCTCTTGATACACAAGAATACATAACTAATATAGTGTTTTGTTGTCTAATAAAATGAGGCTGGAACGTTCCATTGGCCTCAGATTCCCCAGACTTTGGGGAAAGAAGGCAAAAGCTGAAATGATTCAGAAATGCCACAGATTGAAGGGCAAGGTTTACCCAGTCCTGGTCAAGAGGACTTGTGGGGTCAGACCTTAAGATTTGTGCTGGGCTGGATCAGGACACACAGAGATGACAAGTTCTTGCCATCTATTGGCAAAATAGGAAAACAAATGCATTGTCTTCAGCAAGGAAAAGCTGCCGCCCTGGGTGGCCGAGGAAGGAAACTGGTGCCTGTCCATCGCCTTATTTACTCCCCAGCCCGACGGAGTGGCCTGTACTATCCTCACCCGCTCAGGAGTTTGAACTCTATCCTACAGGCATGAGGGGCCCCTGGAAGTGTATTGAGCTGGGTTTTGGAAAGATGACTCCAGCCATCTGGGTAGAGGATGGGCCGGAGGGAAATGGCAGGAGGTGGGGACTCTTTTGACCCAGGAGAATAGCCCTGAGCCCCGAGCTGAGGCAGGGCCATGGGGATGGTGAGGGGTGAAGCTAGGAAGGTAACAGGGATGGAGCACTGGCCAGTCCGGGCATGGGGGTCGGGGAGAGGGAAGACTCCAGGATGTCTCACAGTTCCCTGATGTGGGGATGGGGGACACAATGGCAGTGTTTTTCACCAAGCTGGGATGCCCCCCAAAGGAGTTCTATTGAAATTGAATTTCAGGTGCCTATGGGATGTCCAGGTGGCAATGTCCTGGTGATCAGAGGAGAAATCTGGGCTAGGCCTTCGACTTGTGAATGTTAAAAAAAAAAAACAGAGAGGTCGCGGGAGTGGATACCATTGCCCAGAATGTATGTGATGTCAGGAGAGAAGCGAGCCAGGCCTGGAAGAACCCTTACATTAAAGAGATGGGCAGAAATGGAGACTGAGAAGCCTCAGCCAGGGGCAGTTACTTGTGGCACCGTGGAGGCCAGGCGTGGAGGAAGCTTCAAACGGACAAGATGCTGGGGAGAAATCCAGTGCGGGTGGGAGGGATGGAGCCCTGCTGGATGGGCATGTCCAGCAGGCTGACTCAGCAACAGCTCCAGGCCCACGAGTTACCTCCCAAACCCATCACAGGACAGCAAGTCAGCTCATCTAGGGGACAAAAGCACTGTCCACACATGGACCACTCGGAGTTGGGAGGAAGTTACAGCCAAGGTCCTAATAACTAAAGCTGAGTAACAGTGGAATGGGCTCTCTGCTGAGTAATGAGTGTCCCATTGCTGGGGGCATGCAAGAAGAAGTTGCATAGCTAAATGTCAGAATTCCAGGCAGTGGGTAGGAAATGGATTTGACATCCACCAATGTCCCTTCTAGCTCCGAGCTCTAGAGCATGAAAGGAAGGAAGCCACAAGCCAGCACAAAGAACAGGAAATCCTCAGACCTCTGCTACGAGCACACAGAGTGTCCCAGACGGGACTTAAGGAGCGAAGGAGCAGGGTCATGCCCACCTTGGTGAGGCATAAGGTGCCTCACACACTCTCCTCTGTTCCCTTGCCCTTTCCTTCAGTGTTCAGTGGAATCACAGTCCCCAGCACATGTCTTGGGAAACCTGGGAAAAAGGAAAAGCAAATCAGAGCTCTGGTCAATTCTTGTTCATGTCTGAGCATGGTGATCCAGTCCATGCCTGGGCACTGGAGTTTCAGGCTCCCCGATGAGGCGGTGGAGTGTATATGTGCCCTATGGGTGTGGGTCTATGGGGGTTCCACCTAGCTGCCTTCCTCAGACCGCTTCTATCCCCGTGATGGGAGGAAGCACCACCGTTCCTAATATCCAAGTGTGCTTGCAATAGTGGGGGCTCCACTGCTCCAGACCCAGAGCCTCCCTCTCCCCCGGGGCCAGCACAGGCCCCCTTGGGTTTCCTGAAGGGTGCGGAGACCCTCTCCTGCAGGGCAGGGCGGGACACCCTGCCATGGGAGCCCTCACAAGTGCCTTCCCCCTCTTCACGGTGAAGTTCGCCTGCAATAATGTCAGCGTGCTTTTCAGGCTGACAGAAATCCCACCGATAATTGGGAAGAATGGAAAATGAAAACATTAAAATTTGCCGTGTCATAGGTGCACTTTTCCGATTGCCTGATACCCACCGTCCACTGACAGATGCTGTGTTATTAACACTTGATTAAAAATCACTTCAGGTTTGAACCAGCCCATCGAGAAGGGAACGTCTTGACAAGACTTGTGGTTTGTGATTGACAATTAGTAATATTCGGTGTGTCACAACATAGATAGTGTGACTTATTGGTGCTGGTGTAATGCAACACATTTCATCTGAGCCTCTCAAATTGGTACATAGGAATAAGAAAGAAAGGATGGAGTCCCATTCAGCTGACTCTGATTACCAACAAAGGAGAGATTGTACATACCTGTTTCGGTGTGCCCTACCTGGATTTCTATCAATCAGCCAGACAGCTGAGATCCCCTCTTCTCTTTGGGAAGGGGAACCTCAACAGCGTTGGATCTCATTATGCAACCCTCCACTTCTCTATTAGCAGCCAAACCCTTTCTGTCTGGAAATGTGAAAGCTTTTCACTCTGACGCTGCCCCCGCACCTCCAAATTACCAGCCTGCTCCTCTTAAAACAAAAGGCTTCTCATTTTTTAAAAATAAAATGATCATAACTTGATTGACATGCTACATCCTTTTCCTTCAGCTATTTTTCTAACTCGGTGTCAGCGGGAGTTGGATTCAGGGGCCAATTTTTTTTTTTTGTCTCAGTTCTAATTCAATCCCTTTTAAGTGCTTTTAAGAACAGTGCAATTCAAGGTCTTTCCTTTTTTGGGTCTGACCTGGATATCGTTTTTAGTTTCCTTCTCTGCTAAGATTATCCAGGCAGAGAATGGTTGTTTGCATTACTGAAAGGTGAGGAATTTGATGCGATTAACCTCTGCAAACTTTGGGAGAAATAGCCTCAGGTGTGATTTAAATGTCTTGCAGAACTGTGTACCTTGTAATAGAGAAGTGAACAATAGTGCAGGGATCACCAGATCTCACCACCCTGAGTGAACTGGCTTCTCAGAACTTACCGCCATCTAAAAAACTCTCTTCTTTCATTTGTTCACTTATCTTTTGACTGCTCCCACCCTGTCGCCCAGATCCCCCCAAAACCTATGAGAATGGAGACCACGTCTCTTTTGTTCACTGCTGTATCCCCAGTGCTAGAACTCTTTGGCATGAAGTAAGCTCTTTACAAACATTTGTGGAATGAATGAATGAATGAATTAATAATGGGGTCATGGGGCAGTCTGAGCTCAGAACCTAGGACTGGCTTGCATATAAGGAATGTTCTCTTGGGGAGGCAGGTAGTCAGCTCTTGGGGTGCAAAGGGGCTCACATTTTCCTCACCCTGTCACCCCGACCTGAGTGGCTTGTCTCCTCCAGTTCTGGTTTCCGGTCCCCCCAGGGAAAGTCTCCAGGGGTCAGGCTTTCTGAGGGCAAGAGAAGCAGCTTTTCTGCAGGGGTGAGTGGGGCCAGGCCCTGCCAGAAGGGACACAGAAAAGGTGTCATGACTGGCTGGGAGGGAGGCTGTCGTTCTGCTCCCACAGGACACCCCTGGCTAATCCAGCCTTTGCTTGGTGCAGGCCGAACCTGTTTATCTGTTCATTTACTCACTCATTCAGCCCATCAGTGAATGTGTCCTGAATCTCTAACAGCTGTATGAAATGGCTTGCAGGCACTGGGCTAGGAGCTTGTCACCCCCATTCTCTCCCTGGTCCCTCTGCACTCAGGCCTGGACACAGCCTTGCCTTTTCTGACTGGACAATTGGGGCCTTCTTTTGGGCCTGCTTTCAGGGACTCGTCCCCAGCTCCACCCACTGTCAGTCACCAAAGTCAGGACACCCCAACTGAGTCCTCGGGTCCACCCCACCCAGCTTTGGCTCACTCTGGGTACCCCATTCCCCAAAGAGGAATCAGATCAGGGCATCTCCTGGAGCCTATAAGGAAAAAGGCTTACCATCCTGGGTTAGAATTACAGGGGGATCTGTCTGCCCAATGCTTTGGGCCCTCCTGGGGTGCAGGGGCCATGCCAGAGCCATATCTGTGTTCTCAGCCCCCAGAACAAGGATGCAGAGGAAGTGGGTGGTACAAGGGTTAGGCACTGGCTCCTGGGAATGCCAAGCTCAAATTGATGCTTCATCATTCACTAGTCGGGCGCCCTTGGACAAGTGACTTAACCTCTCCAAGTTTTGGTTTTCTCATCTGCAAAACGGAGAGAATGATGGAAGCCACTGCAGAGGTCCTAAGGCAGGGGCTCTTAACCCTTTATATGCCATGGACACCTTTAGCAGTCTGGGGAAGCCTGTGGGTCCCTTCCCAGGACAATTGTTTTTAAATGCATGAAATCATATATACAGAATTACAAAAGAAACCAATTTATTAAAATATAATTATGAAAATATAAAAATGTGTGGGGCTTCCCTGGTGGCGCAGTGGTTGAGAGTCCGCCTGCCGATGCAGGGGACACAGGTTCGTGCCCCGGTCCGGGAAGATCCCACATGACGCGGAGCGGCTGGGCCCGTGAGCCATGGCCGCTGAGCCTGCGCGTCCGGAGCCTGTGCTCCGCAATGGGAGAGGCCACAACAGTGAGAGGCCCGCGTACCGCAAAAAAAAAAAAAGAAAAAACAAAAAATGTGTGGTACAGCAATATGCATGCTTTTTTATTAACACATTAAATAGCAGGTTCTAGTGGCAGGTCTAATTACTGTCCCGATTTCAAGGCGGCGATACGTGTAAAGGATATTCTGAGAAATTGGCAGCGACTGTGATGTGATATGAAAACATCTGTGATTTCCGTCAGTGACAAAGTCATGAGTATTGGTAACGCTACATTCCTAATGGAAGAAAAGGCTAGATTTCAGCTACAGCGGAGTCAATTTCCCACCCAGGTTGAGGAGTCCTGTTTTGAAGGAAGCACCAGGAGTGGCAACCAGAGCGGCAGCAACAAGGACAGAAGTGAGGGGGCTGGGGGGTGGGGGTTTGGAGGTCAGTATCAAACCCAGGTAGGGCTCATTCCAAAGCCCATGCGTTTTAGTTCTTTGGTGATATTTAAAATGTTATTTTATAATTTAGCAGACTTTAAAGGGCGTCTCACTATTTAATCTTTAAAAAAATCATATATGAAGTGGAGTATTTTCCCGTGCTCTGATGTACTAATGGTTTTGCCTTCTGGGTGAGTGACCTATTCAGATTCTTGGACTTGGTGCATGTTCTTCATGAAATCTATTAGCATTTGATGTTTTTCTTATAGTTTGTCCTGACTCTTTATACCATACATATATTTACTGCTTTCCAAGCAGTGACTATGATTTTGGCAACTTCGTTTGGAAATTCCTCTCCACTTGCCAAACAAATACTTCAGCGATTATGGCTGAATCATTTGCTGCTCTTTTTTTTTTTTTTTTTTTTTTTGTGCCTCTCACTGTTGTGGCCTCTCCCGTTGCGGAGCACAGGCTCCGGACGCGCAGGCTCAGCGGCCATGGCTCATGGGCCCAACCGCTGCGCAGCATGTGGGATCTTCCCGGACCGGGGCACGAACCCACGTCCCCTGCATCGTCAGGCGGACTCTCAACCACTGCGCCACCAGGGAAGCCCCATTTGCTTCTTTTGTGATAATATTTATTACTATTAAGATTCATTACAAAATAAACCAATGTCCATATCATTAGATGGCAAAGGAGGGCTTCTTGGGACAGTCATTCTCAAACCTGGCTGGCCAACAGATCCAGTGAGGGTCTTGCAAAAAACACAGGCTCTGGGTTGCCTGATTCGTCAGTGTGATGGGGCCTGGGCCTCTGCATTGTATAAAGCCCCTCTGCTCGTGCTGAAGACACACCAGTTTGTGGAGCAGCTTTGGGGGATCACTGCTTATAACACCATTTGTCTGAACAACATGGGAAGTTCCAGGTGCAGAAATAAAGCATTGGAACAAAATTAGACTTCTGAGCAAGCTCTCAAGTTTCAAATTCTGGCTCTGCCCTTTATAAGTAGAGTGTTCTTGGACAAATAACTTTATCTCTCTGAGCATCAGTTTTCTCATCTGTAAAATGGATACCAAAGTTTCTAACTCACAGCGTCGTGCTGAAGATAAATGAGATCATGTACATAATATACTAAACAGTGTCTGGTCCATGGTGAGAGCCAAGTAAATGTTAGCTGCTACTGTTGCCACTATGACTACTACCAAAATTGCCCTTTGATATGGTAAATATTCAGGTAGCATTTGCTCAAAGGATCCTGGGACTTGCGTGCCTGTAATGACCACATTCTTTAATAGGGAAAGTTGCCACGAGGTCATCAAACTCTTATAACCCAAGAGACTTGGGCCTGATTCTGGAGCAGGTGGGACCAGGTTGAAGTCATAGAGCGGGTTGGGCTCCTGGCATTCACATTGCAATGCCCAGCATGGTCTGGTGAATTCTGGGGAGTCCAGGCTGGCAAGGCATTAATCCTCAAGGGCCTGTGTACTGGGTAAGTGTGCGGCACACTGCAGAGGGGAGCAATACGGCAGAGTAGAAGGAGCACAGGTTTGAACCCCAGATCTGCCACTTAATAGCTGTGTGATCTCAGAAAGCCCTTTAACCTCTCTGGTTAATCATATATACCCTTCAGGAATTAAGAAAATGAAGACATTATGGAAGGCTTGACCAAGGGGCTGGACACATCCGGTAGCTATGGCTTTGATTAATACGGTGGCCGCAACTCGGGCCCGTGGGGAGTCCATTAGAGTTGAGAGGAGACCCTTGGGAGAACTGGGATAGAGCGCCACCAGATGGAGGAGAAGGATGAATGGGAGGGTGTCAGGGCCTTCCACAAGGGCTTGGGGTTCAGGGCTGGTTCTAGTCCCAGCCAGGGTGAGGCTGTGGCTCAGTGGCCAGGCTGTGACCGGCTCCCCCAGGCCTATTCAGATGCCAGGCTGAAGCCCCATCTACATGACAAACAGTATTCACTGTCAATGTGACTTGGGGCTAGAAATCCAAAGGAAGCCACTCAAATGTATATAAGCAAATAACCATTTGCTAAAGTGGCCAGAGACAAGATCTATTTACCCCAATCAGTGCCCTCCTGTGTTCCAGCCACAGTCTGCCAAGAAGCTGTAATGAAAAAAGGAGATGCCATTCCCAGAAGCGATGGAAAAATACTTAGGAATAAACTTAATGAGAAATGCGTGTGACCTATATAAAGAAAACTACAAAATTTTATTGGTGAAATAAAAGAAGACCAGAATAAATGAAGACGCATACTGCGTTTCTGCATGGGAAGACCGAATACCGTAAAAATGTCAAACCACCTCCATGTTAATTTGCAGATTTAATGCAATACCAAACAATCCTGCAAAGGGAACTTGATAAAATGATTCTAAAATTCATCTGGAAAAAACATGGGTCAGAATATCAAAGAATATTCTGAAAAAGGAGAACACTGATGTAGAGCCTTACTGAATATTAAAACATATAAAGTAGCAATAATTAGAACAGTGAGAATATTGATGGAAAAAAAGAAATAGATTTTAATGGATTAGAATAGAACACCTGGAGATAGATGAGATCACATGTAAAAAATAACTATGATAAAGAAATCACTCCAAAACAATGAGTGGGTGACGAATTATTTAGTAAATGCTGCTGAAAAAACTAATTAGCAACTTGAAAAAATAGCTTGTAATTTAGATAAACCTTATACGACTCTATCTGCATAAAAAATTAAATTCAGAAAAAGACCAAATACTGAAAAAATCTAGCAGAGAATGGATCTGGGTACTTATTCGATCTTGGGAAGACTAATTTTAAAGGGACCACATAATAAATGATATAAAATGTAAGATACACACATACAATAAAACTTGTGTATAGAGATGATGACTAAGTGAAATATTTGCATGGGAGCAAGAACCATGAGGGTAATAACACGCTCAGGGAGATGCTTTTCCTTTTTGTTTTTATCATATTTTTTTCAGCAAATAAAAATCGAGCAAAACATCCATAAATTGTTTTTAGATGATTAAATATTATAAAATCTTAAATATGTATGAACACATAATCCCTTTATCTACTATTGCTCCTCTGATTTTAATATAAAGAGTTTAGAAAACCATTCAAGACAATGTGATCTCCTAGGTGTGATCTCTCATGAGGAGCTGCTCATACATGTTCTCACTAATTCTTTAAGTTCTATGAGTTCCCGCTTTATTTCAGTTTGGTATCCCTCAGGCTGGAGTCAAGGGCTATGTCAACTCACCCTAAATTTAAAAACAGTTTTTTGGTTTTTTTTTTAAGTGAATTCTTTCTATTGGTTTTGCTGGCACGATTGTATTTTTTTTAAATTAATTAATTAATTTATTTTGGCTGCATTGGGTCTTCTTATTTATTTTGTTTATTTTGCTGCGCGGGTTTTCTCTAGTTGCATCGAGCGGGGGCTACTCTTCGTTGTGGTGCGTGGGCTTCTCATTGTGGTGGCTTCTCTTGTTGCGGAGCACGGTCTCTAGGCATGTGGGCTTCAGCAGTTGTGGCACGCAGGCTCAGTAGTTGTGGCACATGGGCTTAGTTGCTCCGTGGCATGTGGGATCTTCCCAGACCAGGGTTTGAACCCATGTCCCCTGCATTGGCAGGTGGATTCTTAACCACTGCACCACCAGGGAAGCCCCCAAAATAATTTTTTTTAATTGAGTAAAACTTCTAGAAAAGTGCACAGTCTTAAGTGTGCAATGAGCACTCATGTCACCACCCATAAAGATGAAGAGCATCTCTGGCACCCAGAAGTTTCCCTCTGGCTTGTACCCCACCTTTCCTGGTTTCCACATAAATTAGGTTCATCTTGCCTGTTCTTGAACTTTGCATAAATGGAATCATACACACCCTGTACTCTTTTGCGTCTGGCTTCTATGGCATTACATTGTCTGTGAGCTTGATCCATAGGGCAGTGTGTACTGGTAGTTCATTTTTCATGGCTGTGTACTATTCCACTGTGTGATGATACCACATTTTGTTCATGTTATTGGTCCAAGGGTGTGGCGTAATGGAGAGAGTCTTTTATCACCATCTTAGACAACCCCCCCAAAACCACAGTGACTTTCCACTCCTCCCTGATAAAGGAAGAAGGAGAGAGGGCCCATCAGCAGGAGAACTTGTGACTTCTTACCTCTGCCCTCGGTCTTGGAGACCCCTCCCAAGACATTAACTATCGTGTGGCATTTAATGATCTTCAGCATCCAGGCTTTAGCAGACATGTGGCACCCACCAGGCCAAAGCTCAGAACTCCAGAGTGCCCCAGCTCTTCCCCCCTTAGCCCTAGAGCCTGGTTTGGGAGGGGGGACTGTAACTGGTCCAGGGTCTGGGGGCACATTGGGCTAACAGATGAAGGAAGGGAAGCCACAGTGCAGGTGTGTGGCCAGGCAAAGCTCTCCCCCCCACCCCCCAAAGCTCCCTCACAGTGAAGGTGGAGGGAAGGATGGCAGACAGGAGCCTTCCCAGCCCTCCCAGGGCTTACGAATATCATCACTCAGCACAGCGCAGCTGGGTACTTTGTGACACCACGAGTGTCACAAAGAAGGGCTGTATCAAACTGGTGTCTGCGGTGAGGTGGACCCCCTGAGGAAGGCACTTGGAGCCGAGACCTGAGGCGGGCTGGGAGCTGGCCAGAAGGAGCAGCGGGGCGAGGTGGGATGGAGGGAAGAAGAAGGTTCCAGGCAAGGTCCTGGAGTTCGTGTAGGTCAGGCTCTGGGCACTGGGAGAAGGGGGAGCCGTGGGAGGTGGGGCAGGGGCAGGACGAAGTCAGACCCGTGCTTCAGAAGGACCGTTCTCGTTGGTGAATAATGGGTTGGACAAAGTTAAATGCAGGGAGGTCATTTACTCATCTGTAAAATGGGGTAATAACGCCGACCTCACGGAGGCGGAACAAAGGTGTTTGCGCTTTGCTCCTGTTCAGGTGGTGGTATTCCTGATTGAAGGGTGGGGGGAAGCGGGGAGGCGGGGCCAGCAGATCCCAGGCCGCCCTGTAGGCACCACACACGTGCTCTTGATTAAATGAGTGACGAGCGGTCATTTCCACCTCCACGTTCAGTCTTTTCAGGGGATTGGCAAGGCCAGGTAAATCACACAAGGCCTAATAATACTTCCCTCATGGCGTTGTTGATCATTTGGAGACAGACCAGTTCATAAAGTAAGTATCCCCGTGTAAATCCTTAGTAAACAGTAGCTGCTGTGGTTTCGGATGATAAAACGGCTGTGAAGGACGTGTAGGGGGGATGGTGAGGCCGTGACTCCTCCTTCCGGGCACCAAGCATCCTCATATGCCATCCCATCGCGAGACTGTAGGCCCCACCCCACCCCCACCCTGACTCCGCCCTCTCTCCGTCTCCACGTCCCCACCCTGCTCTGAGCTCCCTGTTTCTCACCTGGATCCTGCTTGATGAAATCACAGCTGCCAGGGTCGTGCTGCTTCCACGCTTGGCCCCGACTAGTTCTCCACTCTACAGTCAGAAGGAGCTCTGACAAGTAAACCAGAGCCCATCACTCTTCCCTCAGGGCTCCCTGATGGCTTTCCATTGAGATTAGAATAAAACCCCAGCTCCTTCACTCTTGGGCGGGCAGTGGGGCAGTGGGGCATCACCGGCCTGTCAATGTCACCTCACCTTGCTCCCAGCCACTCTGCTCCATGCATGTTGGTTCTCCTGCCCCAGGTCCCTTCCTGTCTCAGGGCCTTTGCATTTTCTGTTCATGCTCCTGGAAAGTTCTGTCCCCATATCTTTATAGGGTTGGTTTAGCTCTTTTAGTTAAAATGCCTTTTTTTCTCCCAACAAAGACCTACCCTGACCAACCAATCTAAAGTAACAACTCCTTATTGATTCCCTAGATTTATTTCTTGTAGCACTTATCACCCTCTGAAAATTTTTTATTCATTTATTTATTTTCTTGCCTAATGGGTGTCGAAATCCAGTTCAAGCTCCATGAGCAGAGGGACTTATCTCCCCAGCAACAGAATAATGTCCAGCACATAGCACGTATTCAATATGTAAAATATAAGGAATGAATGAATGGACAGAGATGGACAGAGTGGTGGTGGTGATGGCAGCAGAGAGACGTGATGGAGGTGACGATGATGCTGAGGAGAAGTGGGGAGGGGGGATTAGTGAGGATGATCCTGGTCACTCAGATGTCCTTGTCTGTGGCTAGCTGGTGCCCTTTGCATCTCAAGGGCACATTCTGAGAAGAGATTTGGGGTTCACTGCTCTCGGGACTATCTCTGAACAGCCCCCAGTCTACAGAACACCCCAGAGCCCCAGCCATGAAGCCCAGCTTTCCTCCCTGTTTAATATTCTGCTTAAACTTTACATACCCTGTTTAAACATTTCAGTACCTTTGCATCGATTCTGTTCCTCACGGAAAATAAAAATATTTTGGTACTGCAAATAAAAAGCAAATATTTGACACCACTTCGCATTTTTCAGTGCATTAATTAGCAATTTGCTGGATAAATATTGCTGTGTAAATCAACGATCACTTCCCAGTAATTAAAAGCCAAGTCAGATGTTACTGGAAAACCCACCGGTATATGCTCCAACTCTGGGAAGTGTTACCCCTTGCAGCTGTGGCTGGAGCAGAATAGCCCAAAGAGTGTGTAGGTGGTCCTGGTCTGGCCACCCCCTGAATTCCAGATATGGTTGCAGGGAGAAAGGGAAGGGGCTAGAGGTGCTGGCAGTGCTGGAGGTCTGGGGTGGCTTGCTGAGCCTCTCAGTGCCCCACAGGAGATTGGGGCAAATGTGAGAGACAGATTTGGCTAAAGTTTTGTGATTAGAATGAGTTGGTCTGGAGCAGTGGTTCCGTGCATGGACTTGAGAATCCAACAAATGCAGGGGAAAGCCCCAGATCAGCCACTTGCTGTCTGTGTGACCCCAGACGAGGTACTTCTCCTCTCTGAGTCTCAGGTCTTTCATCTGTAAAATGGGTATAATAAAAGTCCTATTTCACAGGACTGAGAATAAGTGGTTGGAATGTATGTGCTTAGCCCATGGTGTGCACTCAACAAATCCTGGCAATTGATTGTTATTTGCTGTTTTTCTTCTGGGTGATTTGCTGTGGGTCTAATCTCTCTATGCCCCCGTGCCTCTTACCTTTATGCTTTTTCTCAGTGCTGCCCACACAAAGAAGGTAGTGAGTTAAGTCTTTGCCCATCACCTCTTTGCTTAGCCTCTCTCCAAAATATCTTCCTGGTCTGTGAAGCAAAATCCTAATGACTGACTGGGAATCCTCTCTAGTCCTTGGCTTGGCTGGGATGGAAGGAAGGAGGGCAGGGATGGCCCAGCTGGTGGGGTACCATAGGGCCAGGGCGGCAGGAGGGTGACTTTCTCCCCTAAGCTGTGTGGTCTCAAATCTGAGGAGTGGGACTTCCCTGGTGGCGCAGTGGTTAAGACTCCATGCTCCCAATGCAGGGGGCCTGGGTTTGATCCCTGGTCAGGGAACTAGATCCCACATGCATGCCACAACTAAGAGTTTGCATGCCACAGCTGAGGAGCCCACGAGCCGCAACTAAGGAGCCCACCTGCCACAACTAAGACCCAGTGCCACCAAATAAATAAATATTAAAAAAAAAACAGAAACCAGAGGAGCCCATGGCACAAGGTAGATGAGAAGCCAAGTCCTGTGGCTCAGGAAGATTGTAATCAGATGGCGAACCGAGACTTTTTGTTTAACTGCTTCCTCCCCTCCTCCCGTTCCTTTTGAAATTACTATATAGGGATACTTATTTATATAGGGATGTAAAAATAGGGGAGCACAGAGAACAGGTACCACTGGGCACACAAAGGAGAGTGACACTGATGCATTAGAAACGGGAAGAATTTCTACCAGTACTGGAGGAACCTGCCTGGGGAGAGGGCTCTCACACATTTGTGGGACACACTGTGTGGGAAGGAGAAGTCCTCTCGGGAGTAATTAGAGTTTCCAGTGATGGTGCACCTACTGTGTGCCAGGTCCTGGGCCGAGAAAGTCACACACATGGTGAACCCTCATCGGAGCACAGGGATGAGGTGCCATCACTGACCTCATTTTGTACAAGAGGGAACTGAGGCCCAGAGAGTCTGTCCCTTGTTCATAGTTGCACAGCTAATAAGTGGCCGAACTGGGACTTGAAGCCATGCCCAACTAACTCCTGAGCCCATGGTCTTAACTCCCAGGCTAGGTGGCCTCCCTACATGTAAGGGATCCCTGTCAGAACCCCACAACTCCCCTAAGCGCAGGGAGGCAGGGCCTGAAGATGAGGCGGCGGGGGGCAGTAGGTGGGAGCAGTTTCTGTGAGTGCCTTGTGCAGCGAACCAAGGTGCCGGCTTGCAGCTTCCTCCGGAGGCCGGCTGGGAAGAGTGAGCTGCAACCACTGCTGGGTCCTGGTGTGGACGGCCATGCCCGATAGAGACGGAGGGCAGCACCCAAGCAGCTTGGAGCTGCATCCCCAGCTTCAGAACTGAGGCTCACTGGCAGAGCACAGATGTTCCCATGATGTAGGTGCATTAGTATCTTACCTTTCTTACTCCCCTCAGAGAATGAAACCCAGACATAGCAAACTAAACCTTCAGCAAACCCAAATGTTTCCTCATCTGGGACGGGAAGATTAGAACGGGGTTTCTTTCTCACCGTGAGAAATGCTCACTCTGAGGATGACCAAAGGAAGACCACTGGCCACGTGAAAAGACAAGGAAAGGATCAATGCAGATGTTTCCCTCTGAGATAAACTTCCTGCCAGAATCAGCAGAAGTCTTTAGAAGATCGCTAATTTGTACGCCTAAGGAGATTCAAAGGGCCATTGTATATCCGAAAAAAGTACACTCCGAGACTAGAAAAGATTGTTTTCAGCTGAAAAGTGCAATTGCTGCGTTTATAAAGGCCATGGAGGAAGGAAGTAGCAGACTGGACACTGCAGTAAAGCAGAACCCATGGTTTAAAAGGTGGGCCTCAAAAAAAACCTTTCCATAATTCAGAATAAAGGAATAAAGGAATGGACGTGATTAGTGGAAAGACACCTTGAAGAAAGACCCTACAAATAGAATAAAATGAGCGATAATCAAAGGAATAATGAGACAAACCTGCCCTTTGAACATTAGGTAAAGCTAACGAAAAGTGACCTATAGCCAGGTGAAATAATTGAGTTTCAAGGATTAAAGGGGAAAAATCCTGTAAATATCCAGGCAGGAGAAAAATGTTGCCAACTGTATTAGCTGTAGAATAGATTTGGCAACGTGTACAGAGTGCCAAAGTAACAATGGCGGAACAGTGAGAAATATCTCTGTTTCGGTACAAAAGTACGTGATTCCAGCTTTGCATGGGGACTGCCCTATGAGGTTTCCCAGTGCTCTGAAGTGGTAGAACATAGACTTCTGTCTTGTTGCTCTGCCATTCTTAGGGTGTTAACTTCATCTGCAAGGATCCTTGTTACAAGCAGCAGAATCAAGTAATAATAATAAAAGCCGGGCACACGTCCCCTCCGCCTTTTAAAATCACCACCCAGAGGTTCTGCACATAATACTATTCCCATCCCATTGGCCAGAACTTAGTTACATGACTGCTCCTAGCTGCAAGCGTGGCTGGGAAATGTAGTTTTTATTCTGAGAAGCTATGTGCCTGGCTAAATGTTAGGGTTTTGTTATTACCAAAAAGAAGAGAATGGTTATTGGAGAACTCTTACCCCAATGCACTAAAACTGGAAATTAAAGATAAAATGAGAAAAAAAAAAAACCAAACTCAGTAATTCTCTACCACCTAGAAATTTTTAAAATTCCCTATTAACTAGCACTTGGGTCAAAGAGGGTATAAGCAGACACTGCAGAAAACCTGGAAAACAAAGAAAATAAACTACATAACACAATCTGTGGGAAATGGTTATAGTAATACTCAGAGGAGAAGCCTTGAATATTGATATCAATAAACAAGAAAGATGAAAATGAGAAAATTAAACATCTGATCTAAGAAGTTAGGAAAAGAGCAGGAAACCTAGAAAGATAAAAGGAGAAATTATGAGTTAATAGGCAGAAAAATAGAAGTCATTTTATGAGGAAACCAGTAAAACAGATAAACCACAAGATAAACCTAATTGAGATAAAGGGCAAGAAGGCCTAAATACACAAAAGGAGAAACGATAAAGGAAAAATAACCACAGAGAGAGAGGACAGTAAAGAGTCATGAAACTGCTTTGTTCAACTTTATGTAAATACACTTAAAAACCTGGATGAATTTGATAATTTTTTACCAAAATATAAATGACCAAACCCAATTCAGGAAGAGATAGAAAATCTAAACATTTTCATATAGAAATTGTTAAAGTAGATAAGGAGTTATCTCCTTAAAAAGTACCAGGCCCAGATGGTCTTGCAGAGGAATTCTTCCAAACCCCTAATGAGCAGATAAGTCCAATATTGTTTAGACTGTTTCAGACTTTTTAAAGGGGATTTTTTCTAATTATTTTAATAAAGCAAGTAGAACATTAATACCCAGATGTTAGAAAGATCTCACACGAAAAAGAGAACCATAGTCACTTATGAAAAGCAGTGCAAAAAAACCATAAATAGATCTTAAGTTAACCAAATCGAACAGCACGTTGCATAATGACCAAATGGGGTTTATGTCATGAATCTACAGATTGTTCAATATTAGGAAATATACGAATACAGTTCATCATAGCAATAGATCTAAGGAGAAAACTTATGTTAACGTCTTCATAGACACCAAAAGGCATTTGAAAAGACTCGGCATTCATTTTTGATAGAAATACTTCATGAAAAAGGGATGGGTAGATTCGTCCTTAACGTGATAAAGAACATCTGTCTTGGCACAAAAGTCAGCATCAAGCTTAACGAGGAAACACTGAACTATCCCTGCTAAAATCAGGAGCAAGACAAAAATATCTGCCATCATACTGTTATTAAACGCTGAGCTAAAGGTACCAGCCAACAGAAGGAAATTAGAGGGATTCCAAAAAATGGGACGCGGAAGTCAAACGCTACTTGCATATGATATGTTCATCTATCCAGAAAACACAAGGGAATCAAATTTAAAACTACTATAAACAGCAGGAGAATTCAACAAGGTAGTGGGGTGCAATTTGATACGTGGAAGTTAACTTTTTATATATAAAAACAAGTTAGAAGATATAATGGAAAAAAAGTCCTCATTTATAACAGCAGAAAAAAATGCAGCCATAAATTTATCAAGAAATGTATACAACCTGTGAGAAAACACTTCTGAAGGACCTAAAGAAGACTTGAACTAGTGGAAAAAATATATCGTGTTCTTGGATAGGAAGACAGAGCATCATAAAAAAAGTAATTTCTCCCCAAGTTAATTTATAAATTTATTTATTTTTGGTTGTGTTGGGTCTGTGTTGCTGCACGCAGGCTTTCTCTAGTTGCGGCGAGCGGGGGCTACTCTTCGTTGCGGTGCGCGGGCTTCTCATTGAGGTGGCTTCTCTTTGTTGCGGAGCGTGGGCTCTAGGCGCACAGGCTTCAGTAGTTGTGGCATGTGGGCCCAGTAGTTGTGGCTTGCGGGCTCTAGAGCTCAGGCTCAGTAGTTGTGGCACACGGGCTTAGTTGCTCCGAGGCATGTGGGATCTTCCCGGACCAGGGCTTGAACCCGTGTCCCCTGCATTGGCAGGCAGATTCTTATCCACTGCGCCACCAGGGAAGCCCTCCCCAAGTTAATTGATAAATTTAAGGCAAGCCTAATTAAAATGTCAGTGTGGTTTAAAAAAGAAAAACTAGACAAGCTGATTTTAAAATTCACATGAAAAACAAAAGTAAGAATAATGAGGGGGTACTAACCCTACAGCAGTTAAAGTCCCCCACAACTAAAACAAAGCTATTCTGGTACCTGAAGAGATAGGCAGGACAATAGATGAGAAAACAAACTCTAGAATACAGTATGTTAGTACAAGTTAAAGGAGCCATCTCCAGTAGAGATGTGTGAAGTTAAACTGATAAACACAGCCCTAGTAGGAGACTTCATCAAACCACTCTCAGTATTTTACTTCTCAAATTGACAGGAAAAAAAAAAAAAGCCCAGAAAAGAACAAGCATGGGCAAGGATGTGATAAAATTGGAACCCTTGTGCCCCGTTGGTTAGGAATGTAAAATAGTGCAGCTGTTATGTAAAACAGTATGGCAGTTCCTCAAAAAATTAAAAACAGAATTACCATATGATCCAGCAATCCCACTTCTGGGTATATATCCAAAAGAATTGAAAACAGGATCTTGAAGAGATATTTGCACCCTTGTTCATAACAACATTATTGACAATAGCAAAGAGGTGGAAGCAACCTAAATGTCTATTGACAGGTGAGTGATAAACAAAGTGTGGCAAATACATACAGTGGAATACTATTCAACCATAAAAAGGAAGGAAATTCTGACACATGCCACAACATGGATGAGCCTTGAGGACATTATGCTAAATGAAATAAGCCAGTCACAAAAAGACAAATGCCATATGATTCAGCTTATATAAGGTACCTAGAGTACTCAACTTCATAGAGACAGAAAGTAGAATGGTAGTTGCCAGGGCCTGGAGGGGAAGGGGAAAATGAAAAGTTGTTGTTTAATGGATACAGAGTTTCAGTTTTGCATGATGGAAAAGTTCTGGAGATCTGTTGCACAACAAAGTGAATATACTCAGCATACTGAACTGTGCATATAAAAAGAGTTAAGGTTTTTTTTTTTATCATGTTTTTACTCTATGTTTCTATATGTTTTACTATATGTTTACTATATGTTTTTTAAAATGATAAAAAATTTTGAATTGTTAATGGAGCATAGCAATAAAATATATAAAATATATATAAATATATAAAATATATTTAAGATCACTTTAGTACATTAATCTTGTATTAAGCAATTTTGCTCAATCCTTCTATATACTTCTATATAGTTTGTGTATAGACTCTATTGGATTTTTTTAATGTAGATAATCATATCCCCTACAATTTTTTTTCTTTCAATCTTTATTTTGTTTCTTGTCTTGTGTGATCCATAACTTCTAATACATTGTTAAATAAAATTGTAATAAAGGTTATCTTTGCCTCATACCTGATTTTGAAGGAAATGCTTCTAACATTTCACCATTAAGTAGAATGTTTGCCATAGGTTTTTGGTACCCCCTCTATATCTTCTCTATTCCTTTTTTGTAAAGAGTATTTCCCCTCATGAATGGTATTGAACTTTATCAAATGCTTTTTTATAGATATATTAAAATCGCTTTATGGTTTTTCTCTGTTCATTTGTTAATGTAGTAAATTACATAGATTTTCTCATCATAAATTAAAGTTTAAATCCAACTTTGTCATTTTTTATACAGTGCTGGATTTTGTCTTAATATTTCATTTGGGATTTTTGCTTCTATGTTCATGAGATAAAGTCCTCTTTTCTTTTATCATACTATCATTTTTTGTTTGTTTTTTAATTAAGACATTGCCAGCCTCCTTGAAAGAGTTGGAAAACAGTATCTCTTCTGTTCTTTGAGTAGTTTGTTTAAGACTAGTGTGATTGTTAATTTTTTTTCATCTTTATTGGAGTATAATTGCTTTACAAAGGTGTGTTAGTTTCTGCTTTATAACAGAGTGAATCAGTTATACATATACATATGTTCCCATATCTCTTCCCTCTTGCGTCTCCCTCCCTCCCACCCTCCCTATCCCATCCCTCTAGGTGGTCACAAAGCACCGAGCTGATCTCCCTGTGCTATGCGGCTGCTTCCCACTAGCTATCTATTTTATGTTTGGTAGTGTATATATGTCCATGCCACTCTCTCGCTTTGTCACAGCTTTCCCTTCCCCGTCCCCATATCCTCAAGTCCATTCTCTAGAGGGTCTGTGTCTTTATTCCTGTCTTACCCCTAGGTTCTTCATGACATTTTCTTTTCTTAAATTCCATATATATGTGTTAGCATATGGTATTTGTCTTTCTCTTTCTGACTTACTTCACTCTGTATGACAGACTCTAGGTCCATCCACCTCATTACAAACAGCTCAATTTCGTTTCTTTTTATGGCTGAGTAATATTCCATTGTATATATGTGCCACGTCTTCTTTGTCCATTCATCCGATGATGGGCACTTAGGTTGTTTCCATCTCCTGACTATTGTAAATAGAGCTGCAATGAACATTTTGGTACATGACTCTTTTTGAATTTTGGTTTTCTCAGGGTATATGCCCAGGAGTGGGATTGCTGGGTCATATTGTAGTTCTATTTTTAGTTTTTTAAGGAACCTCCATACTGTTCTCCATAGTGGCTGTACCAGTTCACATTCCCACCAGCAGTGCAAGAGTGTTCCCTTTTCTCCACACCCTCTCCAGCATTTATTGTTTCTAGATTTTTTGATGATGGCCATTCTGACTGGTGTGAGATGATATCTCATTGTAATTTTGATTTGCATTTCTCTAATGATTAATGATGTTGAGCATTCTTTCATGTGTTTGTTGGCAGTCTGTATATCTTCTTTGGAGAAATGTCTATTTAGGTCTTCTGCCCATTTTGGGATTGGATTGTTTGTTTTTTTGTTATTGAGCTGCATGAGCTGCTTATAAATTTTGGAGATTAATCCTTTGTCAGTTGCTTCATTTGCAAATACTTTCTCCCATTCTGAGCGTTGTCTTTTGGTCTTGTTTATGGTTTCCTTTGCTGTGCAAAAGCTTTAAAGTTACATTAGGTCCCATTTGTTTATTTTTGTTTTTATTTCCATTTCTTTAGGAGGTGGGTCAAAAAGGATCCTGCTGTGATTTATGTCATAGAGTGTTCTGCCTATGTTTTCCTCTAAGAGTTTGATAGTTTCTGGCCTTACATTTAGGTCTTTAATCCATTTTGAGCTTATTTTTGTGTATGGTGTTAGGGAATGATCTAATCTCATACTTTTACATGTACCTGTCCAGTTTTCCCAGCACCACTTATTGAAGAGGCTGTCCTTTCTCCACTGTACATTCCTGCCTCCTTTATCAAAGATAAGGTGACCATATGTGCGTGGGTTTATCTCTGGGCTTTCTATCCTGTTCCATTGATCTATATTTCTCTTTTTGTGCCAGTACCATATTGTCCTGATTACTGTAGCTTTGTAGTATAGTCTGAAGTCAGGGAGCCTGATTCCTCCAGCTCCGTTTTTCGTTCTCAAGATTGCTTTGGCTCTTCGGGGTCTTTTATGTTTCCATACAAATTGTGAAATTTTTTGTTCTAGTTCTGTGAAAAATGCCAGTGGTAGTTTGATAGGGATTGCATGAATCTGTAGATTGCTTTGGTTAGTAGAGTCATTTTCACAATGTTGATTCTTCCAATCCAAGAACGTGGTATATCTCTCCATCTATTTGTATCATCTTTAATTTCTTTCATCAGTGTCTTATAATTTTCTGCATACAGGTCTTTTGTCTCCTTAGGTAGGTTTATTCCTAGGTATTTTATTCTTTTTGTTGCAGTGGTAAATGGGAGTGTTCCCTTAATTTCTCTTTCAGATTTTTCATCATTAGTGTATAGGAATGCCAGAGATTTCTGTGCATTAATTTTGTATCCTGCTACTTTACCAAATTCATTGATTAACTCTAGTAGTTTTCTGGTAGCATCTTTAGGATTCTCTGTGTATAGTATCATGTCATCTGCCAACAGTGACAGCTTTACTTCTTCTTTTCCAATTTGGATTCCTTTTATTTCCTTTTCTTCTCTGATTTCTGTGGCTAAAACTTCCAAAACTATGTTGAATAAGAGTGGTGACAGTGGGCATCCGTGTCTTCTTCCTGATCTTAGTGGAAATGCTTTCAGTGTTTCACCATTGAGGACGATGTTGGCTGTGGGTTTGTCATATATGGCCTTTATTATGTTGAGGAAAGTTCCCTCTATGCCTACTTTCTGCAGGGTTTTTATCATAAATGGGTGTTGAATTTTGTCGAAAGCTTTCTCTGCATCTATTGAGATGATCATATGGTTTTTCTCCTTCAATTGATTGTTAATTTTATGTGTCAACTTGACTGGGCCATGGTGTGGTCAAGCATTATTCTAGGTGTGTCTGTGGGGGGTATTTTGGATGAGATTAACATTTGAATTGGTAGACTGAATAAACCCGAATCCTCCCCCTGATGCAGGTGGGCCTCATCCAATCAGCTGAAGGCCTGAATAGAACAAAAATGCTTACCTTTCTTCAAGTAAGAGGGAGCTCCTTTTGCCTGACTGCCTTTAACTGGGATATTGTTTTTTTCCCACCTTTGGTCTCAGACTTAAACATTACCTCTTTCCAGGTCTCAAGCCTGCCAGCATTTGGATTAGAATTACACCATCACCTCTCCTGAATCTCAGCTTGCCAACATACGCACACATATACATATTTCCTATTGTTTCTGTTTCTCTGGTGAACCCTGACTAGTACAACTTTGAATATCTGTTCATTGAATGTTTGGTAGAAGTTGACTATTACCATCTGGGCCTGGTGGGCTTTTTGGATGGAAGAGTGGTAGATTTTACATTAATGATTCAATTCTTTAATGATTATAGGTCTCTTTAGAGTTTCTAATTCTTCTTAGGACAATTTTGATAAGTTATATTTTCTTGGAAATTGGCTATCTGTGACTAGGCTTTAAGTTTTATTGGCATACATTTGTTCAAAACATGATTTTTAGAATTACTATTTTCTCTGTGTTTCTTTTCTTTAATTTTTAATATCACTTATTTGTGCCTTCTCTTTTTCTTAACTAGTTTTTAATTTTATGATTTTATTGTTGCTCGGTTTTAAATTTAATTATTTTCTGCTCTTTATTATCTCTTTCATTTTTCTTTCTTTAGTTTACTCTGTTATTCTTTATCTAATTTCTTAAGTTGTGTGCTTAGTTTATTAATTTTCATTCTCTCTTCTTGCCTAATATAAATCTAAACCTGGCCCTCCAAGTACTACTTTAGCTGCATCCCAGAAGTTTTGATATGTACTATTTGTAATATCCAGTTCTTTCTTTGTTCCATAAGTTATTTACAACTGTGTTGTAACATGGAGTGTCATTGCTAATCTTCTTATTAGTTTTAATTTAATTGCATTGTGGTCAGAAAATATGATTTGTATGCTAGCAACTCTCTGGAATTTGTTGAGATTTTGCTTTATGGCCTGGTATCTGTCATTTCTGCAAACATCTATTATGTGCTTGAAAAAATAGTTTTCTATAATTGTTTGTTGCCAGGTTCTATGTTTGTTCATTATATCAAGCAAGTTAATTGTCTTATTCAAATGCCCTAGTCCCTTACAAAATTTTTGTCTGCTTCATCTATAAATTACTGAGTCTGTTTAAAATTTTCCATTATGATATAGTGGATTTTTTCAATTAAAAAATAATCTATTACATATTTGCTTTATATATTTTATGTGACCATGGTGTTAGGTGCATATATAACACAATTATTATATATAAGGTGAGGTGGTCCATTATCATTATGTACTGTTGATATTCTTTATACCTAATGGTGTTTTCAGTCTTAGAGTCTAGTTTTTTCCCCCTGATATTAATATAGCTACCCCAACATTTATTTAATTAATATTTAGTTGATATAATTATTCTATCTCTATACTTTCAATTTTTTGTCCACAAATGACTAGACTTTGATTTTTAAAATTCAATCTGAAAATCTGATTTTTAACTGGATACAGTTTAGTCCATTTACATTTATTATAAGCTGCCAATTTGTCCGTATTTGGTTCTAGTACAATTATTTTGCACTTTTATTTTTACCATAGTTTTATTTGCTTATTTTCTTATCTTTTGGATTGGTTGAATTTATACTCATTTTCTTCTTTCTACATTCTATTTCTAGTCTTAGAGTGGTTACCTGTACATTTTTTAAAAATAAACTTTGTTTGTTTGTTTGTTTTTGCGGTACGCGGGCCTCTCACTGTTGTGGCCTCTCATGTTGTGGAGCACAGGCTCCGGATGCGCAGGCTCAGCGGCCATGGCTCACGGGCCCAGCCGCTCCACGGCATGTGGGATCTTCCCAGACCGGGGCACGACGAACCCGCGTCCCCTGCATCGTCAGGCGGACTCTCAACCACTGCGCCACCAGGGAACCCCAAAAATAAACTTTTAATTTTAGAATAGTTTTAAATTTACAGAAAAATTGTGACGATAGAACAGAGGTTCTTATATGCCTCACACTCAGTTCTCCCTATTATTAACATCTTATGTTAGTATGATTTGTTTGTTACAGTGAATGAACCAATATCAGTACATTGTTATTACCTGAAGTATATATTGTATTCATATTGCCTTAGATTTTACCCAAAATTCTTTATCCCAGAATCTCATTCAAGTTACCATATTACATTTATGTCTCCTTAGGTTCCTCTTGGCTGTGGCAGTTTCTCAGAATTTCCTTGGTTTCAGTGACAATTTTAAGGAGTACTCGGCAGTTATTTTGTAGAAAATCCAACTGGGATTTGTCTGGTGTTTGTTTTTTGGTTTGTTTTTCATGATTAGACTCAGGTTATGGATTTTGGAGGAGAAAATCACAGACTTAATGAGCCATTTTTGCTTTGCATCTTATCAAGGGTATCAACATGACTTATCCCCATTGGTGTTAATCTTGATCACCCGGCTGAGGTAGCATTTGTCAGGTTTCTCCTGTGTAAAGTTACTCTTTTTCTCCATCTCCATATTTTATCTGCTCTTTGGAAGAGATTCGTTATGTGAACAAATTCACTATGTTCAGCCCACATTTTAAGGAATGAGGAGTTATACTCCACTTTTCTGAAGGCAGAGAATCTACTTTGTCTCTGTGAATTCGACGACTTTAGGCATCTTATATAAGTGGAATCATACCATATTTGTCTTTTTGTGTCTGGCTTATTTCACTTAGCATAATATCCTCAAAGCTCATCCATGTTGTGGCACGTGTCAGAATTTCCTTCCTTTTTAAAGCTGAATAGTATTCCATTGTATATATTTGCCACATTTTGTTCATTCATTTTATCTGTCAATGAACATTTGGATTGCTTCCACCTCTTGGCTATTGTGAATAATGCTGCAATAAGCAGGGGGTATACAAATATCTCTTTGAGATTCTGTTTTCAGTTATTTTGGATGTATACCCAGAAGTGGGATAGCTGGATCATGTGGTAATTCTGTTTTTAATTTTTTGAGGAATTGCCATACTGTTTTCCATAATGGCTGCACTATTTTACATTCCCACTGACAGGGCACAGGGTTCCAGTTTTATCACATCCTTGCCAATGCTTGTTATTTTCTGGTTTTTTGTTTTGTTTTGTTTGTTTGTTTTGCTAGTAAGCCATCTTAATAGGTGTGAGTTGGTGTCTCAACGTGATTTTGATTTGCATTTCTCTAATGATCAATGATGTTGAGCATCTTTTCATGTGCTTATTAGTGACTTTTGAGTATTTTTAATCTCAGTCATTCTCTCCTTGAATGATATTTGTCTCATTCTCTTTATTCCCTCTTTCCCCTGCCTGTTCCAGAGTGCAGATTTTCTTTTTCAAGTCCACCCTTCCCTGGGAGCACAGCCCCTGGGGATGGTAGGTCCAAACTTCTCTCCCAACTCAGACCCAAAGCCTTGTCTCCTGTCCCCACATGAGCATCACCTCCTCTCGCCCCTCTCCCTGGCCACCTGCTGTGACAGCTCCTGTGCTTACCTCTCTGGTTTTCAGTTCCCACTTTATTTCTTGCTACTGGAAAAGTCCTCTATGTTTCTGTAAGCTCAACTGTTTGTTACATTGTATTGAGCATTTCTAGGTGTTTATGGCAGGAAGATTTGGGGGATACCTGGTCCACAGTATTCCCAGAACGAGAAGCCCTTCCAACTCATTTACAAAGCTAAATAAACCCGACAAAAGATAGCAGAAAGAAGAAGGCTGCAGGCTAATCTCATTTACAAACATAGATGCAAACATCTTAGATGAAATATTAGCAAATTGAATCTAGCAATATATAAAATGAATATTCCACAATGACCAGGTAGGGTATATTATTGGAAAGCAAGGACAGTTCTATTTTAGGAACTCTATTAATATAATTCATCATATTAATAGGCCAAAAGGGAAAAACCAAGGATGATAAAAAGGCATTTGATAACATTCAGCATCCATTTTATAGAAAAACCTCTCTTGGCAAAATAAAAATGGAAGGATTCATCTTTAACATGGTAAGAAAGGCTTACAGAAACCTCCCATCCTTCAAGGGGAAGGCAGCACAGCCTGGGGACCTTCTGGAGTCAGAAAGTGTCCCCGCCAGTCAACTGTCTCTTCTGCCCCAAGTTGAGAGTAAATCCCCATGTCCCTACTTCTCTGACTGAGTTGAGGGAGAACATTCCACTCACCCTGAGAAGCCCTAGATATTTTGCTTTCCAAGCTCACACTTTGGACCCAGATAGACTAGGATGGCTGTATTGTGTTGGACAGGCTGCTGCCACTTGCTGAGCTTCTCTGATCCTCAATTTTCTCATCTGTGAAATGGGGTTAAGATTCTCTGTTCCATGCGAACACAGCAAAGGCTCAAAGCGTATTTCTTTTTTAAATTGAAATATAGTTGATTTACAATGTTGTGTTAGTTTCTGGTATACAGCAAAGTGATTCAGTTATTCATATATATAATTCTTTTCCATTATAGGTTATTACAAGATATTGAAGATAGTCCCTGTGCTATACAGTAAGACCTCATTATTTATCTCTTTTATATATAGTAGTTTGTATCTGCTAATCCCAAACTGCTAATTTATCCCTCCTCCCCTTTCCCCTTTGGTGACCATACGTTTGTTATGTCTGTGAGTCTATTTCTGTTTTGTAAATGTCTATTTCTGTTTTGTAAATAAGTTCATTTGTATCATTTTTTTAGATTCCACATATAAGTGATAGCATATGGTATTTGTCTTTCTCTGACTTACTTCACTTAGTCTGATAATATCTAGATCCATCCATGTTGCTGCAAATGGCATTATTTCATTCTTTTTTATGGCTGAGTAGTATTCCATTGTGTGTGTGTGTGTGTGTGTGTGTGTGTGTGTGTGTATATGTATATATATGTCTTGGCTATTGTAAATCATGCTGCCATGAACATTGGGGTGCGTGGATCTCAAAGAATATTTCTTACTTAGCACTTCCCTCCTCCCCAGCTCTCTCTTTGTTCTTTCTCCTCATCTTCCCATCCCTGAATCTCCTCTCCTTTTTCATCCCTTCATACTCCCACGTCTGGCCTGCTTAGTCTCCTTACCCCAACTAAGGCCACTAGGTAGAGGAATTTGGGGAGACCCCAGAGTTAGCACCCAAGGACAGGAAAGTAGCTGCATGGGGCCTGACTGGGTGCTGGCTTGGGAGACTCCCAGAGGTCAGTGAGTCCTGGAGCTCTGGAGGCCATGAGGTCCATCTGGACAGCTCGTCTCATTTTGGGAGGTTTCCATACTCTGGCCTAACACAGGGGTGGGGGTGGCCCAGGGTGAGCAGACACCAGCTTGGAGAGGAGAACTCTGTGCTTCTCTGGGAAATCAGCCTCCTGCTAATTTCTTCTTCCTTCTGGGTTCCTCCCTCGGGGACACAGTCTGGAGTTGCTGTCCCATAGCCTCTCAGAGGAAGAACAAAGCCGGATCTTGGCCTCCAGGCCTCCACCCTCAGGTCCCCGCAGATACACCCTGCCTTCTTTTCCACCGGGACCCTAAGCTCCATCATTCTGCTCTCTTCGCCACCTTATGCCTCCCCCTCCTTCACACCTCTGCCCACGCTGTGCCCATCAGAGTTAGCATTTAGTCCTTTCCCTGCTAGAACATCACAATAATCCCCTGTATTAGTCAGTGTATTAACCATGGCTGTTATTTTCTATATCCTGATGCTTTGACATCTTGGGGCCTTGCTGGCTCTGGAGTGACTGCCCACCTCCCAGGGTTAGCTAATTCCTAGAGGCAGTCAGTGACTTGCCAGGGAGCATGCCTTTCAAATGCAAACCAACCAATCCAGAGCCCACACCCTAGCTGCCTCCTTTATGGGGCTCAGACCCTCTGGACCACCAACTGCCTGCCCTAATCACCCCAGGACAGGTACCAGACATAGGGAGAACCCCTTGGCCTCAGAGCCTGCTGGAATATTCAAGTCAGCCTATCTTAAACCTGCTAACCCTGCCTTGCCCTTTCTTCTTCTCGTGGAAGCCAATAAAGACTTGGGTCCACATTTCTACTTGCTCCTTCTACCTCCTGACCGACGCTGGTGCTTTCCTGTGTGGTCCCTCATGGTGTGATGCACCGCCTCCTCTTGGGATCTGTGAATATAACAGACTGTCTGTTTAGCAGCAATCATCTCCTGATCTGTTGGCCTCACCTTACCTGAATAATAATAAACCTACATTTTAAAACAGTAAGGGTAGGCTTGGTTATGCTGAGATAACAAACAGACCTCCAAGTCAGTGGCTTAACCCACAAAGCTTGTTGTTGGTCTAGGCGACTCTCCAGGGCACTGTCCTCCATGCATTGACTTGTGATCCAGGCTGCCCGAGGCTCTAGCCTCCTGTAGCTGCTCATTTGGGGGACACACATCTGCGGTCACTGTGGAGGGCAGGAAAGTGCTGCAGAAAACCAGCACTTAAATGCTTCAGCCCTGAAGTAACACACACCCCCTTATGCTCACAACCCGCTGGGCAGAACAAGTGATGTCACAGGCCCGCCGACTGCAGGGGGCTAGGGGGTGGAATCCTCCAGGGTGTGCAAAAGGAGAAAATAGAAGAGTGCACTCTAGAAACCTCTGCCACACCTCTCTTCTGTGTTTCCCTGTCAAGAAACATCCCAGTGTGGGATGTTCCCTCTCATACTCACCCCAAAACTGCACTGGTTGGGAGAAGTCATATACCTGATGAGATAGGATTTGGAGGGACTGCGTGCAGCAGGAAATTGGGCTTTGTTGCAGGAAGCCCTGATTTTATCGTCTCCCTCAGAGTAGCCCAGCTTGAGTTTGCCATCATCTAGAACTTTAAAAAAATTAAAAATTTAAAAAGGAGGGTGAGAGAGACAAACAAATCCAATCCCAACCGGGCAGAGACACAAATAGCGACTTTTAATTATATAATCTGCTTTTGATGAATTTATTTCTGACAGTTTTATAGGTTGACGAGAGAGTGCATTTTAGATGCAAAAAAAAACCCCATTATTCATTCTGGGCTCTTTGAGCATAAAAATTGTCAAATGATTTTAATACAGTTTTAAGTTTTATATTTATTGTCAAGGGGAAAAAAAGTCCACAGCAATTACTGAGTCACATGCCCCTTAAATCTTTATGTTTCTGACAGCAAGAACAATAAAATATGTTTTTGCCCAAACCTTTTACCGCTCAGATTGACGTGGCTTCAGCGACAGCTGCTTTTCTTCCATCTGAGAACCGTTTATGAGAAAGCTAACTTAGAACCACTTCCTCTGTGGGGAGCAGGGAGGGGTGTCTCGGCTGCTCTGCAGAACAGATGTTCCTTTGCGGAGAAGTCCAGACCTCAAGATGTAGGCGCAGAAAGGGAAATGGGAATTGGGCAGATCTGTGCTTTTCCACCGGCTGCATGGCACCCTGTTGACTTGCAGGGACCTGGGAAGGCACACCTTGCCAGGTGGTAACCACTTGCTTCAGCACTAGTGTGAATGCCTCGGGCATGTGGGTGAGGCACTGGCACGCCTACCACATTTGCCAACCTAAACCCACTGAGAAGATGCCTGCCATTCAAGTCACTGGAGCCAATCAGGTACTGCATTGAAAGGACTGCCCATGAAGCCGGCAGCCCAGGTGTGGCCATCCCTTCATTCTGAGCCCCTGTGGACACATGCTGCTTCTCTGCTTTGTGCCCCATGCCGACCTCGTTGCTGAATTCACCTCCTCCATGAGCCCCCACATAAAAGCACTAGTCAATAATGTTTATTGTACATTTTTAGGGACTGTGGAGGATGATACACCATATTCTCCGTGGTGAACCCCAAGCCCCTCCTCAGTGGTTCCTCTGCTGGCGGAATCCTTTTTTTTTTTTAAAGTTAACCCCTATTATGGAGATTTTATTTTATTTTTCTTAAAAAAATTTTTTTAATTAATTAATTTATTTATGGCTGCATTGGGTCTTCGTTGCTGTGCATGCGCTTTCTCTAGTTGCGGTGAGCAGGGTCTACTCTTTGTTGCAGCGCGTGGGCTTCCAACTGTGGTGGCTTCTCTTGTTGCGGAGCACGGGCTCTAGGTGCGCAGGCTCAGTAGTTGTGTTTCTCGGGCTCTAGAGCGCAGGCTCGGTAGTTGTGGCTCACGGGCTTAGTTGCTCCAAGGCATGTGAGATCTTCCCGGACCAGGGCTCGGACCCGTGTCTCCTGCATTGGCAGGCGGATTCATAACCACTGCGCCACCAGGGGAGTCCCCTGCTGGGGGATCCCTGTTCTTCTTCCTTCTCCCAGTGGCCAGCTTGGTGTCGTTCTCTCAGTCAATTCCACCTCACCGCGAACTTCAGGCTTCTCTGCCCTCTAGGACATAGAGCAGTTCAGCTCACCCAGTTTCCCTCTCCGGCCTTGTTATTTTCATACTCACCCTGTGCTCGAAAGAGCCGAGGGCCCTCTGGTTAGCAGTGCCCAGTCTCTTTAGAAGGCAAAATTAGCACGACCTTCTTTTTGCTGCGTCACCCCCACTCCAAAGGGCTCATCCAGGTGGTTATAGTCAATGCACCACATTCTAGGGAGATGGAATTATTTCCATTAGTGGCATAGACAACCCTCTGGGCCCCAAAGGTTGTGGAGGTGTTGGTCAAGAATCCCCCATCCCATCATGCTGGTGTGATGTGGGGTGAGGGCCACTAGCCAAGTGGTACTGTGGTCAGGGCTTGGCCCAAGGCAGGTCAGCAGGACCCAGTTCCTTAGGAGATCTGTTTAAATCTTCAGGGTTGAAGGCTGTGGCTGACCTGAGATCCAACTACCAAGAGTGGCCTGAATCCCAGCTCCACAGGCTTGCAGTCTGGATGGAGTCGAGAATGGAGCTGGTCCAGGGTAGCATCCTGTCCAATGGTGACCTCAGAGGGGCAAGCCTATGGAGTGGGAGCAGTGTCCAGGAGGAGTGAGGTATGGAGGCTGCAGGGAGAGCCCTAGCTGTCCAAAGAGCCCTCCCTGGGGTTCTGGGGAGGATCCTCCTACAGCATCACACCTAGGCAGGCCTGGGAAAGCAATGATCCCCACCATGAGCAGGAACAAAGCGTCTCGGAGCCTTCACATGTGCCATTTCCTTTGCCTAGAAAACTCTCATGCAACCCATTCAACTAACTCCTACTCATCCTTCAGAACTCAGTGTAAAAGTCACTTCTTTGGGGAAGCCCTCCTGGATTCCTCAGTCTTTCTAACGCCCCAAGTGTCAAATGCTACCATGGCCCCCTGTGCTTCTTAGTAGCACTTATTACAATTTTACTGAGAATAAATGTATGTCGTTACTGTGACTGTATGCTTCTCTTTCCCTCTGGGTTCTAAACTCTACAGGGACAATGTCATGGTCTGTTTCATTCACTGCTCTGTCCAAAAGACTACACAGTATGCATCAGACTGCAGATTTCATTACATTTTCAATGGATAAATGAATGGATGGATGGATGGACGCGATAGGCTTCACTGCTTGTGGCACTTAACAAGTGCCATTTCCCTTTCCTCCAAATTCCCAGTCTCCCTTGCAAGCAGACACGGCCAGGTAACTGAGTCTGGCCAAATGTGGCTGGAAGCGAGGTAGGTACCCCTGGAAGTGAGGTTCTTCCAGGGCTAATCTGCACAGCCTTCTATGTTCCTCCTCCAGCTGCTGCCAGGTGTAGAAGATCCCACAGAGAACCTTGAGGCCCTAGGGGACAGCAGAGCCCCAGATGCAAGGTTCCTGGCTCACTGAATGACTGTGTGGGGCAGCACGTAGCCCTCCCACGCCAGTGGTCTTGATCGCTTTACCCAAGTGGGAAATAGGAAATACACCTGTACTGCGTGAAGCTGCTGAGATGCTTGTTACAGCAGTGAGTGTAATTTACCCTTGCTAATATATCCGCTGTGATGGAGGCCCCAGAGGAACCAGGTCGGATCCTGTCTCTGCTTTCAGAGTCTCTGTCTGGTTGCCACCCTCCATTAGAATGGGCTAGAGGAGTGTCTGGTGGAAGAGGCAGGAGGCTGTGTTCAAGCATTAGCTCCCTAGACCCACCCTTTCTTGGGAAGGTGTGAGTGACCTGAGGACCCGGAGGCTCTGGAGTAGTGACCATGCAGTAGAGACAGTGCATAGGAGTTGGGACTCTGAAGATACACAGCTGTGTGTGTCTGTGACCTCTGGATGGTCATTGTCATTTCTGATAATAAAGCCTCTGTCATGGAGACATGTGATCACTCAGAGAGCTGGAGGTGAAGCACTTAGCAGAGTGCTTGGCACCCAGTAAACACTCCATGAAAGGGAGTTATCATAATGATTATTCTCCTCAGGTCTCTGTTGAAGGAAGCCCTGAATTGAAAGCCCTTTGTCTCGTTCCATTTCCAAGCCAGATGGCCCCATTTTTCTCCCAGTTTCTGCAGTTCTTGAGTGCCCCGGTGCCTATTACACAAACCCCAATGCATCTTTGAAGTTAGCAGCTAATTATGTTCCAGGAAGTTATAGATCTGGAGTTTCCCATGTGCCAGAGGCAGTTGCCTGCTCCGGCTCTCAGGCTCTCATTTCTCGGTGCAGCCTTCCAAGCCCTGATTGAGGCTGTAATTGGGAGCCCCCTCCCCTGGCCCCAGGGGCCTTCTGGGGCCATCTCCTGAGCCCTAGGAGTCAGGCTGCCCCTTCCCTCTCCCACCTCCTAGCCTTTGCCTGCTCTGGGCCTCCCTCTGCCACCGCTGACAGGATGGGGAGAGGGTGGGCTGGGAGGTGGGGGGAGGATCTCAGAGATGCCCCAGTGCCAGGGAGCCCATGAGAACTCACTCCCTCCAGGGAAGGCACATCTGGTCCTGCATGATTACGAGTAATAGTAGTTTTTGCTGCTGAATGACTGAGCGACTTGTGTCTGTTTGAAAGATAAGTGCTTTGTCCCCCTCTCCACCCCGCTGCCTGCCCAGCTGCCTCTCGACCCCTGACCTCATCTCCACCTCCCTGCTGCAGCCAGCTGAGCACGCCTGCCAGGGCTTGGCCCCTGCCACCAGGCCGTCCCCAGGAGAGCCAATTCCTCCTTCCGTGGGCAGCATCCCCAGCCCTGGGCTGGGACTAGGGTGAGGCTAGTGGTGCCGAAGGTGCAGAATTTAAGAGGGTGCTCACTCTTCAGTGCTGGTGGTGCACCTGCATGCCCCCGAGAATGAACACCTCCTTAACTTAGGTGCCTCACTCTCCTCACGCGGGGACTAGAGCCTCCTCCCCATCTCTGGGCGACGAACTAGCCTGGACACAGCCCAGCGAAGACTTCCAGCTCCTCCCCCTGCCAATTTCAGCTGAGCTGCGCGCTTTGTGGGGGCGGAGGCGAGGCTGTCCGGCTCACCGTTGTCTTCCCATCCTTAGCTCATGGCCGGGCACACGGTGGGTCCCAGTAAACGCTGGTGAATAAAAGGAGTGAAACACTCCTGATGCTGAGATGAAATTTAGCAAGAGATAATGTTGGTAAGGCACTGAGCTGGATTCTGAGCGCGCAGGAGGTGGTCTGTAAATGTGAGGGTCATTAACAGCACCAGGAGGGCAGCACAAGGGTGAGTCTGTGATCCAGTTCATGAGATAAAGATCTGGGTGTTTAAGTGGAGCTCAAATCCAGTACGTGCCTAAAGTGTGACACACCCTGAGAAGGGCGCTCCCTAATACGTGCCAGGCACTGAGCTGGGCGCCTCTGCATTATCGCGTTTATTTTATCAGCAGTTGTTTCTGCAGCATGAACATCCCATGCTTGTTTTGGCTTTGAATCTCGATTGGCTCTGAATGTGTCTGAGCGATTCTTGAAACCTCCAGTACAATCTTGCATAACACGGTGCCAGACACATTACGGAGCACCTCCACATATGTTAGATCATTTGACCTCTGATGTCAGGTTGTATTAATAGATGTATAGAGTCTAGAATAAAGGAAGCGGGTCATTTCTGCATCAGTGGGAATTTACCCAGAGTGTTCCCAGAGCGATTCCTGCTCAGGGAGTCCCACTATGAGAAATATCTTGATAATTCTGAGTGGGCTCAGAACCACCCAGATGCAGAGAGGCTCCATGTAATGAGGAGAAGAGGCTGTAGGACACGTTATCTGTGGATAAGTAACTGCCTTTAGCTGTATTATCTAACTTATTTCACGAAGGATTAAACTTCATGGTGGGCACCTCCCTAGGGAAGCAGGGACTCACCAGTGAGAGCCATCCAGCCATGGAATGGGCTGCCTGGCTAGGTAGTGAGTTCCCATCACCCGAGGTGAGCAGATCAAAATGGAATATCCAGGAAAAGAATCTAGAAAGAGTTGGTATATGTATATATATAACTGATTCACTTTGCTGTACGGCAGAAACTAACGGAATATTTTAAAGCAACTATATGCCAATAAAAATTTAAAAAATAAATTTAAAAATTTCTTCTTTATTAAAAAAAAAGACATGGGGACCTCCATGCAGCAGAAATAACTGTACAGAAGAGTTAAACTTCTAAACTCTTTCAGATGTGAGACTAGGAGCCTCTCTGAGCTACAAACACGTCAGTCATCCATCCATCCATCCATCATCCATCCATCCGTTCCCATAACTAGTTACTGAGCCCCACCCATGTGCAAGACACCATGTCAAGTGCTGGAGGAAAAATGGTGAGGAATACAGCCACGGTCCCTGCCCTTGTCACGTTTCCATTCTAAGGGAGGAAAAACAATAAAGCCTAACGAGCCTTCTGACAGGAAAAGGACCAACTCCCAGGACTGGTCTGCTCTGTGGCCTGGGGATTAGCTCATCAGTTCAGTGATATGCCAGTGCCCTGAAGGACAGCCAGTTCACTGATAAAGACATGAACAGGATACATTGCAACCTGTCCCCCATCCTTGATTGGCCTGTGGGTGTGCTGAGACCCCTTGGGAACACTTGCTTTTTGCACGGCGCTTGGCAGGGAGGAGGAACTCATAAAAATTTAGGGGACTAAAGAGTTGAAAGGATGGATAGAAGGATGGATGGATGGATGGACTGACAGATGAACTAGGCCAGGGCACTGTGGCCCGTCATGACTGCAGTGGATCGCAGAGCCCACCTTCTCCCTGGCCAGGCATCGGGCACCTCCGAGGTGCTCTGTAGTCTGCGGGTCCAAAGCCTTGGCAACCTGAGCTCAGGACAGTGTTCACAGTGCTGCCAGCTGCCTCACTGAGCTGGACCCCCAGTTCCCTCTAACACCGTCTGCCTGCCCCTTTCTAATGGGAGGATCGATCTCCTCGTTGGAGGAGGTGGAATCAATAGAGGAGTTGATTAGTTCTGCATTCTCTCCGCCGCCCGTTAGCAGGAGATGGTGTCACAGAAAGGGCACAGGCCTGGGGTCGGGCAGGCACTTGGAGCAAATCTCATCCCCACTCTGGACCTCGTCTTTCTCACCTTTAAAATGCGGGTGATACTCATGGGTCTGCTATAAGAGTTGGTGGGGATTGGAAGAGCCAGGAAGGTGGGTGCAGTAAAGGCAAGGTGGTCTTGGGTGAGGCCTGTCTGTTTTCGCAATGTCTGTTTTTCCAACTCCGGGGAAGGCAGCAAAAGAACCCGTGACATTCTGCCCCACGTTGGTGTCAGTGTACCTAGAAACGGCCTTGAACTTGGCTTCAGAGGCTTTGGGAGCCTGCTTGGCCGGAACAGGTGGATCTAATTTGTACACATGCCAGGGACACCCTCCACCACCGAGATGGGGTCAGGGCCTCTGGGGCTCCACATGTATCCCTGAACCTAAGGACAGCCTTGAGCCCCTGGGACGCAAACTGAGGAGGGGGGATCCCAGGCTCAATGGTCACGCACCCAACCTCTCTGAGAATTTTAGGATGCAATTTTTTCTTATTTATTTTAAAGCAAATTTGTTGCTTTTTTTCTGGTATTGGGCTTGACAAATACCAAAAAGAACAAGAGGAAAACAAAAATCTTCCTCAATCCCATCACCTAGAGATAACTGCACTTAACGTAAATCCTTCTTTCCTTTCTTTCTTCTAACTGATAATAATAAAAATAGCCACTCTCCTTTCTTTCTCGTCAGATGATCACACCCGCCTTATCTGGTCCATGAAACAGGAACTCTCTTGCTAGCATAAAGCGCAGGGTCAGAGAGATGAAGTACATTGCCAAGGTCGCTCAGCTTGAATGGCAAATGATTTATCCATTCAACAAATACTAGAGTGACGGGCAAGATGAACAGAAATCTCTGCCCTCAGGGAGCTTATGTTCAGGTGGACGGATGTCACCCAGATCTGTCAGACCCAGACCCAGTGTCCTCTGCTACGCCCTATGCGTCTCTGGGAGATTTGCACGCGCCTTTTTAAGTGTGTGCACGCAGCGGGGGCTTGGATGTGTCATCCTGTAGATGCTTTCCTGTGAGCTCTGCCCTGCCATCCAATATTCTCAAATAAGGAGGTCGCTTTTAAGGTCATGGAGCAGTGTGTCAGGTAAACGGGTCTGAAGACTTCTTGGCGAATGGAAGCACAGGGGTCCGTCTTGGGGCCCCAACGTGCTGTGGCTGCCCTGTGACCAAGCCCTCTGAGGTTGGCCAGAGCCCTAGGAGCCCAGGACGGGCTCATTCTTTCAGGTGCAGTGCCCACACAGGATCTCGGCTCTCCTCACAACTCTGTGAGCTTGTCTGCCAAATAAGGAAAGCGGCTCAGAGAGATGCTGTCACTTGCTCAAGGTCACACAGCCATGGAGACGAGAGTCTCCACTGGCAGCTCAGGTGGGGGCTTTAGTCGACCCTCAGCTGTAGGTGATCCTTAACCTGAGCGTGTCGGGAGGTGAGGGGGGCCATGCCAGGCACGATGCCGTAAATGGGGGGTGCTTGGCAAATGGTGGTGATGGGGGTCTTTCTGGGGCTTCACTGCCCTGTGTGCTAACGGAGGATGGATTCATAGTAACCATAAAAATCAAAAAAGGTTTCTACTTCCTCCTGCATGTGCCTGGACTGGAGACGGGGAGCCCTTGGTGTGGTCCTGCCTCGCCAGCGGCCATAGTCACACACACATACCCCCTTCCCGTACAGTGAATGGCCTTTGCTCACACTTGGTTTCTGTTGCTTGTTTCTGTTTGCCCATCTCTCTTCTCTGTGGGTCTTTGGCTCTCGCCTCCCCTCATCTTTTATTTCTCTTTATTTCTTCCTCTCTTTCCCTTTCTCCCTCCCGTGTCCCTTTCTCCCTCTTTCTCTCCGTTTCTCTGTCTCCTTCCGTTCTCCTCTCTTTGCTCTACATCTCTTTCTTCCGTCTCCCCCTCCCACCCCAGCCTGAGATCTCTCCTCCTTGACGGGTCCTGGCCGCCCCCCACCCCCGCACCCGTCCCTGCCCCGGTCTCCTGGGCGTGGAGAGGCGGCGGGGCTGGTGGGGACCAGGCTGTGGGGCGGCGGGGGGGGGCCTCACCCCACCCTCCCCCTCCGGGAACTCAGAAAGGTGGTTCTCTCCGCTCTGCCTGGCGTGGGTGCCGGTGATTTCATCTGCCTTTAGATATGAAGCTCAAATTGCACATCAAAAAGGATAATGCATCTTTAAGCTGTTACAACGACTTCTCAATTTTTCATTTCCTGTCAGGGCGGGGGCCGCAGGAGGCAGGGGCTGCCGCGGAGCCTGTCTCCTGCCAGCGAAGTGTCTGCCTGCATTTGAGCAGTAGGAAACCCAGGGGTGATAAATCGCTATTTCTAAGTAAATTTCATGCATTTGCCCTTTGGTTAAAGTCTCCCCTCTCAGCACTTTCCCTGTGCACACAGCCCGACTAATAATGCGCCGTGCAAGCTCTCTCCGCTGTGACAACTGATTGCACTTTGAAGTAATAATGGCTGATTTAATAATTGGTATAATTTTTCACTAGTACCTGAATGTCATCGACGTACAAAATAAGCTACCTGGACCCATGGCTGCAGCACTTTCCCTTCTTGGGGAAATCAATAATGCATTAAACCCCCAACCCAGGACCCCGAGAGGCCAGGCCTGGGTGAAGCTGTTATGGGGTGTTGGGGGCTGGGTCACCCCATGGAGCCTTGAGAGCAGGGAGGCTGGGCAGAGACCTTTGGACGGCTTGGGTCCCTAAGCCTAGCCAGGCAGGAGAAGCAGTGACAGAGAGGCACGAGCCCCCGCAAGACCCAGCCTGCCCTCCAGTTTCCACCAGCAAAGGTCCAAGCCCATTAGGGGCTGCAGCAACTTAACCACCCCTCTGCCTGCCTCAGCTGCCATGCGCACAAATCACGTGTACGTGTGTCTGTCTGTGTGCACGTGTGTGGGAATTGCGGTCAACTTCTTCATTATTTATAGGGTCCCACTGTGAGCCAGGACAGAGTACTGGGGACAGAGTGGTTGGTGAGCAAGACCCACGTGGTCCCTGTCCCCACGGAGTTTTCAATGTCTTAGAGCACATGTGAGCGTGGGTGCCAGCAGACGCATCTAGGTTGTGTGCGTTGTGTCTGTGTATGTATAAATGTGTGTGTCAGTCTATGTCTACATGTTTGGGTGACGTGTGAGTGTGTCTGTGTGATGATTAGGGTGTAGGTACCTGTAGGTACCCTGCCTCACTTGGTTTTGAGGGTGTGTCTCTTCCCTGGCCGAAGGGCAGGGCTGCTTCTCCACATTGAGTGGGACCAGGGCCAGTGTGTCCTCTTTGCTGCCCAGAATCTGCCTCCCGAGGGTCCCGACTGCCCACCCCTCCTCACCATTCCCTGAGCCCCGCCTTTTGTACCCCACTGCCCCGCCCCTGCCCAGGCCACCTGCCTGGGTGGAATATTTCCCCTGGCAAAGGGCACAGAGTCCACAGGCACATCTGAATCCCATCCTTGGAAGAGTCATTCATCTCTGAGTCCATTTTCCCATCTGGAAGGAGGGCATAAGAATCCCCAATTCACAAGTTCTGTGAGGATGTAGTAGGTTTATAAAGGCAGCATCTTTGGTCCAGGCCTCCATCAACGTTAGCTCCTAACTCTCCATCCTGGTCCCAGCCAACTCTCACGAGTTCCTTGAGGACAGGGAATGGGTTTCATTCAAGTCTGGACGTCTGGTGACTAGGACAAGCCGGGACACATAGTCGGTACACAGCAAACATCTGCTAAATAGATGCGTGTGTTCGTTCTGTAACATAAGATACGGGTACATGGAGAAACCAAAGGCTTTCTTCATGCCTACTTTTCAGGTTATGGGGTGGAGGTTGTCTCCCACCCAGAATATAGTTTGCCAGCGTTATGCAAGGACCACGAGGCCAGGTGGATGCCAGGTGGATGTCTTGGCCAGATCCGGGGCCCAGCCAGGCCTGGGCGACCTGCCACCCCCAGCCCTCTCCCCTCCCACCCGCTGTTGTCTGGCTGTGAACTGGGAAATCGATTTCAACTTCATCTCATCTCAAGATCAAACATCTTAAGTGAGATTATTCACGTTCCTCCATTGTTTCTAACTCATTTCCTATTTTCCAGTTGAAAAACCCTGCCAGAAGCATTCTGTGGCAGAGATTAAAACAATTTCGGAAGCAGGCACCCAGTTCTTCTCTTTGGATGGTAAGCAAATTGGATGCCTGTGAGAAGCAGGCAAATTTTATTATGAACACACAGTTTGCTACTTAACTATCCTTAAGACCCCGGGTGCTTTCAGTTCTCAGCAGGAGGGCTCCAGACGGGGCAAGATGAAGGGTGGGGAGGGCGTAGAGGTGGAACAGACCCCAAGCTGGGCTCCCAGCCATTTCTTGCACAGCGGGAAGCAATCAGATCCTCATGCACTGCCCGGGTCAATGAAGTCCCCAGTCTCCTGGAATAAAGGGAGGGAGTCACACTTGCTGGCGCCCCCTAGGTCCCAGGCACCATGCCAGGCAATTCTAATGAATGATTTCTCTGAATTGTCACTAAACTCTTGGGGGAGGAGTAATTTGCTTTGAGCATTTTTGGGGGGTGAAGAAATAGAGAGTAAGAGAAGGAAAGTAACTTGCCCAGGATCACCCAGCAAGTGGTGGTGAGTCAGAATTTGAGTCCAACCCATGTTCTTAATTGCCACCACGGTAGATTGGTGGCAAAAATGGCCCCAATTCTTCACACCTCCCTGTGTCCCAGAGTGTAGGGTCCAGTCTCCACCCCTCGAGTCTGGCCTGGCCTTGTGACCTGTGCAGTGGAATGTGATGGAAGAGATCCCGTGCTGGTTCCAAGCCCAGGCCTCAAAGGGTCTGTGCACACTTTTGCACTACCCTCCTCCCCCATTTAGCTGAAATGCTCATCCCAATTTAACTGATAACCCTATGAGTCACTTTAACCCTTGTGGCATCACACATGTCTTCCTGTAGGGTTATGGCCTGGGGTTCTGGAACCCCTTTGGCACCAGAGGACCCTTGGAAGGCAGCATTTCTCTTCCCCTGTTTCCTTCCAAGCTCTTTTGCTCCAGGGATCCTTTATCTGAGGGACATTTCTCTGGTCATTACTGTTGGTAATAGTCATCAACATGGCCCCGTCCTGCTACTGAGTACCCTGACCTGGGCATGGTCAGCGGAGGCCGGGTCTCTTTCCTCCAGGGACCAAAGCCTGACTGGGGAGACTGGATGAATCACTGGGCCCCTCCCAAAGCCCGTGGCTGCTGGAGGTGGGCTGACTTCACCTCCACAAGAGGCTCTTCCCAGGCGGTTCCCTTAGCAACAGCGCTTGCTTTGACAGCCAACGTCAGAGACTGTCTGCTTTCCGGGAGGCTCCTTCCCCAGCCCCATCCATGCTTCAGGTGGAGACCTTTGCAGGGGGTTGAACCCAGGCCTTGCAGCAGTCTTCCTCACCCTTGGGGAGTCAGGCTGCCCCCAGACCCCGCAGCTTTCTTGGACTGTTCACGAATGTCCCGGTGATTGGTCCTCCCATTCCCCCAGCTTCCTGCTGCCTCCGCTGCAAATCCGAATTAATCTAATCTTGCTTTTCTCTCTGCCCCTGCCCAACCCTGCTCTGCCTCTTCCTTGCTTTCTTCTGCCTCCTGACTGCTCTCTTCCCTCCAACACACCTGCGCTCCACCTGCCTTTCACCCTCACATTAGCAGTTAAAGTGTCTGCACTGACATTTAACGTTCTTAATATAGGCCTTGGTGACAGAGGAAAGGGGGCACAGAGTTCCCACACTGCCGGGGAGGGAGCGCTTCAACCCCACCCGTGAGTACGGGGACCCTCCCTCCCCCAGTCATAGACAAGGGGGCAGCTTTCATCGGGTCCACAAAGCTGCACACACTTGCAGGCTTCTCTGTCTCTTCTCGAGACCCCTTTTCTCTGGCTTCTCCAGGCAACCAGTAATGATGCTAAGAACCTGCTGCCATGTACTGAGTTCTTTCAGCCTGTCAGGCACTGTGCAGGGAGCCTCTGTCCCCACAATGTCACTGACTCCTAATAACAACCGGTCAGGAACTCAGATTCGTATTCCCATTTCACAGGTTAGAAAATGGAGCTTCCCAGAGGTTAGCTAACTTACTCAAGGCCATCAGTTAACAATGAGGGATGTCAATTACAACAGAAAATGAAATCCTTTTTTTTCTCTGAGCTCTTAACCCAGTGGAAATGCTGGGACTCCCCATTCTGTAACAGGACCCTTATCAGAGCTTGCCCAGGAGGGAGTTTGAGCACAGGGTCCACCTTGCCCACAGCAGTGTCCTCAGGGAGCCAGTCTTGGGGTGTGAGAGCAGGCCCAGGGCATAGCTGCTATTGCATGGTTTGCTGAGGCCCCTGCTGCCACCAGCGCTGATCCTGCAGCTTCTCCACCATGTCGTTCCTCTCTTGGCTGCTGTCACTGATGTGGCGGCAAGAGGCTTCTCCCATCAGGACCCTAAAATGTGGCCTGCGGGCAGCAGTGAAATGGGGTCAGTTCCCGGGTGATGAGTCAGAGAACAATGGAGTGCCATCTTTGGATCACACCCCAGAGAAACTCTTTCCACCAACCCGCAGTCTTAGGGTGAAGGCTGTGGGTGGCAGGGGCCCTGCTCTTGTTCCAGAGCCATAATCTCATTGTTTTAGACTTTGGCTGACCGTCCCAGTGACCGTGCCACCATTATTATCACAATTATTTCTCCCCAAAGGCCCACCAAGTGCCATTTTCAAATATCTGGCCTGGGCTTGGAGTCCAGAGCATAGAGGTGGAGATTGACGTTAAGGAAGACGAAGTGTAGGTCAATGGGGAAGGGAGACCAGGCGGGATCCTGAGGGATGTCCAGAGGGCTGGAAAAGGAACCAGCAAAAGAGCCCAGTAGTGTGAGAGGTGGGAAGAAATCCAGCAGTGCGAAATCACCACCCACAGCAGGACCGTTTCACAGGGGAGGGAGCCGTGAGTGGAGTCAAAAGCTGCCACGATGTCAGGAAGATAAGGGCAAAGAGGCATGTATTGGATTTAACAGCAGTAGCATCATTGGTGACGCTGATGGGGGTTGTTTCTGTAGAGAGGTGGGAGAAGAAGCCAGTGGTCAAGAAATCAGTGGGAGAAAAGAGAGAGCAGAGCAGACAGTTCTTTGGGGAATATTGTCCGTGAAGTACAGAAGAGAGATACAGAGGTGTTGAAGGTGTTTGGTTGTCTTTTAGGATTAGGGAGACTTGAGCATGTTTAAATGTTGATGAAAAAGCTCTAGTTGAGGGGGAAGGAATGGGGTAATCAGTGGGCTGGACCTTCAGAGATGGAAGTGGCCAGGGGCTAGAGCACCGGTACTGGCGTGGGATGAGTTTCCGTAGGAGGAAACCTCAGGCCCCTCCATCATCCAGGAGGGAAGGAGGCGATGACAGATGCTGATGGAGATCAGCGAGTAGATTCAATGGGAAGAAGCTGATACATCACCAGGTAAGGGGGAGGGGAGGGTGATGAGGTGAGTGAGCAGTTTGAGGAAAGTGGAGAAAGTTGGCAAGAGTGGAGACTCAGAGAGTTCTGGCCAGGGAAACAGGGAAGAATTGATGTGCAACCATCTGTGATTGGAGGCCAGGAATTTATGATGGCATCAAGCGAGGTGTGCATCCCTTCCTGACATGTCCAGTGACATCACATTGGTAGCTTGAAATTACCCATGGTGGGAATATTTACACCATGGAAATTGGCAAATGGTACAAATCACAGGGTTATTTTCTGTGGACAGCTGGTTGTTAAACATTTACTAGCACACGCTGGAAATCTTACACTCGTCCATACTAAAGAAAATAAGAGAAAAACAAATGAATGGTAAAACTGCAAGAAAGAAGGGAGAGAAATTATTATATTTTTCATGTATTATATGCTTATTTACCTAGGAAATCCAAAAGATCAACTAAAAACCATTACAATTAATCAGGGAATTCAGTAAGGTGCTGACTTAAAAGAAATATTCAAAAAATCAATACCTTCCCTATGTAGCAGCATTAATCATCTAGAATATATGATGGAAAAAAGATGACATTCACAATGGCGACAAAAATATAAAATACTTAGCAACAAACTTAGCAATAAATGTGTGAGACTAAACTTAACATAAAAATAAGAATTGACTGTATGGAAACTCCTGCTGTGTTCATGGAAAAGAAGATTAAAAATTGTCAATTCCATTAAGATTAATCCATACATTTAATTCAGTGCCAATTAAACCCCAAATGTATTTTATTACTTGCCAGCATCAGTTCACTGGGAGTTATAAATAAGCAAGAGTGCCTAAGAACAACTTAGTAAATAAAATTGATGGAGGTGGGAACCACTTCCAAGGTCAGGTATTAAAATGCAAGTACCATGGGGGTAATGTTGCCCACTGCTTCCACAATTGTCCACTATTGCTTCTAGAACAGCATGTGGTCCACAGAACTACTCGATACATATTTGTTGAATAAGTAAGTGACTGAGTGCATGAATGAAAATGTATTGTAAAGGTATAACCATTCACAACTGTATGAATTAGCACAAATAAATGAGCCAACGTAGGAAAATAACTCAAGTATATATGACTATTTATTATATGCTAAAGATGGCATTTTTGAATTAGAAGGAAAAAAACATGAATTATTTTAAAATAGTGCTGGGATAATTGGTTAACTATTTGAAAAAATAGACTCAGACAATTGGACATATACTAATAACAGGATCAGTTAAGCAAATTACGCTGCATCAATCTGACGGAATGCTGTGAACACATAAAACAATGTTATGGATGCTACCTGTTGGCGTGGGTCACTTTATTGCTACGAGGAGAAGAGAAAGGAAACAAACTAACAATGTGGTTATTTGATTCCCAATTCAGCTCTATGACTTTAGCTGTGTGACCCTAAGCTGTGTGTCATCTGTATCTCAGTTTCCTCTTTGATAAAGAGCAATAATAAAAGCACCTACCCTCATTCGTTACTGTGAAAGATAAATATGAGAAAATGCATGTCAAGTGCTTGGCATTGTGTCTGGTGCATAGTAGGTGCTTCGTAAATATTCGCTGTTATCATAACTTTTACTGAGCATCTCCAGCGAGCCCTGGAGGTAAAGTGATTCATGGGATACCGTCTTTGCCTTGGAGGTGCTCGCGGGCTGGGTGGGAATGAGGGAGAGGTGCTCGCGGGCTGGGAGGGAATGAGGGAGAGGTGGTCGCGGGCCGGGAGGGAATGAGGGAGAGGTGCTCGCGGGCCGGGAGGGAATGAGGGAGAGGTGCTCGCGGGCTGGGAGGGAATGAGGGAGAGGTGGTCGTGGGCTGGGAGGGAATGAGGGAGAGGTGCTCGCGGGCTGGGAGGGAATGAGGCAGAGGTGCTCGCGGGCTGTGAGCAGATGGTATCTGCTTAGTGGGGTAGGTTCTCTAGCAGGGGAAGTACATGGCGTTCTGGGGACAGAGGAGGCACCAGGCCAGCCAGCAGGTAAGAGAAGTTTCCCGGCAAAGCTGCCCCATCCCCACCCTGAGTTCTGAAGGATTGTCAGTCATTAGCCAGAGAACAAGGGAGCGAAGGGTGTTCCAGACCAGGGGCACAGTGTGGGTCAGTGATGAGCGGGTCAGTTGTGCAGGAGTGGAGATGGTGTTAAGGTAGAGGTAGGAGGTGAGGATGGAGAGAAAGGAGAAAGCAGCAGTGCCAAATTGAGGCATTTGAGACCCGCTAGCATTGCAGGCAGGTGGCCACGGGGTCAGATGGGCAGTTTACAATCACCACCCTGGCTGCTGTGTAGAGAATGGTTTGAATGGAAGAAGGTCAGGTCAAGGAGACAGTGGGGAGGCTGGAGCAGACACCCAGGCAGATGAAGGAAGTGGCAACAGCAGGGTGGTGACACAGAGGTAGATAAAGCACCTGAAGCCAGCATTGAGGAGCTAGCTTCCAAGGATCCAGGAGCAGATGGGGTGTCACAGATGAAGGGTGGAAAGGGCCCAGGACCACCTACAGGATTCAGCCTCATGCCTCCAGGCAGTTGGTGATGCCACTCACTGAGGCGGAGGAAGAGGGACAAGGGCTTAGGGGGAGGTGAACACTTAAGTTTGGAACAGTTGATGAGATGCACAGCTGACCTGCACATGGAGATGCCCAGACGAAGTAGAAGGACACACAGCTCTGAGTCGCCATGAAGCCATGTCTGCTGGAGAGGCACACCTAGGACCCCAGCCTCCAATGACTGATCACTGTTGATGCTGACCTTAGTCACCTGACTCACCAGGGAGAATGTGGGAGAAGAGGGGCCGGGAGGTATCCCTGGAGGACTATGGGACAGGTGTGGCGTGGAGGCCAGAGAAGGATGCACAGGAGTGACGGCCACAATAGTAGTAAGCGGCCCAGGAGCAGTCCGTGACACGGCCGAATCTAGAGAGGAGGGCAGTCAGAAAGGCATGAGCTGGGAGCAGAGTCAAACACAGAAGATCATGAAGGTGAACAGAAGGGCTCCACGGACTGGCAAGGAAGGTGTCGGTGGAGAGTTATTATGAGCGCTTTCAATGGAGCTGGGAAGCAGGGATGGAGGGGAGAGGGGAACCAGCTCACAGAGGGCCCAGAGGCCTCCAATCGTGTTTCTAGTAAATGTTTTGTTTAGAATAGTCTTAGATTCACAGAAAAATTGAGGAGAGGGTACTGAGAGTTCCCACATACCGCATACCCAGTTCCCCCTATTATTAGCATCCTACATTAATATGGTATATTTGTCACAATTAACGAACCAATATTGATCCACAATTATTAACTGAAGTCCATGCTTCATTCAGACTTCCTTGGTTTGTACATGATGCCCTTTTGCCTGTTCCAGGATCCCACATTACATTTAGTTGTTGTCTCTCTTTAGGTTTCTTTCGGCTTTGACAGTTTCTCAGATTTTCCTTGGTTCTGATGACCTTGACAGTTTGGAGAAGTGCTGCTCAGGTATTGTGCAGAATGTCCCTCTCTTGGGATTTGTCAGGTGTTTTCCTCATAGTTAGACTGGGGTTATGGGTTTTGGAGAGGAAGAGCTTGGAGGTCAAGTGCCATTTTTGCATCACATCCTATCGAGGGTACATACTGTCAACGTGACTGATCAATGTTGATGTTGACCTTGGTCACCTGGCTGGGGGGTGACTGTCAGGTTTCTCCCTTGCAGTTACCCTTCTTCCCCCTTCCCACACTGTCCCCTTGGGAAGGAAGTCACTCTGCACAGCCCACACCTAAGGAGGGGGGAGTTTTGCTCCACCTCCTTGAGGGCGGGGTATCTATAAAAATTGTTTGGAATTTTTCTCTATGGGAGATTTGTCTCTTCTCCCCCATTTATTTATTAATTCAATCATTTATTTATATCAGAATGGACTCATGGATATTTACTGTATACTTTGGGTTATAATCCAATACTACTTTATTTTGTTGCTCAGATTCTTCCAGCTTTGGCCCTTGGGAGCTCTCTTTCAGGTGGTCTAGGAGCCAATTTTGGAGAAGCTTTTGTGAAACTCGACCATCAGTAAATGTGGCATCCAGTCCCTTGGTTTTGGGGTCTTGATGGAAGAGAGGAGGGAAGGATTCTGTGGCTTCTGGGTGAGGATCACTGAGGGGTCGGTGGAGGCTACTTGACTGAGAAGCAGTGAAAACCAGATTTGCGGTGCTGTTGCCTGGGCTGTGTTTGGAGGAAGAGAAAGTGTCTTGCTTGAAAGATGTGAGCCTGACCCCGCACACATGTCAGTGGGCCTTACAGGCAGGTTTCAAGTCTGAGAATCGGCTGATGTGATGGGAAGTAGGGCCTGGGGGTGCCCAGCGCTCTGCAGGCTGAATGCTGCCCCTGGAGCAGCACCGTTATGCCCTTGCTGGGGGCACACGGCCCTGGACCTTGGCATCTGCTAACATGACTGACCCCTCAGGGCTGGGGCCTCAGGGGCAGTGTTTGGCAGAGGCCAGCAAAGGCAGGGACATCTAGGAAAGGGAATGGGAAAGGCCTTTATGCAAAGGCAATGTCCCTGGGCGAGAGCTTAGCCGTGGGTAGGAGGCAGGCTTGCCCGGGCCGGGAAGGGGCTGGGCGGGCCGCGCTGCTGACAGCCCTCCCTGGGCCTTCAAGTCCCTTCCCTGGGCTGCTCGCCTCTTTTGTCTACCTAAGTGTTATTGCTGCAAACGTAATAAACCCCTGTGCATTCCACATGCACACTTGCTCCCCAGAACCATGTGGCTAAAAGGAGCACTTAATAGGCTAATGAGGGGACCGTTTGCTCTGAGCCAGAAGGTGTGAGGGGCCACCAAGAGCAGGTGCACGGCAGCTGATCAGGGGCAGGGCCCAGCCAGCCCCAGCATTAGCTAGGTGAGAGCAGAAGCGAGGCTGCCGCCCTCCACCGAGGGGCGGAGAAGTCCCCCCACCCTACCCCCGCCTCGCCATTCTGCAGCCATGCCAGGGCGAAGGGGCAGCTTCTGCAGGGTTCCCTGGCCTTTGTGTCACCCTCAGGCCTTGCCAACCTCCGTGGGGACTTCCAGGGGAGAGCCCTGGGCTGAGGCCAGGAGATCTGATGCCCTGAGTAACCCCCCATCAAACACTCCATCAGCTCATGGTTAGTGGATTAGCCAGCCATGTGTTGGCTCTGTGCTGGCCTGGGCAGGGGAGCAGGAAGGAGCCTGAGTCCGTCCCAGTTGGCCTATTGTGCACCTGGGGACTCTGGGCAAGCCAGGTAATCGGCCTGAGCCTCAGCTTTCTCAGTTGTAAAATGGGCATCATAATGCCTCCCCAAAGGGCTGTTGAGAGATTAAAGGAGATGATGCGGCTAAAGCTCTTAATGTGGATCTGGACATTGAGTAAATGCTCAAAAAATGGTGACTGTTATGTTCAGGTTGTGTCAGCCCTTGACCTCCCAGCCCACCAGCTTAGCCAGCCCAGCCCAACTCAGGCTAGCCCACTGGCTTCGTCCCTTCCGGCTGCTCTAACAGAACAGTATAGACTGGGTGGCTTGTAAACAGCAGACAGTTCTAGAGGCTGGAAGTCCAAGATCAGGGTGCCAGCATGGTCGGGCTCTGGAGAAGGCCCTCTTCCGGGTTGTAGACTGCCAGCCTCTCCATGTATTCTCACATGGTAGAAGAAGCAAGGGAAATTTCTTGGGCTGCTCTTATTAATATAAGGGCACTAATCCCATTCATGAGGGCACTATCCTCATGACCTAATCACCTCCCAAAGGCTCCACCTCCTAATGCCATCACCTTGGGGGCTAGGTTTCAACATATGAATTTTGCAGGGACACATACATTCAGACCATCGCACCCAGCTAGCGCAGCCCACCCAGGCCAGCCATAGCACTATCCTGCCTTTCCCCACCCCTTATCTTACCCTAACCAGTCTGGGGAACAATGATCACCCTTCAAGCTCCCAGTGCATCTGGTGAGACGCGCTGGCCTGCACATTCCCAGCAGGGTCTCAGCCTTCAGCCCACCTAGGCTCCATCACCATGAGATGCCCTCTGCTTCAGTTTCCCTGCTCAGTACTCTTTTCCCCCCTGAACAGAGACATGAGAGCTCAGAGACTATAGCATGGGATTCTGAAATTGAAGATTTGAGGAGTTTGGGTGGCTAGCCGAATGTAATTCTGACTATAAAGCTATAATAACCCTCAAGCCTGTACAGTCATTTAGGGAAGCATCAGTACATTGTATAAACGCCTCTTGAACCATACTGGCTGGACTCAAATCCTGGTCCCACCACTTACAAGCTCTGCAACCTTGGACAAGTTGTTAATTTCTCTGTGTCTGTGTTTCCTCATCATAAAATCGGGATGTTTATAATAGTAGTTCCTTCCTCATAAGGTTTTTTGATGATGGTTAAATGAACTGGTACTTGTAAAATGCTCAGAATAGTGCTGGACATGTCTAAGTGCTGTATAAGAATTACGTAACTGTGATAATGACTATCTTTATTTATTGAGCTCTTAACCACTTGCCAGGCCCCGGGTCTAGCACTGCATCTGCTGTATCTCACTGAATCCTCTCACAAACTCTGGGATGTTTGTACTACTGTACCCATTTCACAGGATAGTAACTGGGCCCAGGCTCACCAGGGTCTCCTGCCTCACTCACCCCATTCTCTCTTCTGCATTTCATTCTGATTTCTTTCTGCCCAGATACACAGAGCCACATATTTCTCCCAGGCCCCAGACCCCTCCTGATGGTCATTTCATTTATTTAGTTGTACATTTGTTTATCACTTCAAGCCTTTATTTTAAAATGTAATTTTGGACTTCCCTGGTGGTGCAGTGGTTAAGAATCTGCCTGCCAATGCAGGGTTCGAGCCCTGGTCCGGAATATCCCACATGCCGCGCAGCAACTAAGCCCACGCGCCACAACTACTGAGCCTGTGTGCCACAACTACTGAAGCCTGCACGCCTAGAGCCTGTGCTCCACAACAGAGACAAGCCACCACAATGAGAAGCCCGAGCACCGCAACGAACAGTAGCCCCCGCTCGCTGTAACTAGAGAAAGCCTGCGCGCAGCAGCGAAGACCCAACGCAGCCAAAAATAAATAAATAAATTTATTTTTAAAAAAACATATATATATATAATTTCACATTTATAGAAAAATTGCAAGAATAATACAAAGAATACCTATATACCTTTTGCTCTGATTTACCCATTCTTATTTTGCCTCATTTGCCTTATTATATCATTGTGCTCTCTGTCTCTCTAAATGGTTTAAACCATTTTAAAGGGGTTTTAAATATATTCACCATGTTGTACAACCATCCCCACTATCTGGTTCCTGAACATTTTCATCACCTCCAAAAGAAACACTGTATCCATTAAGCAGTCACTCCCCATTCTCCCTCCCCCCAGATCCTGGCAACCACTATTCTGTTTACTGTCTATATGGATTTTCTTTTCTGAACATTTCATATAAATGGAATCATACAATACGTGGTTTTTTGGTTCTGGGTCCTTACACATAGCATAATGTTTTCAAGGTTCATCCCAGTTGTAGCATGTATCAGTATTCCATTCCTTTTTTTGTTGTTTTTTGTTTTGTTTTTTGGTACGCGGGCCTCTCACTGCTGTGGCCTCTCCCGTTGCGGAGCACAGGCTCCGGACGCGCAGGCTCAGCGGCCATGGCTCACGGGCCCAGCCGCTCCGCGGCATGTGGGATCTTCCCGGACCAGGGCACGAACCCGCGTCCCCTGCATCGGCAGGCGGGCTCCCAACCACTGTGCCACCAGGGAAGCCCTGCATTCCTTTTTATGGCTGAATAACATTCTATTGTATGGATGCACCACAATTTGTTTATCTGAATGTCAGTTGATGGATATTTGGGTTGTTTTTACCTTTGGCCATTATGAATATTGCTACTGTGAACATTTGTGTATACATTTGTGTGTGAACATATGTTTTCAGTTTCTCTTTGGCTCACACCTAAAAGTGGAACTGCTGGGTCACATGGTAACTCTATGCTTAATTTTTTTAAGAACTGACAAACTTTTTTCCACAGTGGCTCTACCATTTTTCATTCCCACTCGCAATGTAATAGAGTTCTACTTACTCCATGTTCTTGCCAGCACTTGCTATTTTCTGTTAAAAAAAATATCATTATAGCCATCCCAGTGAGTGTGAAGTGGTATCTCACTGGAGTGTTTTTTTTTAAATTATTTATTTATATATATTTTTTATTTTTGGCTGCAGTGGGTCTTCGTTACTGCGAGTGGGCTTTCTCTAGTTGCGGCGAGTGGGCTTCTCATTGCGGTGGGCTCTCTTGTTGTGGAGCATGGGCTCTAGAGCGCAGGCTCAGTAGCTGTGGTGCACGGGCCCAGTAGCTCCTTGGCATGTGGGATCTTCCCGGACCACGGCTCGAACGCTTGTTCCTTGCATTGGCAGGCGGATTCCCAACCACTGCGCCACCTGGGAACCCCTCACTGGAGTTTTGATTTTCATCTCCCCAGTGATTAATGATGTTGAGTATCTTTTCCTGGGCTTATTGGCCATTTGTTTATCTTTTTTGGAGAAATATCTATTCAAGTCCTTTCCCTATTTTTTAATTGGATTTTCAGCTTTTTGTTTGTTGAATTATGAGAGTTCTTTATGTATTCTGGACACTAAACCTCTTTCAGATATGTGATGTGTAAATATTTTCCCCCATTCTGTGGGTTTTCTTTTCACTTTCTTGATAATGTCCTTTGATGCACAAAAATTTTTTAATTTTGGTGAGGTCCAGGTTATCTATTTTTTCTTTTCTTTGTGCTTTTGTGTCATATTTAAGAAACCATTGCCTAATCCATGAAGTCTTGACGATTTACATCAATATTTTCTTCTAAGAGTTTTGTCACTTTAGCTATTACATTTAGATCTTTAACGTATTTTGAGTTAATTTTCATATACAGGCATACCTCAAAGGTATTGCAGACCACAACAATAAAGCAAATATCACAGTAAAGCAAGGCATATGAATTTTTTGGTTTTCCAGTGGATGTAAAAGTTATATTTACACTATACTTACAGTCTGTTAAGTGTGTTAATAGCATTGTGTCTGAAAAAACAATGTGCATACCATAACTTGAAATACTTTGTAGCTAAAAAATATTATCATCTGAGCCTTCAGCAAATCATAATCTTTTTGCAACAGTAACATCAAAGATCACTCATCATTGATCACCATAACATAGAATAATAATGAAAAAGTTTGAAATATTGCAAGAATCACCAAGATGTGACACAGAGACACGAAGTGTGCAAATGCTGTGGAAAAAGATGGTGCCAGTAGACTTGATTGATGCAGGCTTGCCACAAACCCTCAATTTGTAAAAAGCCCAATATCTGTGAAGCCTGATAAAGCAAAGTGCAATAAAATGAGGTATGCCTGTGTAGTGTGAATTAAGGGCCTAATTTCATTCTTTTGCTGTTGTCCCAATACCATTTGTTGGAGGAATCATTCTCTCACCCATTGAACGGCCTTGGTATTCTTAACTTCTCCTTCAGTTTTGAAGCGTAGTTTTGCTGAATATAGAATTCTTGGCTGATATTTGTTTCCTCAGAACTTTAAATACTTCATCCCACTGCCTTCTGACTTCCATGGTTTCTAATGAGAAATGACTGTTAATGTTATTGAGGATCCGGTGTATGTGAGTAGTCACTTCTCTCTTGCTGCTCTCAGGATTCTCCCTTTGTCTTTGTCTTTCTACAGTTTGATTATGTGTCTCTGTGTGGATCTCTTCGTTGTTGTTTTTTTTAAGTGTAGTTGATTTACAGTGTTGTGTTAATTTCTGCTGTACAGCAAAGTGATTCAGATATATATATATATATATATATTCTTTTTTTAATATTCTTTTCCATTATGGTTTATCACAGGATATTGAATATAGTTCCCTATGCTATACAATAGGGCTTTGTTGTTTATCCATTCTATGTATAATAGTTTGCATCTGCTAACCCCAAATTCCCACTCTATCCCTCCTCCACCCTCCTCCCCCTTGGCAACCACAAGTCTGTTCTCTATGTCTGTGAGTCTGTTTCTGTTTCATAAAAGTTCATTTGTGTCATATTTTAGATTCTATATATAAGTAATATCATATGGTATTTGTCTTTCTCTTTCTGGCTTACTTCAGTTAGTATGATAATGTCTAGTTCCCACCATGTTGCTGCAAATGGCGTTATTTCGTTCTTTTTTATGGCTGAGTAATATTCCATTGTGTGTGTGTGTGTGTGTGTGTGTGTGTGTGTGTGTGTATATATACATACACATGTGTGGATCTCTTTGGATTTATCCAAATTGAAGTTTTGTGAGTTCTTGGATGTGTAGATTCATGTTTTTCATTAGATTGAGGAAGTTTTTAGCCATTATTTCTTCAAATACTTTTTCTGCCCTTATGTCTTTCTCCTCTCCTTCTGGACTCCTTTATGCATATGTGGGTATTCTTGATGGTGTCTCACACATCTCCTAAGCTCTCGTCATTTATCGTCATTCTCTTTTCTTTCTTTTCCTCAGAATGAATAATCTCAATTGACCTATCTTCAGATTTGCTGATTCTTGCTTTTGCCTGCTCAGATCTGCTATTGATCCCCTGTACTGAGTTTTTCATTTCAGTTATAATACTTTTCACCTCCAGAATTTCTATTTGATTCCTTTTTGTGTCTTCACTGGTATTTTCCACTTGGTAAGATATTCTCATGATTTCCTTTAGTTCTTTGGACATGGTTTCCTTGAGCTCTTTGGCCATATCTAAAATAGCTGATTGGAATTCTTTGTCTAGTAAGTCCAATGTCTGGGTTTCCACAGGGACAGTTTCTATTAATTGCTTTTTCTCCCTGTGTATGGGTCCTACTTTCTTGGTTTTTTGCATGCCTCGTCCTTAGCTTTCTGTGCTCAATTTGCCCAACCTTCAGCAAACTACACTTCTTCCCTCCTCAGAACCTTTGCACATGCTTATCCCTCTGCTGGGATGAATGAACCCACCACCACTCAATGCCTCCTTATCCCTTAGAGCCTCTTTCACATTAAAAACTTATCTATTTGTTGTGCATATGAATATCAGTTCTAAAATGGTAGTATTCAATAAACAAAACTGTCTTTTTTCTTTCTTTGCTTTGCTTTTTTCTGCATGTCTGGGTCATTCCTGATCCTGACCTCTCAATCCATGGGCTGTGTGGAAGGGAAAGGAAAACCCCATGGTTTTCACTCCCACCCTTGCCTCCTTCTGGATGGTGCCTAGAGTATGAGAAACCTCACCTTACCCCACACAGCTGCCTTGCTGGGCTCCCTTTGTCTTTCCACTATTGATGAAGCCCATCCCCTTCCACTCTGGCCCATAGGCCTCTGTCCCTCTCTCTTCTCTCCTCCCTCCAGCTGGTAATCTCTTCTTCATGTGAGAAAACTGGTTCTCCCTTCATATTTCTGGCCAAGACCCTTTGTCTATGCCTTATGCCTACACCTGACAACCAATACCAGCTGGGGTTAGACAACTGGTGAATGAGATGAGGACATTGTCCCTCCAAGTAAACAAAATTGACACTGTTCCTGGATACTCACAGGAAAGAAGAATCAGGGACACCTCTTGTCTCTCCCCTTGGAATTTTGAGGTTCTTAAACTATGTCTGATGGACTGGGGTGGACTGAAGGGGTCCAGGTGGCAGACAAAGCCAACAGGACCTGAGGGGAGGCTTTTCCTGGGAACAGGGTCAGGGAACCTGTCTGGTAGCCTAGATTCAGCCCCAGGACTGGGCAGTGAGAGGGGAGAGGGGTTCTGGGCAGGGGTCCTTGCTGACAGCATCTTCTCACACAACCACCTCAATGCCATTTGCCATGGAGAAAGAATGAGTGGGCTTGGGGCCCGGGCCACATCTGGGTGCTGCGGCGATGGTGAGGAGTGACCATTCGTGAGGCATGCGGACATCCATGGTGACCGGGGCAGCACATGGGCTTCCCGGAGGAGGCGAGAGTAACCAGGACTGACTCTGGCTTCGGGGACTAGGGGACATATGGGATGTGGAACTGGGTGGGTGGTGACTAGGAGGTCAGTGTAGAAACAGGACCTCCTGGGGACCTGGCAGCTGAGCTTAGAGTTATTATTCACGAGATGATGGGGAAACTTGACTTTGTTTCATGGCTTTGGGCTGGTGAGCGTTGAGGACATTTGGATTCCATTTAGAAAATGAACAAGGGGGAAAGAGAAAAGGGAGAGATCAAAAAGATAGGGAGGTCGGGTCAGGCCGAGGAGAAGACTCGGGGGAAGGATAAGGATGGACAAAGCCTAAGAGAGGAGGAGAGAGAGAAAGGGAGGGAGAGAAAACAGTTAGCAATGGATCCAAGTTGGAAGTGAAAGGCATCTGGCAACCTTGCATTGCCTATGAAATGATATTAACATTTTATTATTGTAAGGTGAGCTTTCTAAAACGGAATTTTAAATGTTACCCTGCTGTTCGGGAACACAAAAACCTTTAATTTTATGCAAATGAACAGCGAGGAGCTGAGTGCTTAATGTAAACGAACACTTTCTTTGTAGGAGAGGTTGGAAGAGAGAAAAAAAATTCCCCAGGATTCTTTAATTGCTGTCTGAAATTATGTAAATCCCAGCACCAGGCAGAACACAATTACCCCGCGGCCCTCCCTGCCAGTGCTGCTAATGTCTAACAAAATATCGGTGGGTGACATTTAGATGAGGTAATGCAAATGAGAATTAATTTTTTTCCAAGACAAAGGGCAGCTGAAAGGTCACCTCATTCATATACAGGAGCGGAGGAAAGCCCGCAAATGCCGTGGGTGGGGTGGGGGGGACAGGGGGCCCTGGGCAGGGTGTCTCCCTCAGCTGGGCCCAGATCCCTGGATTTTTGGCCTCTGGGAGGCTTAGATTGCCAACTCTCTGGCTGTAGTTCCCAAGTAGTTCTTCATGGACATCGGGTTAACAAATGTAAATAGCCATAAAATAAAAACACTCCTGCACATGGAGGTGATCCAACCTCAGCTATAAGATGCTTTCACAAACTCGCTCATGTTGCATGCTCATGACAGCCCTGCAGGGTGTAACATGAGCTGCTCCGATATTTTGAGAGGAAAATTGAGGCTCAGAGAAGTCTGGTCCCCTGGCCAAAGGCACACAGTTAAATCTGATGGCAAGGGCTTCCCTGGTGGTGCAGTAGTTGAGAGTCCGCCTGCCGATGCAGGGGACGCGGGTTCGTGCCCCGGTCCGGGAAGATCCCACATGCCGCGGAGTGTGAGCCGTGAGCCATGGCCGCTGAGCCTGCGTGTCCGGAGCCTGTGCTCCGCAATGGGGGAGGCCACAACAGTGAGAGGCCCGCGTACCGCAAAAAAAAAAAAAAAAAATCTGATGGCAAGAACACTAAGGAAGGGAGGGTGTTGTTGGCATTTACCCTTCTTTTTCCCCCTCTCTCTCTCTTGCTCTTCTTCCTTCCTTCTTTCCTTCCCTCCTTCCTTTCTGTCTTCCTACCTCCCTTCACCCTTCAATCTCTCCTTTCCTTTCCTTCCTTCCTAGTCTTCTCCCTTAAGAAGATGTTTTTTATTTTAAAAAACATTTTAATACAGAGGGCTTGCAGCGAGGAAACCGGGACTCCTATTTAACATCCACCTACACACACACACACACACACACACACACACACACACACACACACACCACCGAGTCCTTGTTTCTCCTTGCAATAACCTTCATACACATAACCCAGCCTGGTCAGCTCCTGCCCATCCTTAAGTTTCAGCATAAATGTTATATTCTTAAGGAGGCCTTCCTTGACCTGCCCCCCAACCCCAGCGCCCGGGACTTTGACTGCCAAGCACCTACCAAAAATTGCAGTAACACGGTCAAGTTCTCTTTTCCCTGTGAGATCGTAAATTCCACGAGGGCAGGGGCAGGGTCTGTGGTGGTTGTCACCACAGCCCTGGTGTCTAGAACATTGCCTGGCACTGCCTTTGCTCAGTAAATGTTTAATGAATTCATGAATAAATTAATGATATAAAAGGAGATTGTGTACTGGTCAAAGTTAGCATGATGGTTTATGCATATAAAAAGGTGAAGCAAGAGTAAATTGTACATTCTTGACAATTACTCCTGGAATTCTAGAAATACATTTAGCAGTTGGAGGTGTGAGAGGAAATGTTTTAGAGAGAAGAGAAGAACTGTGCAGGTTAAGAGAACTCTCTCCTATTAACTTAGTCTCAATGCCAATGCAATTCACATCTTAAATTCCATAGACAACTGTGACTTAGTTGAGTCAACACTTGATTGTCTGTATGAGTCTTTAATGCCAGTTTTTAATCCTGAGACAATCCCTCTAGTCACTATGAAAGACTCTTTGGGCTTAAGCCAAATATAGAGGCAGGTAAATCTACTGTTAAAAGCAAAACAAAAAACCTCTATAGGTATTTTTTATTATCTACCTTAAAAGACATTACCTGTGGGCTTCCCTGGTGGCGCAGTGGTTGAGAGTCCGCCTGCCGATGCAGGGGACACGGGTTCGTGCCCCGGTCCGGGAAGATCCCACATGCCGCGGAGTGGCTGGACCCGTGAGCCATGGCCGCTGAGCCTGCGCGTCCGGAGCCTGTGCTCCGCAACGGGAGAGGCCACAACAGTGAGAGGCCCGCGTACTGCAAAAAAAAAAAAAAAAAAGTATTCCAAAAAGAAGAAAAATGACTGTAAGAGAAAAGTTTGAGATGTAGGTAGGAATTATGAGCAAAGGAAATGGTGAACATATGGGTATATCTAAATAAACATTTATTATATAAAACAATAGAAAGAATAATATCAGATGTGGGAGGATTACAAAAGGATAGAAGAAAATGCTGGATAAAAATAACATGTGAGTCAGGAGGGGTTATCTGAGTTAGTATTTTAAGTTCCTTGTATTGTTTGGCAGTAGGGTAAAGATATTGATTAATTTCAGAATCTATTCAGCAAAATATGCCTGTTAATTTTAATAGTTGTGAAGAAATAAGTTGGTGTTTGTTTGAAGCCATTAGTTTCTGGGTTGTTTATTATACACCAGTATATAACTGACACATTTGTCCTACCTTACATTAAAAATGCATTTTAAGTCTACAGTCTTACAGCAGTTTGGGGTCAATGCATAAATAGACACACAAGATAATAGAAGAGACTAGAGTCTAAAAATGGACCCCAATAGTTCAAAAATGATTCAACAAGTGGCATTGGGGCAATTAGCCAGCCACTTATTCACTTTCCAGTGCTTAGGACGTTGATTTTTGTATTTTGTACCAAATTTATCATTATTACCTGTGTATGGGTAAGTCCAGTGGGAGTGAAACTCTCCAGGGTTTTACTTTTACCATTTCCCATTCATAATGAATGGAAACTATAAAAGTAAAACCGTAAAGTGCTAGGTTTCAACATACTTACGGCATAGTGGCAGTAAGTGCATATCGATGTCATGGGCGTCTCTATATTTCATACCCTCCTTCACAGTCAGGTTGGAGCCACGTGGTACTTCCTGTGGACAACATGGCTCTTGCTTACCCAATATCCAGCCTCCCCAGTGGAAGGCTAATTTTGAGGGGAGCAGTAACTAGGGGAATAACTGACAAAAGTACAGTGACCTGTGAGGCAATCAGAAAAAGAAAGATAAACACAAGACAAGACAATAGAGAAAAGTGAACTAATGAAAAGGTATTTGTGAGGGAAAAAGAACTGTGTAATGACACGTACCAAAAAGCTATCATCTCTCAGTTGTTAAAGCTTAGTGATTTTTGTTTTCCTCTTCATACTATTCTGCATTTTCCTAGTGTTCTACAAGTGTGATTATATTTTTGTTAGAAAAAAATAAATGACTGGGATACTTCAGAATTGTTATCAGTTTATTCAAAATAGCACATTGTTTCCTGTGATCTTATGAAGTGTCTTGTCAGTCATGAATTATGGGCTCAGGTCCAATTTTTTTTATTGGGGGTCTTAATTTTCCCCTAATGAATCCATATCATAACATATCATAAGGATAGTAAGCCTTTCTGATTCTTTCCTTAGTTTGTTGTTTGCCTTTTAATTTTGTCAATGGGATTTTTAACTTATAGAATTGAATTATCTGACTCTAGTGAAATTTATCAATATGTTCCTTTGATACTTATTCCTTTGCTTATGCTTGGAAAGTCCTTTCAGTGAGGTTAAGTATGCTCTTTATTTGCATATATATTCTAGTTTTCCTACTTTTAATTCTATAAATCATATGGACATTATATTGGTATTTGGTATAAGATAAAGATTTAAGTGGAGTATTCTCTTTTTTTTTAATGAAAACATATTAGACAATTTCTCTAACCTCATTAGCCAAATACTTGTTCCTTCCTATCCTTCCATCTCACAACCATCTGGATGTTTTCTGTGGCAGACGTTGCTGCTTATCTACAACACAACATTTTTTTAAAAATTTTTCTGAAGTCTAGTGGATTTACAATGTTGTGTTAATTTCTGCTGTACAGCAAAGTGATTCAGATATATATATAGATCTAGATATACTTTTTCATAGTGTTTTCCATTATGGTTTATCACAGGATATTGAATATAGTTCCCTGTGCTATACAAGTAGAACCTTGTTGTTTATCCATCACATATATAATAGTTTGCATCTACCAATCCAAAATTCCCAATCCAACCCTCTCCCACGGCTCTCCCCCTTGGCAACCACAAGTCTGTTCTCTACGTCTGTGAGTTTTTTTCTGTTTCATAGATAAGTTCATTTGCGTCGTATTTTAGATTCCACATATAAGTGATATCATGTGATATTTGTCTTTCTCTTTCTGACTTACTTTGCTTAATATGATAATCTCTAGTTCCATCCGTGTTGCCGCAAAGGGCATTGTTTTGTTCTTTTTTATGACTGAGTAATATTCCATTGTATGTATGTACCACATCTTCTTTATCCATTCATCTATCAATGGGCGCTTAGGTTGCTTGCATGTCTTGGCAATTGTAAATAGCAACACAACATTTCTTATCAACAGAATCTTGATTTTATTTGGGAAAGTATTGTGCCCACCTATTTTTAAAAAGTATTTCTCTCAGCTTCCCTCACAGTTCGGGGCAACAGCGTGACTCCATTGGTCAATGGGATATAAGTGGATGTCTGCTGGAAACTTCTAGGGGGACCTGTTTCTCGGTACAGATACTGATATAGGTATTGTTCCTTCCTTCTTTCTTCTCTCCTTCCCTCCTTCCCTTCGCCCCCCTTCCCTCCCTCCTTTCCTTTCTTCCTTCTTTACTCTGTCTGTAATGTGGATGGGATATCTCAAGGTGGAGTGGCCATTTTTGCAACCTCAGGGTACAAGATCACACCAGGCAGGGCAGAGGAAGAAGGAAGAAACTCTACTCCTGACGTAGGTGCATCATCCTTGACCTGTCCACCTCTGGCCATCTTGTTTCATGAGAGAAGCAATGCCCTCAGGCAGCAGTTAAACACCAAGAGTCAGGTTTCTCTTATATGCAACCAAATGCAACTTACATGTTAATGGGACTTATACGTTAATGCAACATCTTATATGTAAGTTCTTATAATTAAAGTCTGTTTCCAAGTTGTTTATCATGTTCATTTGAGGTGTCTGTCAAATACATTAACAGTGACACTTTTTAAATTATTACTGTGCAATAAGTTTTGTTATTGGATGGGGCTAGTGCCCCTTCATTACCTCACTTTTTTCAAAATATCCTATCTATACTCAAAATTTTATTCTTTCTGATGAACTCTAGAATTACTTCTCAAGTTGGTCGAACCCATTTTGTCTTTTGAATGGAACTGTATTAAACCCATATAGTAATTTGGGAAGAATTCATATCTTCACAACATTTCATCTTCCCATTCTTGGGCATGGTATAACTTTCTGTTTCTCCAATGCTCTGTATCTATGAATAAAAGTTTGTAGCATTCACATATACTTTCTGTATAATTCTTTTTATGGTTACTGCTAAATACTTTATGCTTTTACTGCTATTGTAAATAGAATTTTCTATTATATCTTATAACTGGTTATTGCTAGCATATGGGAGAAATTGATTTTCAAATATTTATCTTGTATTTGACTGCTCATTTATCCTAAGAGCTTTTCAGTTGATGCTTTTTTGTTTTCTAGGTATATAATTGTATCATCTGTAAATAATGATGATTTCACCTTCTCCTTTCTAATAGTTAGACCTCTTATCTCTGCTTACATATTTTATTGCCTGGAGCAGAAAGATACTGAATAAAAATGCTTATGTTGCTCTTAATTTTATAGGACATCTATTGTGTCCCCATAAATACAATTCTATTGTTTTAAGATAAGTATTCTTCAAGTCAGTGAATATTCTCCTATTCCTGATTTTTAAAGAGTTTATATAAATTAGTAATGAGTGTCAAATTTTATTGTCTTTTCTGCATTGATTGAGGTTATCTCTCTCTTTTCTTTAATTGTTCCTTCTGATAGAGTGCATTATGTTATTGGGTTCCTTACATACAAGTAATCTTTGAAATTCTGGGATAAATCAGACTTGGTTGTGAAAGGTGATTTTAGGAATATCATTGCTGGTTTTAATTTACTAATTTTAAAGGATTTTTCACATCTAAATTCATAACTAGATTCATCTTCAGTGTTGGCTTCAGGTTTCACTAGCTCTATAAAACGAAATAGGTAAGGTAACTTGAATTAGATTGAATTTTGGACCCAAATCTTTACTCATCTGTGGTACCGTTAGACGTGTCCTTGTCGTGGGCAGAATTTATCTCTTGCTCTTTGGCATTGGGTTCAGCCATATGACTTGCTTTGGCCAATGGAATGTGAGTGGGTGTTTTAAGAGCAGAAGTGTGAAATGTGCTCTGCAGTGTGCTTGCCTCACATGATTCTGACATTGCCATGAGAAAAACACACCCCAGTTAGTCTGCTGGTCCAAAAGATGAGAGACACATGGAACACACCTGGGCCCTAGTTGCAGCTTGGACCCAAGCTCAGCCAAGCCAAGATGAGATCACTTGGTGCCCAGGTGACCTACAGACATGTAAGCAAGAATGGATGATTGTTGTTTTAAACCATGTAGTTTGGGGGTGGTTTGTTACATAAGATTATTGAGACAATAGCTGGCTGATGTACTACTTCCCACCTTTTCCAGCTTATATTATTTTCCTTCTTGCTAAAGAACTTCTTTTAACCTTTCTTGCAAGGCAGGTCACTGGCAACAAATTCCCTCAATTTTTGGTTGTCTGAGAAATTCTTTATTTCCCCTTCACTTTAAAAACAATTTATTAATTGAAGTATTGTTGCTGTACAATATTATATAAGTTACAGGTGTACAGTATAGTGATTCACAATTTTTAAAGGTTATACTCCATTTATAGTTATTATAAAATATTGGCTATATTTCCTGTGTTGTACAATATATCCTTGTAGCTTATTTTATACCTAGTAGTTTGTACCTCTTAATCCCTTACCCCTATGTTGCCCCTTCTCCTTCCCCTCACCCCACTGGTAACCACTAGTTTGTTCTCTATATCTGTGAGTCTGAAAATCAAAACCACAATAAGATATCACCTCACACCTGCCAGAGTGACTATCATCAAAAAGAATACAAGTAACAAATGTTGGCGAGGATGTGGAGAAAAGGGAAGCCTCCCTCATACACTGTTGGTGGGAATGTGAATTGGTGCCGCCACTGTGGAAAACAGTATGGAGGTTTCTCAAAAATCTAAAACTAGAACTGCCATATGACCCAGCATTTCCATTCCTGGGTATATACGGTATATATCCAAAAAACAAAAAACAAAAAACAAAAAAACCCCACTATTTCTCCTTCACTTTTAAAGGACAATTTCAAAGGGTATGTAATTCTATATTGGTGATTATTTTTTCTCTTAACACTTTAAATATTTCACAGCTTTCTCTTCTTGCTGGCATGATTTCTGAGAGAAATTGGATATAATTATTTTTGTAAGGTGTTTTCTCCCTCTGGCTTCTTTCAGGCTTTTTTTTTTAATAGATCTTTATTAGAGTATAATTGCTTCACAATACTGTGTTAGTTTCTGTTATACACCAAAGTGAATCAGCCATATGCATAGATATGTCTCCATATCCCCTCCCTCTTGAGCCTCCCTTCCATCCTCCCTATCCCAGCCCTCTAGGTCATTGCAAAGCACTGAGCTGATCTCCCTGTGCTATGCTGCTGCTTCCCACCAGCCAACTATTTACATTCCGTACTGTATATATATTGATGCTACTCTCACTTCGTCCCAGCTTCCCCCTCCCACCCCATGTCCTCAAGTCCATTCTCTATGTCTACATCTTTATTCCTGCCCTGCAACTAGGTTCTCAGTACCATTTTTTTTTTTTTTTAGATTCCATGTATGTGCATTAGCATACGGTATTTATTTTTCTCTTTCTGACTTACTTCTCTCTGTATGACAGACTCTAGGTCCATCCACCTCACTACAAATAACTCAATTTCGTTTCTTTTTATGGCTGAGTTATATTCCATTGTATATATGTGCCACATCTTCTTTATCCATTCATCTGTCGATGGACACTTAAGTTGCTTCCATGTCTTGGCTATTGTAAATAGTGCTGCAAAGAACATTGTGGTACATGACTCTTTTTGAATTACAGTTTTCTCAGGGTATATGCCCAGTAGTGGGATTGCTGGGTCATATGGTCATTCTATTTTTAGTTTTTAAGGAACCTCCATACTGTTTTCCATAGTGGTTGTATCAATTTACATTCCCACCAACAGTGCAGGAGGGTTCCCTTTCCACCACACCCTTTCCAGCATTTACTGTTTCTAGATTTTTTGATGATGGCCATGCTGACTGGCATGAGGTGATACCTCACTGTAGTTTTGATTTGCATTTCTCTAATAATTAGTGATGTTGAGCAGCTTTTCATGTGTCTCTTGGCCATCTGTATGTCTTCCTTGGTGAAATGTCTATTTAGGTCTTCTGCCCATTTTCTAATTGGATTGCTTGGTTTTTCTATATTGAGCTCCATGGGCTGTTTGTATATTTTGGAGATTAATCCTTTGTCTATTGTTTCATTTGCAAATATTTTCTCCCATTCCGAGGGTTATCTTTTTGTCTTGTTTATGGTTTCCTTTGCTGTGCAGAAGCTTTTAAGTTTATAAGTCCCATTTGTTTATTTTTGTTTTTATTTCCATTACTCTAGGAAGTGAGTCAAAAAAGATCTTGCTGTGGTTTATGTCATAGAGTGTTCTGCCTATGTTTTCCTCTAAGGGTTTTATAGTGTCTGGTCTTACATTTAGGTCTTTAATCCATTTGGAGTTTATTTTTGTGTACGGTGTTAGGGAATGTTCTAATTTCATTCTTTTACATGTAGCTGTCCAGTTTTCCCAGCACCACTTATTGAAGAGGCTGTCTTTTCTCCATTATATGTTCTTGCCTCCTTTGTCATAAATTACGTGCCCATATGTGTGTGGGTTTATCTCTGCGCATTCTGCCCCATACCATTGATCTATATTTCTTTTTTTGTGCCAGTACCATACTGTCTTGATTATTGTAGCTTTGTGCTATAGTTTGAAGTCGGGGAGCCTGATTCCTCCAACCCCATTTTTTCTTTCTCAAGATTGCTTTGGCTATTCGGGGTCTTTTGTGTTTCCATATGAATTGTAAAATTTATTGTTCTAATTTTGTGAAGAATGCTATTGGTAGTTTGATAGGGATTGCATTAAATCTGCAGATTGCTTTGGGTAGTATAGTCATTTTCACAATATTGATTCTTCCAATCCAAGAACATGGTATATTTCTCCATTTGTTTGTGTCATCTTTGATTTCTTTCATCAGTGTTTTATAGTTTTCTGAGTACAAGTTTTTCACTTCCTTAGGCAGGTTTATTCCTAGGTTTTTTTGTTTGTTTGTTTCAGTGGTAAATGGGAGTGTTTTCTTAATTTCTGTTTCAGATATTTCATCATTAGTGTACAGGAAGGGCAGAGATTTCTGTGCATTAATTTTGTATCCTGCAACCTTACCAAATTCATTGATTAGTTTCTAGGAGTTTTCTGGTGGCATCTTTAGGATTTTCTATGTATAGCATCATGTTATCAGCAAACAGTGACAGTTTTACTTCTTCTTTTCCAATTTGGATTCCTTTTATTTCCTTTTCTTCTCTGATTGCTGTGGCTAGGATTTCCAAAATTATGTTGAATAAGAGTGATGAGAGCGGACATCCTTGTCTTGTTCCTGATCTTAGTGAAAATGCTTTCAGTTTTTCACCATTGAGTATGATGCTTGCTGTGGGTTTGTCATATACAGTCTTTATTATGTTGAGGTAGGTTCCCTCTATGCCCATTTTCTGGAGAGTTTTTATCATAAATTAGTGTTGAATTTTGTCAAAAGCTTTTTCTGCATCTATTGAGATAATCATATGGTTTTCTTCTTTAATTTGTTAATGTGGTGTATCACATTGATTGATTTGTGTATATTGAAGAATCCTTGCATCCCTGGGATAAATCCCACTTGATCATGGTGTATGATCCTTTTAATGTGTTGTTGGATGCTAGAATTTAGTTCAGGATTTTTGCATCTATGTTCATCAGTGATATTGGTCTATAATTTTCTTTTTCTGTGATATCTTTTTCTGGTTTTGGTATCGGGGTGATGGTGGCTTCATAGAATGAATTTGGGAGTGTTTCTCCCACTACAATTTTTTGGAAGAGTTTGAGAAGGATCGGTGTTAGCTCTTCTTTAAATGGTTGATTCAATTTGCCTGTGAAGCCATCTGGTCCTGGACTTTTGTTTGTTGGAAGATTTTTAATTATGGTTTCAATTTCATTACTTGTGATAGGTCTGTTTATATTTTCTAATTCTTCCTGGTTCAGTCTTGGAAATTTGTACCTTTCCAAGAATTTGTCCATTTCTTTGTGGTTGTCCATTTTATTAGCATATAGTTGCTTGTAGTAGTCTCTTATAATCCTTTGTATTTTGCGGTCTCAGTTGTGATCTCTCCTTTTTCATTTCTAATTTTATTGATTTGCGTCCTCTCCCTTCTTTTCTTGATGAATCTGGCTAAGTGTTTATCAGTTTTGTTTATCTTCTCAAAGAACCAGTTTTTAGTTATATTGATCTTTGCTATTGTTTTCTTCGTTTTTATTTCATTTATTTTTGCTCTGATCTTTATGATTTCTTTCCTTCTACTGACTTTGGGGTTTCTTTCTTCTTCTTTCTCTAGTTGTTTTAAGTGTAGGTTTAGTTTGCTTATTTGAGATTTTTCTTGTTTCTTGTGGTGAGATGAAATTGCTATAAACTTCCCTCTTAGAACTGCTTTTGCTGCATAACATAGGTTTTGGATCTTCCTGTTTTCATTGTCATTTGTTTCTATGTATGTTTTAATTTCTTCTTTGATTTCTTCAGTGATCTCTTGGTTATTTAGTAGCACACTGTTTAACTTCCATGTATTTGTGTTTTTTATAGTTTTTTTCCTGTAATTGATTTCCAATCCCGTAGCATTGTGGTCAGAAAAGATGCTTAATATGATTTCAATATTCTTAAATTTTCCGAGGCTTGTTTTGTGACCCAAGATGTGATCTATACTGGAAAATGTTCCATGTGCACTTGAGAAGAAAGTGTATTCTGCCACTTTTGGGTTGAATGTTCTATAAATATCAATTAAATCTATCTGGTCTATTGTATCATTTAAAGCTTGTGTTTCCTTATTTATTTTCTGTTTGGATGATCTGTCCATTGGTGTAAGTGGGGTGTTAAAGTCCCCTACTGTTATTGTGTTACTGTCAATTTCTCCTTTCATGGTTGTTAGTATTTGCTTTATATACTGAGGTGCTCCTATGTTGGGAGCATAAACATTTATAATTGTTATATCTTCTTCTTGGATTGATCCTTGGATCATTATGTAGTGTCTCTCCTTATCTCTTGTTACAGTCTTTATTTTAAAGTCTATTTTATCTGATGTGAGTATTGCTACTCCAGCTTTCTTTTGATTTCCATTTGCATGGAATATCTTTTTTCAACCCTTCACTTTCAGTCTGTATGTGTCCCTCAGTCTGAAGTGGGTCTCTTTTATACAGCATATATATGGGTCTTGTTTTTGTATCCATTCAGCCAGTCTGTGTTTTTATGGTTGGGGCATTTAATCCATTTACAAGGTTATTATCAATATGTATGTTCCTGTTACCATTTTCTTAATTGTTATGGGTTTGTTTTTGTGGGTCTTTTTCTTCTCTTGTGTTTCCCGCCTAGAGAAGTTTCTTTAGCATTTGTTGTAAAGCTGGTTTTGGTGGTGCTGAATTCTCTTAGCTTTTGCTTGTCTGAAAAGCTTTTGATTTCTCCATCGAATCTGAATGAGATCCTTGCTGGGTAGAGTCATCTTGGTTGTAGGTTTTTCTCTTTCATCACTTTAAGTATATCCTGCCACTCCCTTCTGGTCTGCAGAGTTTCTGCTGAAAAATCAGCTGATAACCTTATGGGGATTCCTTTGTATGTTACTTTTTGTTTTGCCCTTGCTGCTTTTAATATTTTTTCTTTGAATTTAATTTTTGTTTTGTTTGATTAATATGTGTCTTGGTCAGGCTTTCTTTTTATCTTTGATTCTCTGTAGTTTGAAAGTGATATGCCTAGTCTTTTTGGCATTTATCACACTTGGTGTTCTCTGAGCTTCCTGGATCTGTGGTTTGGTGCCTGACATTAAGGAAAGTCTTAGTCATTATTATTTCAAATATTTCTTCTGGTCCTTTCTCTCTTTCTTTTCTGTCTGGTATTCCCATTGTGTGTACATTATACCTCTTGTAGTCATCCCACATTCCTTGGATATTCTTTTCTGCTTTTTTTCAATCTTTGTTCCCTTTGCTTTTCAGTTTCAGAGGTTTCTATTTATGCATCCTCAAGCTCAGAGATTCTTTCCTCAGCTGTGTCTGCTTTACTTATAAGCCCATCAAAGGTATTCTTTATTTCAGTTATAGTGTTTTTGATCTCTGGCATTTCTTTTTGGTTCTTTGTTAGAATTTTCATCTCTCTGCTTACGTTGCCTGTCTGTTATTGAATGCTGTTGAGTTTATCCATTAGAGCCCTGAGCATATTAATCAGAGTTGTTTTAAATTCCTGGTCTGACCATCTCAACCTTCTTGTAATGTCTGGTTCTGATGCTCACTCTGTCTCTTCAAACTGTGTTTTTGGTCTTTTAGTATGCCTGGTGATTTTTTTTTTTCTTGATAGCCAGACATCATGTACTGGGTAAAAGAAACTGCTGTAAATAGACCTTTAGTGATGTTGTGGTGAGGAGTTGGGGGAGGGGAAGTGTTCTTTAGTCCTACGATCAGGTCTCAGTCTTTTACTGAGCCTGTGCTTCTGGTTTGTGAGTTTCATGAATGTTTCTCAATTTCTTTCTCCTGCTTAGGTGAGACAGAGTGGCTGGAGTGGGCTGGAATTGGGTATTTCCCTTCCACTGGACCAGTTAGGCTCTGGTTAACTACTTGCTCCTGAGGAAGGGCAGGCCTTGTTAAGAAGATCAGAGAACCCCGGCATGTTTCAAAATGGTTCCTCTTCTCTTTCCCCTGCCAGAAGGAAGAGGGGATTCGTCCCTGTTCTTGACTGTGAGAACCTGGTCGACCTTGTGGAGTCTACAAAACTGTGGGGGTCCTCCATGACTGGGTGCCCCTGGAGGTTTCGTCTCTAAGACTTGTCCACATGGAGTCTCCAGCAATTCATCAATTACAGTCCAGGATTTCCTCCTCGGCACTGGTTCCTGCAGTGGCTTCCACATGGATCTCTGCTCTGGTAAGCTGTGACTCCCTACATCCACCTCTCTCTCCCTCTAATCTTAGGGGCAGTGGTTTCCCCTGTATCCTCACCCCTCTTACAGATCCAAAGAAAGTTGTTGATTTTTCAGTGTGTTCAGCTTTTTTGCTTGTCGTTAGGACATAGTGGCAACTGGCCATGGGGCAAGAACAGAAAAACTGGCTGATTAATCAAGTAGAGTCCAGCAATTTATCCTGTAAGAAATGAGACTTTAACGTATGATAAAGGCAGCATTTCTTATCAAAGAGGGAAAATGAGTATTTAATAAATGGCATTGAGACAACTGGGCAACCATCTGGAAAAAAGTTAGCTTGGATCCCTACCTTACTCCTTACATCAAAATAAATTCCACACATCTCAAACGTTTAAATATAAAAAATTGAAAAATATAAAAGTTATTATGAAAAGTGACTTCAGAAGAATAGTCTTATCTTAAGAGAGCTTTCTAAACAATACACAAAACCCAGAAGCCATACAAGAGATTATTAGGTTAAAATAAAGAAAAAAATTTCAATGTACAAGGAAAAAATAGTGTGGGAAGACAAATAACATACTAGAAGTATTTGTAACATATTGATCAATAGATGACTAATTTTCAGTATAAAGAAAGCCTAAAAATAAATTTTTAAAAACCCAACAACTAACTAGAAGAGCTAAGGGCAAAAGGCTTTAAGAGGCAGTTTTCTAAAAAGACAAATTCAAATGCCTCTTAAAGAAATGAAAAGATACTCAATCCTATTCATAATAACAGAAATAGAATCTATGGCAAAATACCCTTTTCCATGTTTCAGATTGTCTAACATCAAAATCTTAATAACATACAGTGTTGACACAGGTGCAAGAAAACATGTAAATGAATAAAATATATATGGGAAGTAATTTGGCAAAATCTTTCAAAGTTAAAAATGTACGTACCTGCTCATACATTGTCAGGGAAATACAAATTAAAAACAGTGAAATACCACCATACACCTATTAGAATGGCCAAAATCTGGGACATTGACAACACCAAATGCTGGCAGTGATCTGGAGCAACAGCAACTCTCATTCATTGCTGGTAGGAATGCAAAATGCTACAGCCACTTTGTAAGACAGTTTGGTGGTTTCTTACAAAAATAAACATACTCTTACCATACGATCCAGCAATCACACTCCTGAGTATTTACTCAAAGGAGCTGAAACTTTATGTCCACACAAAAACCAGCACATGGATGTTTACAGCAGCTTTAATCATAATTGCCAAAACATGGAAGCAACTAAGATGTCCTTCAGCAGGTGAATGGCTAAATAAACTGTGGTATATCCAGACAATGGAGTACTATTCAGTAATAAAAAGAAATGAGGTATCAAGCCATGCAAAGACTTGAAGGAATATTAAATGCATGTGACTAAGTGAAAGAGGCCAATCTAAAAAGCCACATCTGTATGATTCCAACTATACGACATGTGGAAAAGGCAAAATTTATAGAGACTGTAAAAAGATCAGTGGTTGCCAGGGGTAGGAGTTGGGGGATGGATAAATGGGCAGAGCGCAGAGGAATTCTAGGGCATACTCTGTATGATACTATAACAGTGGACACATGTCATTATACATTTGTCCAAACCCACAGAATGTACAACACCAAGATTGAACCCTAATGTAAACCATGGACTTTGGGTGATTGTAATGTATCAGCGTAGGTTCATCAGTGGTAACAAATGGACCACTCTGGTGGAGAAGGTTGATAATGGGGCAGGCTACACATGTGTGAGGGCAGGGGTATGTGGGAAATCTCTGTACCTTCCGCTCAATTTTATAACTGCTCTAAGAAATAATTCGTTTTTTAAAAAAAGTACATACCCTTTGACCTAGAAACTTAACTTTTAGGAGTTTATTCTACAGAAATACTAGCCAAATTTCAACTTAAAATAAACTTATTTATTTATTTTTGGCTGACTTGGGCCTTTGTTGCTGCACGTGGGCTTTCTCTAGTTGCGGCGAGCAGGGGCTACTCTTCGTTTTGGTGCGCAGGCTTCTCATTGCGGTGGCTTCTCTTGTTGCAGAGCACGGGCTCTAGGCGCGTGGGCTTCAGTAGTTGTGGCACGCGGGCTCTAGAGCGCAGGCTCAGTAGTTGTGGTGCACTAAGCCAAACTAAGTTGTGGCTTAGTTGCTCCACAGCACGTGGGATCTTCCTGGACCAGGGCTTGAACCCGTGTCCCCTGCATTGGCAGGCGGATTCTTAACCACTGAGCCACCAGGGAAGCCCTTTAACTTAATTTTATTCAACAGTTATTGATAGAGCATCTACTATTGTCCAGGCACCATAATAGGCACAAAGGATACAGAGGTGAATGGAACACAGCCCCATCATAAAGTCACCTTATAATCTTATGGCTTGAGTTGAAATTGAAGTACTTCATTCAATAGGTGAGAACAGTGAGGTTCAGAGAGGTGAACGGGAACTTGACCTTGCTTGGCTCTAATGAAACACTAGGTGTATGGATCAAACATTTCTACCCAAGTGGCCCTCAAGCACAAAAGAATAGAGAATATTTCCAAAAGGTCTGGGGGCACAGCCTCCAGTGGCCTATTGCAAGCAAGGGAATATTGACTATTTGTTTCTAAAAAGTCACTCACGTTTTGCATTCTATTTCATCTGTCTCTCTATTTAAACACACACATACATATGTTTAATATAAAAGCAATGTTTTAGAAATTACTTCATGACTTACCAATTAAATTAAAACTTTTTTTCCCTGAAAATCTTTAAGTATGTAATAGGTACATGAGGAAAAAATGTTCATGTTTATCTGTGGCTTCTCTCCCTTCCCCCACCCCAAAAATATTCCCAAAAGGAGAAACACAGCTAAACCAAGCTACTTCTTTTTTCTTCTTTCTTCAAGTGTAGTTGATTTATAATATTGTGTTAGTTTCAGGTGTACAGCAAACTAATTCAGTTATATATCTTTTTTTTCAGATTCTTTTCTATTATGTTATACAAAATATTGAATATATCAGTAGTTTCCTGTGATATACAGTAAATCCTTGTTGTTTATCTTTTTTATATATACCAGTGTATTTGTTAATCCCATACTCCTAATTTATCCCTCCCCCACCCTTTCCCCTTTGGTAACCATAAGTTTGTTTTTTATGTCTGTGAGCCTCTTTCTGTTTTGTAAGTAAATTCATTTGTATTAGTTTTTAGATTCCACTATAAGTGATATCATATAATATTGGTCATTTGCTGTCTGACTTACTTCACTCAGTATGATCATGTCTAGGTCAATCTATGTTGCTGCAAATGGCAATATTTCATTCTTTTTTATGCCTGAGTAGTATTCCGTTGTATATATGTACCACATATTCTTTATGCATTCATTTGTTGATGGATGCTTAGGTTGCTTCCATATCTTGGCAATTGTAAATAATGCTGCTATGAACATTGAGGTGCATGTATCTTTTTGAATTAGACTTTTCACCTTTTCCAGGTATCTGCCCAGGAGTGGGATTGCTGGATCACATGGTAGTCCTAATTTAGTTTGTTATGGACTCTCCATAGTGTTCTCCATAGTGGCTGCACCAATTTACATTCCCACGAACAGTGTAGGAGGCTTCCCTTTTCTCCACACCCTCTGCAGCATTTATTATTTGTAGACTTTTGATGGCCATTCTGACCACTGTGAGGTGACACCTCACTGTAGTTTTGATTTGCATATCTCTAATATTTAGCAATGTCAGCATTTTTTCATATGCCTATTGGGTATCTGTATGTCTTCTTTGGAGAAATGTCTATTTTTGATTGGGTTGTTTGATTTTTTTGATACCGAGCTGTTTGTATATTTTGGAAATTAATCCCTTGTCAGTTGCATCATTTGCAACTATTTTCTCCCATTCCGTAGTTTTTCTTTTTGTTTTGTTTATAGTTTCCTTCGCTTTGCAAAAGCTTTTCAACCCCTGGCACACGAGGAAGGCCTGGGGTCAGGTGCACACCGCACAGTGTCTCAGGTGGGGCAGGGCAGTGGCTGTCCCCTCCACCCCTGGCTGACAGCACCAGGGCACATTCAGCAGGTGGCTTGGCATGGGTCTCTCGCCCACCCCTGCTCCAAATACCAAGTGAATCTGGCACAGAAGTTGTGATTCCTTGGAGGGTTGCCCAAACACTGTAGGTAGGGGCTACAGGAAGGAGATATTGACCTCTGTGTCCTAGCTGCGCCCAGCACTGTCCCTTGACATGTATTTATCAATCCCCTCCCCCTCTCCCATGGTTGTCATGGCAGCTCTGAGTCCACTGAGGGGGAGCAGTAATGGGGAATGATAATGGGGGTGAGGGTGGAAGGGAGAGGGGGACGGGACCATGGGAGCTTCTAATATAGAGATGTGGCCAAATGTTGGGGGCCTGGTCACTTTCTGTTGGAATGACACCTGATGGGTAAAGCCCTCAGGTCAAAGCAGGGTCTGGAAAGTTTGGAAGTTTAGAGGGTGAGATTTAGTGAGATTGCAAAAATGCCTCCAGTTCTATCCTTCACCTCTCACTGTATCCACACCCTTTGGCATGTGGCCTGGCAGCTCCTTGCATTAGGAGGTGGCTCTACTTGCCTGCTCATTGAATCCAGGCTGGACTGTGACTTGCTTTAGCCAGTAGAATGCAGGCGAACCTGTGCCGTACCAGTTCCCCATCACCACTGACGGCAGTTGACAGCAGCTGCATCAGACATGTCCAAGGCTGCCTCAGCCCCCCAGCCAACCTGCACACTTCTGATTGGAGATGTGGGAAGGAAGCCAGCCTAGATCAGCCAAGCCTGGGCCACCTGTAGATGACGGTGCGATGGTAAATGGTGGTATTTTAAGTGACTAAGATTTGGGGTGATTTGTCACATAGCATAGCTAACTGATACACAGAGGTGCCGAGGGGTGCCTCGGGCTGCCTTCCCCCTGTATTGCTAGAGGCTGGCTCACGTTTGGTGCCGGGAGGAGGCTCGGGGGCAGGAAGGGGGAATGGTCTGCAGTTCAGAGCTGCTGTATAACAAGTCCTGGATCCCCGCTGGCTCTGGGGCTGACCTGCAGGAGGCTACATCAGAATGGGGCCTGCATGTGAGGCCCACTGACCAGGGGAATCGGAGGGAGCTGTGAGTGGGTGGCCCAAGCCCAGGGTGAAGCATGGGTCTAGAGGACTCAGAAACGAGGCTACCTTTGCCTCTGACTGTTGATAAGGAGGAAAGATGGGAGACAAGGACATTTCCTTCTAGAAAAAGAGACAGGGATGTGGATAGAGCAGAAAGTTGGGTGGGACTTGTAGGGGGGCGGGCATGTGGGTAAATAAACCTTAGGAGAAGGCACCATCTGGTGGACGGTGCAGCTCTGCTCTTTCCCTGCCCTCCCTGTCAGCTCAGGGCCCTGAGACGACAGCCCTCCCCCAGCTCTGGGGCCCTGTGTGTTGTAGGGTGAGCCTGGATAGCCTTGCCCAGAAGATGGCTTAGCTTAACCTGGGTCAATTGTTCTCAAACTTGAGTGGGTCCCAGAATCACCCCCAGAGTTCTGATGCAGGAGGTCTGGAGAAGGACATGAGCATTCGCATTTCTACCAGGTTCCCAGATGGCACTGATGCTGAGCTGGCACCATTCTTCAATCTAGGACTTAACTGAAGGGCTTTGGCATCACGGACTCCAAAGTGCTAATTTGATCCATCGTTTATGTCTGTGTGACCCTGGGCAAGTCATATAACATCTCTCTCTAAGCCTTGACTTTCTTATCAATAAATGGGGATGATGATCATCTCCCTTTCAGACTTATTCTGGGAATTATGTGAAAGGATGCATTTAATGTACTTAGCATTTGGGGAGCCCTCAGAAGTTTATGAGCGATTGTTGTTGATCTCCGGGGACTTTGGCATCCATGGGGGAGGTTTTAGTCTGGACTTGACTGACCTTGGGGGGTGACAGAAGTGGAGATATTGGTCTGGCCTGGAGGTGGGGATGGGGATGGAAGGAGTCAGTGGATTGGTGGCTGTGTCTTGAATTCCATCTTCCAACCCCAGCTCCCTGCAGTCAGGGGAGGGAGTCTAGAAGCCCCATCTTCCCAGTTCCCACCAACAGAAGCTAGAGAGACACATACAAGACACACAGATCCCCAGGGAGCAGCTGCTTCCATTGTTAGAGCCGGCAGACCTGGGTTCTGGTCCCAGCCCTTACTCACTTCTGGGGCACGTTTGGAAACCCTTCTGGGCCTCGCCGCTTTACCTGTAGCA